>NW_006159814.1:1394917-1430579 GCF_000334495.1 Tupaia belangeri chinensis | reverse complement strand
TCATGGAGTTCCCCCAAACCTTGCTGGTGGGCTCTGGGACACTCTGCAGCCTATACTTGCAGCACCTTTTCTTCTGATTAATAACAACAACAAAAAGTTTTATTTATTTCTTCCTTCCATGAGGAAGAGATATATAAGAAGAGGGGGACATCTCAATAGGGTCTTCATCCTGCCATCCATTTCCAGCCTCAGCCGCCTGGATCATAGCACATGCTCGTGGATGTAGCATGTACAGGAAGGCCCTGGGATGTGAACCAGGGACCTTCCCATGTGGGTCCGGGTGCTTTCTTACTGTATCATCATCTGCCCCCCCAGAAGTTTTGATTTTTTTTTTCTATAGGTCATGTGTCCTTACCAGAGATGATAGATAGAGAGAGGCAAAGTAAGAAATCACCCCCCACGGGGTATGGCCATCACACAATCCCTTCTCCATTCTCCTTTCAAGATTATGAGCATGCATGCACATGTGCCTGGTGTGTTTTTTCAAGCTGCTGGATTCAGGACTTGAACCACAAAGTCAGATATGTGGGATCCAGTCACCTTAGCCACCATCCCACTGGCTGGCTCCAGAACTTTTGATTTTTAACAAGATGGTGGTCCAGTTCTAATTACTGTCCCTCCTCCATCTCCCCCCAAATTTCTTTCTTCATGAGGTAGTGAGGTTTGAGGATCTTTGAATCGGAATCAAACTCAGCGTCATGTAATGCAAGTGGGCATACTGTGTGCAAGGTTCCCTTGACCCTCCCCTGACCTACTGCTGACCTGGGGGGCAGTGCAGAGAAGGGGGAGGGGCAGACACGATTCTCTCCTAACCTGGTTTCAAGGCTGATGCTGCCCTCCTGAGCTGTGTGAGACCTTGGTCAAGCCATGTCCCCTCTCCTAGCCTTACTTTCCTTCTCTAGAAATGGTGCATGTTCTCAGAGCCCACTGCATGGCATGGATGTGCAGATTCTGCAGGAAGTGAGAGTTCTACAATGAGTTTATTTCCTGTTTGTGCAGGTTCTCTGGCTTCCAAAATCAGTAAATTTCTTCATCTCAACAAACCCCTGCACCAAGTGGAGACATCTGCTCCTCCTCAAGCTCTAGGGCTCTTAAACTTCTCTCTCATCCTGAACCATGGGGGCTTCAGTAGCTGGGGCTTAGATGGGGAATCCAGTAGCAGGCTGGATATTTTCAGTAAGGACCTCTGTAAATTCTTTCTCCATGGTGATCCAACGGCCCCTCAGGGAGAACTGAAGGTGCTGAGCCTTTCAGGAAGTTACCTTCTTCCTTCCTTGTGTAGTGGTGGGTATCTAACAATAAGGGACAGCCTCTATTTATTATTATTTTTTAAACAGCATGATCTGATTTTTATGAAATAAAGCCTTTTACTTTGCTAATTTGAGGTCTGAGTTTATGAAGCCCTGCTATTTGCCTTCCCTTTGGGAAGTTCCCATGAAAGTTTTGGAGGGATCTGATGTCTTAAGCCAGTGAGGATCCCTTAATCTGGGGCTTGTCAGGCAACATGTATCCCAGCTTCCTTGTCTGTGAAATGGGCACATTGGTGATACCTGCCTGAAAAGGAAGTTTTAAGTAAATGTCTTTTCCATCTCAGTAAATGACAGCTCTGTCCTTCCATTGCTAAGCCCCAAAGCCTGTCATTATCCTTATTTCTTATCTGCTCCTTCTCTAAACCCAGCTCATCAGCAAATCCTATCAACTCTAACTCGAAGGCCTGTCTGACCCCTCATTGCTTCCACTCTCTGGTTTGGATTATAGCTATGGCTTTAATATTTCAAATCAGCTCTTTCCTCTGTTCAGTACTCTCCAAATGCATTGCATTTCAGGGAAAAAACAAAATCCTTCCATGACCCAGCCCTTCTCCCCACGTGGCTCCTCTTTCCCCTTTCTCGAACATGCTACACATATTCCTACCTCACGGCCTTTGCATTTGCTTTCCACTGGACCTGGGCTGCCTAGCCCATGGATCTCCACAGGGCTCGTACCTCTTTCAGGGATCTGCTTAAACATCACCTTACTAGAGCAGCCTTCCCCAACAACTCCTTATTCCTAACTGCCTTGATCTCCTGCCTCTACCCTAGTTTCTTGTCTTTTGTTTGTCTTCTCCAATGAGTGCAGAAATCCTGTGAGGATAGGGGCTTTGTAGCACTTGTTCATATTGTATTCTCAGTGCTCAGAAAAATGTTTGGCATGCAGTATAGGCATTCATTAAATAAGTGTTGAAAGTTTGGACTAAGTGAAATATCATGACATTTATGAAGTTCTCTTCATAAGTTACAGCGAACATACAAAAGTGCGTTGTCACCAGTGCAATGATAGCTAATGTTTATTGACTTGTTGTTGTTGTTTACCACGGCTAGTCACTGTGTTAAGGATTTACTGTACATTATTATCTCATTAAATTCTCATGACAGCAATGTAAGAAATACCTATTATTTATTATTTTCTCTATTATTATTTTTAGTGATAAATTATTTTCTTAGTAACTGAGATAATAATGAAAAGAGGGAAAAGAGAGTTATTGGCTGGTTACAGTGCTGTAAACTCACACCTAGAGTGATGGGTCATTCTTTTTAAAACATTGGATGGGGGGGGTGGGTGTCAGGTGGTACAGTGGTAAGGAGACTGGCCCTGGATAGGAAAGTTCTAGGTTCTCATCCTGTGACCTCCCTGTGTATGCAAGCACACATGATCAGGGCAGGCTGAGACTGGGGATGGGTCATAGCATGAAGACCCTAATGGGAGTGCCTGTCTCTCTGTCTCTTCCTCTCATCAAAGAAATAAATAAATGTACTTAAAACAACAACAACAAAAGTGAAACAAAACAACCCCACAAAACCCCATGACATTGTGATTTTAGTCTTGTATCTGTTTCCTAAAACCAGCTTCTATGAATAGGACTGGACTATGCGTGAGGACAAAGTGTTGTGTAAAGTGAATGGTCCCCTTGAAAATACGCTGGGCCTCTTGTTTCACTCATCCTCTCCTAATCCTCTAGTAACTTTATTGTTGGGAAAAAGACCAACGAGGGAAAACCCTGCTGGCAGCCCTAGAATTCTTGATCGTAACAGGCCTTCAAGAACATCTGGCCAGAACCATTCTTTTACACAGGAGGAAATTCATCTCTCTGGAAGGCAGTCTGCAGTGGGATGGTGTTTCTTGGATTAACCAAACTCCTTGTCCAAAATCATATGACCTATGTACTTCATCGATGCATTTTGAACTGTGTAAGCTACTTGATTTTAAGGAATAAGAAGGGGCCATCCTTGCTCTGTTTTTGCGAATTTCATCCTGCAAAGCTGACCTCAGGTGCTTTACTTGGATCGTTTTTGAAACTATTAAGGATTTCATTATTCTCTTGAGTGATACGTAGGCATCTGTTCTGATGATAGCAAAATAAAAGTGTACTTGGTTAAATGAAGTGCTGGACTCTCATTGTACAGCATAGCGGCACTTCTTCCAAAAACCTGCTGCCAGAACCTACTCCTGCAACTCAGAAATCCCAATCTGGTGTGGAACATACTCTTGAAAAGATTTGTAAGCAGCACAAGAGACAGGTTTGCTCAAAAGAGTGGTAAAGAATGTTTTTCTTTTTCATTTGTGAATGTGTGTATACGAGATTCCAAAAAGTTTGTGGAAAATGGGGTTAAAGTACAAATTAATTTTGGTGCAAAAATTTTGAAATCTATGCATAATATTTTCATACTACACATTTCCCACAAGTGTCTTGTGGATCCTTTGTATAGGAAAGCAAGAAAGACAAAGGGAGAGTAAAGAGAAAGTTCTAATATTGTGTTTTTGTTCATTTTTGCTAGCCCAAGAAATAGATCATTTCAAAATATGTGCCTGCTATTGTTTCTGCTGAATAAGTGAAAACAATTATGAAATGTATCTTCTGTTTTTCCAGAATTCTTTCTGATGGTCAGAAACAGGAAAATATCCTAATTTCCCATGAAATGCCAGGATCAGCACAACATATTATGATAGTACCATGCGGTGCCACTCCATTATGTGTTTCCTGGGCCTCTCACTAAAATATTATTGTAAAAAGATATTCAGAATGCTTCTGGTGCCAGGGAGGTGCTGCCTGGATTCTTTGTGATGATGATGAACAGCCTTCTAAGTGCATGTCCTGAGTTTAAGAAACATAACACCATAGCACGTAAAATCCCGTGCCAGATCTCACACAGCTGCCAAATCACATCCGCCCCTATCTCTCTGGATGAGCCTTCCCCAAAACTGAGGCCTGGCACCCTGCCCTGAACGGCAGCCAACTGGACATTAGCAGACCAGGAGAGAGAGGGAAATCCAGATCTGTTCCCTTATAAATCTCAGCTGAAGCCAAACCTTGATTGTGTGTCCGTGGATAGTGGAGGAAGGGTGCCACGGGGCGGCGTCAGTGGAATTTGCAGAGAAACTCAAATCTTATTTTAGACAATTAGAGAAAAAATACTTTCTCAAATCCTCTGTCTTTGAACTCACTGACACAGATGATCCCACCTGGGGTCTTTTCAATCTCACCAGTTGCTCTTCTGGACAGGGTGTGAAGGAGAGATGAAATGGCCGACATACTGGCGGGGGTAGCCAGGGAGAGTTTGAAAGCAGAAAGGGCTGAGGGGCTCTCAGACCAGAAAACTGATCCCCAGATAGCTAAGAGTTAACTCTAGTGCTGTGTTCTTTCTTAATTCCTGGGAGCTAGCTTCCACTGTGTAAAACCAGCTGCAGAGAATAAATTCTAAACAAGAGTTTCAAATTAATGTTTAAGTGCCTTGGGATAAAAACCTTAATCCTTAAGTAGGAAATTATGTATTTAAAAGCCAGATACCACATACTGGGTTGTCAGAAAAGTCGTGACTTTTTTTTTTATTCTTTTTTTCCTATGCAAAATATGTGTCATGACTTTTGCAACAACCCAATACATATGTGTAAATAAATGCCCAGAACATGACTCAGCAGAATACACACCAATCCGCTAACAAAAGTGACTCCTGGGAAGGCAGGTACGACTGTGGGGGATGGAAGTGAGAGGGGCTGGAGGAGGATAAAAGGGTGCTTTATACAACTATTTTGTTTAACTTTTCAAATGAGAATACATTCATGTAAGAAATCTACAAACTTCACCATGACAGTGAGGTACCTTGATTGAAACCTCTGGAGGGCAGGGTTGTTTCCTGTGTTCCCATGTCCCTGGCACATCAATACTGGGTTGGTGGGGAAGGCATGACATATTTTTCTGTTTTTCGATGCAAAAATGTGTCATGACTTTTCTGACAACCCAATATATGCAGTGACCTAGCTGAAACACTGTTTAGGAGTTTCTTTTCAGGGTTGGCTTTGTAGCCAAATGGTCAGGAGTCAGATCCCACATGGTTGATCGTGGTTAGAATCCCAGCTCCAGGGCTTAACAAACACCAGCGCCTGTGGAACTGGGTCCCATATCCTGAGAGAATGGAGAGATGGAGAAGGGGTTGTGACAGATCACGTTCCGCTGGGAGTTGCTTTCTCTGTCTCCTTGATGAGCACTCGTGCCCACTGACAAGGCAAAATAAGTCTGTTTTTGTCATTGTATTTGTCTAGCTAGGTGATTTTATTGGCTGAGAAATAAATAATTTTCAGTATCATTTATGATTTGGCATTCATAGAATTCTAATATCATGTCAGTACTTTAAACTGACTCCATGCCAGTAGGCTTTCTCTCTCTTTATAAAGAATTGCCACAAAAAGATGAAAGTTATCTTTCTGAGGTCCTATTACAGTAAATATTAGGAAAGAGTAGAAGTTATTGTTTATGCTTTTGGATGTTTCAGTGATGTATTTCTTTCTTCGTCGCAGTGTCAGACTGTATCTCTTTAAGTCCTTTGTTTACCAAATGTTCGGGTATCTTAAAGTAAAATCTATTCACGGTTAGGACTGGGGATGGATGAGTAGAAAAGGGGATCTGTCCTTTTTTCCAGTGCCTTCTGAGAAAATTTTCCTATGAGCTTTACCAGAGACTGACTTGGGCTCTCCGTGTGACTGGCCAGTGGATGGTGTTTGAGAGCAAGGCTTCTCGTGGGTGACAAGGGTGACATTAGGAAGGTTCTGCTGTTGGGAATTTGAAAGAGAACCCATGGAATATAGTTTTTAAAAAAGAATTATTTATTTTATTTTATTTATTATTATCATTTTTCAATTTGATGAGAGAGAGAGAGAGAGAGAAAAAAAGGAAAAGTGGGAAAGCAGGCCACCAGGTTCAGGACTTGAACCATGGTGGACCATGTGGGAGTCCAGCGCCTCAATCTCCACGCCACCTGCCGGCCCAAACCTGTGGAATTTTTAAAGGGGCAAATTGATATGTTTCATTTCTCGACAATGTGATTGCATCTTCTCTTTCCAACCCAACTCAAACCTCATAAATTTTGAGCAGCCAAGAATTCTTACAAAGTCAGAGGAAGTTGAATTGCTATGTTTCCCCCTCAGCTAAGTCATTTATATTTTCTTTTTGTTATGAATTAGAATTTGGAATAACGTAACTAATAATAATTGCTGAAGAGATTGTGTCAGTCAAATGAAGATGCATTTTTTCTTCTCTCTCCTCCACCTTTTTTTTTTCTTGGTTGCCCCACTGGAGAAGGAGAGAAATCTCAGGAGAGAGGCTTTGACAGGTACAGTATAACTTATCAGGCTTTTAAGTAACGAGCTGAGGTTAGCCTTAGTTCAGATATGTCAGAGCTGTCAGAGGCCAGCCCTGAAATCTGTAAGGCATTACAGACTGAGAACCCAGTGAGGATGGCTGAAGGTCTCAATGGGAATTCCAACACACACAAGAGTCTGGAGCGTCTCCACACTTCAGCCTGACCCTTGATAATACTTGGAGCTTGCTTTTTGTTGTTATTGTAGGATTACTAAGTTCACTGGGTTTTTGTTCTTTGGCTCCTGAAATTGGCCCATTACAGTTCTGAGACAATTCATCTTTGTGCAGGCAGAGGCGAGAATCACCTCTGTGGGCAGTTCACCCCAGCAGTTTGAGTATGGGATTAATCCTCTGTGTTAGTGAGGGAGAGAATGAATGCATGCAGTCAAGTTTCACATGCTTTCAGTTCTTAGTACTGGTGTTAGAGATGTCCGTGCAAACAACAGAACAGCACATTTCTGAACTGTGCTTTCTTTCTATCCTGCTCACTCCAAGGTGAGTGAGAGAATGAAACACTCCCAAGGAGGCAGAATAAAACACTTTAGTGGAAAGGAATGGAACTCTGCACCAAATTTACCAGTGGCCTTCAGTAATCCATTGAACCTTCTGACCCCCCACCCCCATTTTCCTCTATGTAAAATGGTGATCATGGTAACAGTTAATTCATAAGGCTGTTGTGAGGATCAAGTGAGATAATGTATAGAGGTAGTTGTCTATAAAGTGAAATTCCAGTGGGTTTTTTTAAAGAGATGTTGTAGTTGTTGTTTTGCCATAGGGCTCATGCACTCACCAGAAGGACAGAGAGACAGAGAGGCAGAAAGTGAGAAATCACCCCCAGGGTTCTTGGGCATGCACGCACATGTGCCCAGGGTGAGTTTAAGCCACTGGGTCCAGGACTCGAACTGTGGTCGAGTACATGGGAGTCCAGCAACATAGCCATTACGCCAACTGTTGGTCCTAAGTGTTGGTTGTTAATAGAGTCTGCAGGGTGAGTCACAATTAGTACTGACTTTGAACCATAAATGAGAGATTGTATTGCCAATGGGTTACCCTGAGTACTTTTAAACAAGTTGAGATGATAGAAAATTAATTCAGACTCACGGGGCCAGCTCTGTAGCCTAGTGGTTAAGGGAGCCAGATCCCACATGACTGACTATGCCATTTAAATCCCAGCCTGTTGGCTTTCAAAACATATTGGGCCCAAATATATGTGTGTGTGCCCAAGATGCACAATGGAAAAATGGAGGAGAAGGCATTGTGGTGTGACCATGCCCTATCGGAGTGTACTTTCTCCCCATCTGTCTGTCTATCTCTCTGGTGAGTGCACACACCCTCTGGAAATTAAGAAAAGAAAAAGGAAAACATTCAGACATAGAGTACGTATCTTTGGATGGGGGCAAATGGAAGAACGCTTTACTTTTAAAAGTAAAGCAAGGGTGGGAACCAGCAGTTAGCGTAATGGCTATGTCGCTGGACTCCCACGTAGTTGACCACGGTAGAAGAAACGAAAATTCCTTATTGCAAGACTATCTCCTGGGGGACATGTGTTGGTCTCGTCCTCTCCACCCTTTGCCTTGAATAGGGGATTACAGTTTGTATAAGCCTGGAAAATGGTTGTCTAACAAATCAAGGGATACCTACCTGTCTAATCCAGTCTTGTGTGTGGGGTGAGGAGGGAGGTTTGGGTTTCCCTGGAATAAGGCTCAATGAAGAATTATCTTTAAAAAAAAAGCAAGCAAAGAAAAACCTATGGTGTGACATGATGGGTTTATTTCCTGCTGTGTTATTCTGGCTTCCTCACGGTTGTCCCATTTCTAACTAACAACCCAGTCAAGTAACTTCTCTTAGGGAGAGTGCCTGTATTACAAGAGGTCGTATTCTTACTCTCTTTCTTAAATTTAGGCTAGAATCATTTCTCTGTTTCTGTCTCTGATTGCTGTTCTTTTATTCTTGTTTATCCACAGGACAAATTTAAGAGTCTGAAGTGCTGCTTCCAGGCTGAGAACTTGCTGCTGGTTTTGTAGGGGACATAGCAGAGGTCTGGAGATAGGAAGGGCAAAGTGGAAGGAATTTGCTCAGCTCCACTCTTGTTTTATTTCCCAGATTTCACTGTAGCTTGTGTTATGAGTATAGTCAGTTCTACAAAGCCCCGTGAGGTGAGATGTAGGTTGGTTTGCTGGCATGGGCCCAGGAAGCCATATATTTTTAAATTTAAGATAAGAATATTTTCTTTCTCAGATGAATCTACTCTTTCAGGAGTACCTACAGGCTGCAGAGGACATGGGACCTACACATAAAATAAAAATGATTTGCTTTACTTCTTTTTTTTTTTTTTTTTTTTGCTGTAAGGTATGTGTGCTCGCTGGAGAGTGATAGATAGAGGGAAAGTGAGAAACCCCTCCAGGGGAATGGCCATGTTGTAATCCCTTCTCCTCCATTTTCCTCTCAGAATTTTGGGCACACATGCACATGTACTGATACGTTTTTCAGGACCCTGGGTCTGGGACTTGAACCATGGAGTCAGCCATGTGGGGTCCGATACCTTAACCATCATGTCACCTGCCCCAATTTGCTTTACCTTTATTTACTCTTAGTTTAAAAAAATGTTTTAGAGATAGTTTTTCTATAGGGCATGTATACATGCCAGAGAGAGAGACAGAGAGAGAAAAAGTGAGAAATCATCCCCTGAGGGGGATAACCATGCCATAATCCCTTCTCCTCCATTCTTTTCTTGGGATTTAGGGCACACACACATGCATGCCTGGTATGAATTTCTAGCTGTGAATTTCTAGCCTCCAGATCCAGGAAATGAACTTAAGGATTCCAGTGCCTCAACTACTATGCCACCTGCTGGCCCTTGCTTTACTTTTTTTTTTTTTTTGGAGGTTTTCACTATAGGGCGCGTGCGCTCGCCCACTATAGGGCGCGTGCGCTCGCCAGACAGAGAGAGACATAGAGACAGAAAGCGAGAAATCACCCCCGAGGCGGGATGGTCACACCGCAATCCCTTCTCCTCCATTCTCCTCTCGGGATCTTGGGCATGCACGCACACGCGCCCGGCGTGAGATTTAAGCCACCAGGTCCGAGATGCGAACCGTGGTCGACTACGTGGGAGTCCAGCGACATAGCCATTACGCTAACTGCTGGTTCCCACCCTTGCTTTACTTTTAAAAGTAAAGCGTTCTTCCATTTGCCCCATCCAAAGATACGTACTCTATGTCTAGGACTGACACGTTCTCCTTTGCCTCATGGACGGCTCTGCTTCTTCCTTTCTATCTGAATCCCACCATCCTTCACAGTCCCAGGCAAGTTTCCCAAGGCCATCTTGGACCAAACCAACTCGTGGACTTCTTGGTATAGTACCTAGCACATAGCAAACACCCAAAACAGCTTATCTGCTACTCTACTGCAAGGGATTCATAGCTTATTCAGGTACCATTCACAAATGCTTTATTAATGTAATTTATTATATCAAACACTATTAATGGTCTATGTTATTTACTTTATTCTTAGAAAGTCTCACTTATTTGGTTGTCTAAAAAGTCATGATGTATTTTTCTGTTTTTAAACAGTCAATTACTATTTATCATTTTGCTTTAAAAAGACTTTACAGAACATGAAATACTTCTCAGACCAATTCAGTTGAGAAAACTCTACACGTCATCATCAGCAGGTAATAAATCATATCTGTGTCCCACTAATGTCATGCCTCTCTATTTGTTCTCTTGCTATCTTTCTCTATACTCTTCTCCCACCCCATTACACACTGTCTTATCATTGTTAATTATTTTCACTGCTTTTATGTATTTTTTATTTATTTTTTTATTTTTGGAGAGGTCTTTTTGCTATAGAATGAGTGCGCTTGCCACAAAGACAGAGAAGGACAGAGAGACAGAAAGCGAGAAATCATCCCCCCAGAAGGGATGGCCATGCTGCCATTCTCCTCTAGGGATCTTGGGCACTCATGCACACATGCCCGGCGTGAGTTTAAGCCACCGGGTTCAGGATTTGAATTGCGGTTGTCTACATGGGAATCCAGCAACATAGCCATTATGCCAACTGCTGGTCCCTTTTTCTGTGCAAAAATGCATCATGACTTTTCAAACAACCCAATAGTTGGCAGGTGGTAGGGTCTCTACTTTCGGAAAAAAAAACAAAAACAAAAACAGAAGAAACATTTCCATATAATTCTAATCCATAGTCAAGGTTACTGAGCACTGATGTTTAAAAAATACTCAAGTGGTTCTGTTCTTTTTAAATAATGAATGTCTTCCCTCCTCCATTTACTGTAAAATTCCCAAGAAGCAGCGACTTAACATTGTTTATGCTTCCTTGTATCTTCCCCAGTATCCTGTATCCGGTGGCCACTGGTGAGCTGAATGAATGAGGTGAGTGTTTTGTGGACTGACCTACGTCTGTGGGAAGAAAAATCACTATATGTGACATGGCTAAGTTGGAAACGGGTGGCTCTTGTTGATCACAGTTACACTGACAGAGCACTTCCTCTGTGCCAGGCACTTAACATATACTGACTCACTTAGTCCTCATAACAGCCCTGTATGGTACTTTATTATCCCCATTTGATGGGTTAGAAAAGTTGGAGCTCAGAGAAGCTACATATTTTACTCAGTGTGAAGCCACAATTATCCCAATCAATGAATTGTAGCACTTACTATAACCTCTTCGAGGTGGTTCACAGATACCACAGTGCCTACCCCATAGTAGGCACTTAAAAATAAGAAAGAATAAATAAAATTACGTTAGTATAATAGATCTGGGCATATTGCATTTTCATAGAGAAGAAACAAATCTGGAAAAACAATCTAAGTTGAATTGTGTGGGACATGGTTTCTAAGGGATAGGAACGAATGTTCCAGGGTCCTTCAGGTGTGTAGATAGGGTGACCAGATGTCTCATTTGCTTCGGTCAGTCCCAGTTGATACCTGTCATAATTATGAATAGAGTCCTCTTTTCATAACAGAGCCTTGTTTGGAAGATAAATTATATGATCACTCTGAGCCTAGAAATGGTGTAGAAAGAGGCAGGCTTTCTGAGTGCAAAGGGAAGCACAAGGACATGAGATTAACTGGTCATACTCCCTAGAGGTCTACATTTTCTCCTTTATGATGCATTAATATTTTAATCATTCAATGCTGTGTAAAGGCTTCATCTCTGACATCTTCACTGCAGAATGGATCCCAGAAGCCCTGAACTTCTGGGGCCTTCCCAGAAACTCTTACAGGTTTGGCAACTACATGAGATTGTCCCAGGCAATGTGGGTTTCAGCTTTTCTGCCTCACCTCCCTCAAAAGCACATGGATGGTCATTACATTGCATGTACTGGTTTTGAGTTTGGAAGATATACAGTGTCCTGATGTGTGAAAGATCGATCATCACTCATAAAACCAGAATCCTTGCCTCCGTACTTACTAGCCTTGTTACTTTGCTTATTCTTCTTCTTTGTGCAGAAATTCCCTTTTTTACATATTAAAAAACCCCACAAATAATACTAACCATAGTGTTGTTACAGGGCTGTAGACTTATGGGCAAGTGATGGGAAATCACTTTACCAATGTAAAATTACATGTAAATGTTTGAGGGAGATTGTTGACATAAGGCACGTGGCAGGTATAGCTTAAAAATCAGGTTATTATCCTAAAGCTCAATTTCCCTAGGGATGACCCTGTTTCCTATTTACGTCCTGGATTCTTTTGCAAACTCATCTGAAGATACAACCTCCCAGCAAAGCATCACAGAGGCCAGGTGTTTTCCATAGAACACTGGAATTTCCCAGCTATTAAACTTCCTTCCACTACTGTTCTGCCAAAGCTGAGAGGTTACCGACCTTCAGGAAGACTTCTCAGGATCCGAATTCTCCCTCAGTGACATGACAAGTAGGGCAGGGGGAGAAAAGGGGAAATTTTATTGTCACCCATGTGTCAGAGGCTATTGTAAAAACCTATAGCTTATTTATTTATTTATTTTGGAGAGGTTTTTGCTATAGGGTGCGTGTGCTCGCCAGACAGAGAGAGACAGAGAGACAGAAAGTGAGAAATCACCCCCCAGGAGGGATGGCCACGCCGCAATCCCTTCCTCTCCATTCTCCTCTCGGGATCCTGGGCGCACACACACAGGCACCCGGCGTGAGTTTAAGCCACCGGGTCCAGGACATGAACTGCGGTCGACTACGTGGGAGTCCAGCGACATAGCCATTACGCTAACTGCTGGTTCCAAAAACCTATAGCTTATTAATATAAGAAATGGCATACTCTACACTTCATCCTGACCTACAAGATAACTCACTGTGGTAATTAAACTTTATCAAAGAACTGGGGGGACAGAAGGCCTAGGGGAATAAAAAAATGTTTTTCAATGAAACTGTTTGATGTTAATTTAATTTTTAAAAATAATTATTTATATTTAATTTTATTTATTTATTATTATTATTACTTTAAAAAATTTTGTTAGAGGGCACATGTGCTCACCATAGAGAATCAGACACAGAGAGAAACAAAGTGAGAAAGCAAGTTGCCAGGTCCGGGACTCAAACTGTGCTCGGCCATATGGGAGTCCAGCACTTTAACCACCATGCCACTCACTGGCCCCCATGTTAATTTAATTTTGATAAATGAGTTGTATATATCTAAGGTGTCATACATGTTTTGATATCCATACATATATGTATATACATTTAAATGATTACTATAGTCAAACTAGTTACTATATCCATCATCTCACAGTTACCTTTCAAAAAAACTAAGTATTTCATTTTGCACCTGAAAATCATGTGAAAAATTATGCAGGTCAACTCTCCTTTCAACTGAAGTAACATGCCCAGGAAAGTCTTGTACCAGAAGACGGCCAGTTAGTTGGGGGAGGCTGAGAGGAGAACCAGGCGCCCTGAACCCCAGCTCAGAGCTTTGCCCATTGTCCAAAATAAAGTGAATCTTCAGCCTCTGATGGGCATCCTCCTTGGCTGAGGGCAGCTGCTCAGACTCACAGCCAGGGTCTTAGACCACAGCTCTCCACCACCAACGCTGGCCACTGCAACCTGTGGGGGGGGTCACTCTGGGCTCTGGATTGGGTAAGGGGACAGCATTTGGAAATAGCAAGTAGTGACCGGAAATGAATAATGCCCCAGGGTGAGCTAGAGGGGAAAAAAGGGAAAAACTAGTGGTATCAGACCTAATGGGCTTATTGGCAAAACCTCTTGTCTCCCTTTCCTTTGTAGATGGCCGTACCTCCTGTTTAGGACACTGGTGGAGAGAAAACCAGAGCTGGAGGTTCTCTGTGTGTTTACAGATGTAAATGCTAAAGGCCACCAGGGTCTAATGTACCCTTTCCTCTCCAGTCACCTCTTCTCCCACAGGGGTAGACTGGTTCTGAAGGAAGTGTCCCAAGAGGCCTCCAGAAAACCTGGGGGGTGAGCCTGCCACCCTTCTGCCAGCACCCTCACCTCACTCCATGGAGCAGCTGCTGGGAGCTTTGGATTGTTTGCAGCTCCCTGTGCCTCACGGGCCTGCACTTTGGGTTTTGGAGAGACCTCCTGTTGCTAAGGCCCAGGCTGCCTCCAGGTCTGTTATCAAGAGGAGGACAGTTTAAACAGGGCTTATCGCTGTGTATTCAATCAAGGTTTATGAGGGCTGATAAAGATGTCACCTAGTCGCTTAGTGTGTTCATTAAAACTCTATTCCCTGGTGGGATGGAAATGCAAAGGTGTTTGTTTTAAAATTTTTTTAACAAAATTTTTGTAGTAAATGCAACTTGTTCTTTTGTTAAAGATGGGCTTGTGGCTAAACCCCTCTGTGTGGTCAAAACCATTTGCGAGGCAGCTCTCTGGGACTGTTCTGAGAATGGGCGTTAGGCCTGGGCTTCACCGTCTTAATATCCTAGGTTATCATAATTGCTTATTTAATAATTCAGTGAACATCGCCACCCTTGGCTTAGGAGCAGCCATAAGCCATTGTGTGCTTTTAATTTTGTGCCTTTTTATACTACTAGATCATTATAACAAAAAGGTATTTGCTCGAGTCTTTTATTTTAATAAGAGATTTCTAAAGAAATGTATTTGACATAGTCCCCCTTTCTATGAGTCTTACCTTTTTTATTAAAAAGGAAAAATAAAAAAAGCAAAATAGCTCACGTTACCCGTATTAACCCCTAGTGTGTATGATGAGAGCTACAGGGAGCATGAAGCAGTGTAAGAAGGAAAAGGCCCTTCTCCGAATGGCTGTGCGTCCTGTGAGCCTTATTGCTGCTTTACAATGAGACCTTGAGCATGTACTTAGAGTATCTCAGTGGCCCACTTGATATATTTTCTGTTTATTTTCACTAAGGCAGAATTGCAGAATAGAAAGTAAGAATTAACTTTCCAGCGTCCTTCCCCCCAATCTCTAGTATAAAAGGTGCCACCACTACTGACATCTCTGGTCTCCAGCGTTCCGATCCCTCTGCTGGACCAATGAAGGAGGTTAGTTGGCTAGCAGGCTACATGCCTACTTCCCCTGCATTCTGAGACGTTGTAAACATCTCTGGTGTATGTTGACCATTCAAGGTAAGTCTTACAGGGATAAAATTACTTGTTTTTAATGTTATTTAATTAAATTCATTAAAAACATTCGTCTCTTTTATGAGAGTGAGACAGAGAAAAAAAGACAGGTACCCTCAGGAGTGTCTCATGCCCACTATCCTTTCCCAGCCTTCTCATCCCACTTGTCAATCTTTTAATTCCCATCTTCTTCTAGCCTACCCTAGAACTGAACCCCAGATCTTCCATAGAGACTCAGCCATCACTTGAACAGTGCATTATCACTGTGTCACCAAGCCAGCTTACACACACACACACACACACACACACACACACACACATATATAATTTTATTTTATTTAAACTGGTGAACACACCTCTCCTTTACCACAGGGGGTCAGGCTCTGTATGGAGAATTTTCTGCTAATCACATCTCCCAGGAGGGCAGAAGACAAAGCCTTGCATATAAAGAGGAAGAGTGGAAAGGCAGAGGCAGTGGAATGGGAAGGGAATGGGTCTAGCAAGTGGCATGGTGGTTAAGGGCACTGAACTCCCACATGGCCAACTGTGGTTCAAGTCCCAGACCTGGCGGCTTGCTTTCTCACTTTTTCTCTCACACACTCTCTCACTCTGTCCCTCTCTGGTCAAATTAAAAATATAAATAAATAAAGTTAAATAAAATTATAAAAAAAAAAAAAGGGAAGGGGAGAAGCTGAGAAGGTAGCGTGAAGTCTGGGCACAGACTACAGAGAGAAGTTAGGAAGAAGTGACATTCAGATCCAAACCCCAGAAAAGAGAGACCCTTTTTTTTTTTTTTTTTTTTTTTAAATAAGAGAGACCCTTTTTTTTTTTTTTTTTTAAATAATGAGACCTTGAGCATGTACTTAGAGTATCTCAGTGGCCCACTTGATATATTTTTTGTTTATTTTTACTAAGGCAGAATTACAGAATAGAAAGTAAGAATTAATTTCCAAAGTTAATTACCAGATTTTTTGCTTGAGGATGTGTGTGTTCTCCAGAGAACCAGAGAGACAGAAAGCAAGAAGTCACCCCCCGGGGGCATGACCAAAACACAGTCCTTTCTCCATTCTCTTCTTGGGATCTTGGGCATGCACACACATATGCCAGGCATGAGTTTTAAGCTGCTGGGTCCAGGACTTGAACTGTGGTCGACTACATGGGAGGGAGTCCAACGACTTAAACATTATGCTATATGCTAGTCTTAAGAGAGACCTATTTTGAGGGAACAGATGCTCATGATTTGTGTCAGAGGATGGCCAGATGCCACAAGGTCCTTGGGTAAAACATGCTCATTATCTCCCCAGAAGCAGAACATGCTCGCATCTCCCCAGAAGCAGAACAATTTGAGTGCTATCTGGGAGGAGATTTCAAGAAGCTTTGGTAAAAGAGTGGAGAAGGGAAACAGGGAAGAGAAGGAAACCAATCAAGGATGCATTCTTTTTTTTTTTTTTTTTTTTTTAGAGGTTTTTGCTATAGGGCGCATGCGCTCGCCAGACAGACAGAGACAGAGAGATAGAAAGCGAGAAATCACCCCCCGGGGGGATAGCCACGCCGCAATCCCTTCTCCTCCATTCTCTTCTTGGGATCTTGGGCATGCAGGCACACGCACCCAGTGTGAGTTTAAGCCACCGGGTCTGGGACACGAACCACAGTCGACTACATGGGAGTCCAGTGACATAGTCATTACGCCAACTGCTGGTCCTGAGGATGCATTCTTGACCAGGACACTACTGTGGGCAACTGGGCCACAAGTCCTTTAGGAGACTCTGGGAGACCATGGAGAAAGTCTCAGGGTTCTCCCTTTGAGGGGTGAGGAAGCTGAGGTCTTTGTCCTCAGCTGCCAGCTACCCCCAGGGGTTGTAACTCCCCATCAATTTTTATTTGCCCTATTAGAGGCGTAGACTGAATATATGAACACAGGAAACTGTACGAGTGCAGGGGACTGTGGGTAAGATACTGACAGTGTCAGCAACAGTCGCAGAGACCTCTCCTGGATGTTTTTGAAGCCTTTTTTTTTAAGAATTGTTTTATTATTTAACTTTTTTTATTTATTTATTTATTTTAGTTTTGCCAGAGAGAGACAGAACAAGAGAGTGAGAGAGTGAGAAACAGACAAAGAGAAGGAAAGTGAGAAAGCAAGCTGCCAGGTCCGGGACTCGAACCATGGTCAGCCATGTTGAGTCCAGTGCCCTTACCCACCACACCACCTGCCAGCTCCTGAAGATATTTATTATTAATATTTTACTGTAATCATCCATTTAAAAATCTCCTCTCCCTTTTTATACTTATATCAGAACACCTCTTTTTTTTTCTTCTTTTTTTCAGAACACCTTTCTATTGCTCTTGACCAGCTGCTGGTTGTGACAGTTTTCTTTGTGTGTACACGAATGATCTTAGATATTATTCTTGGTGGCATGACAGAATAGCTGTACCTTATGAAGTCTCTAGTCAAAAAAGTATTTAAAAGCCATTTAAAGGGTCAACAGCTGGCATGGTGTTTAAGGTGTTGGACTCCCACATGACTGATGGTGATTTGAGTCCTGGACCTGGTGGCTTGGTTTCTCACTTTCCCCCTCTCTTGCTTTCTGTCTCTCTCTGGTGAGCACACATGCCCTATAGCAAATTAAAAAAAATAAATTAAATAAATAGTTTTTTTTAAAGCATTAAAAAAGGTAATAGTCTGGTTCATGTTTTAAAAACAGTCTCTGGGACCAGCAGATGGCTTAATGGTTATGTCGCTGCACTCCCACATAGTTAACTGTGATTTGAGTACTGGACTTTCAGCTTAAAAGTCACACCGGGCGCATGTTCATGCATGTCCCAAATCCCAAGTGGAAGATGGAGAAGGGATTGCAGCATGGCCATCCTCCTAGCGGGTAATTTCTTGCTTTCTGTCTCTCTGTCTGTCTATAGAGTGCACATGCCCTATAACAAAAATCTCTCCAAAAATAAATAATAGATAAACAAAATCTTCCATGGATATCTTCTGGGAAGAACAAAAAAGCACCAATATCAAAGCTTTTAGAATGGATATCAACAGCTTGGAAGAAAATCCTGGAGATAACAAAAAAGCAGCTATTTTTTAGGTTGAATTTATAAGAAATTGTCATTCTTTGATCAAAACCCGACACATGGGAACCAGCAGTTAGCGTAATGGCTATGTCACTGGATTCCCGCATAGTCGACTGCAGTTCGCGTCCCGGACCTGGTGGCTTAAAACTCACGCCGGGCGCATGTGCTTGTGCGCCCAAGATCCCGAGAGGAGAATGGAGAAGAAGGGATTGCGACGTGACCATCCCCCCTGGGGGATGATTTCTCGCTTTCTGTCTCTATGTCTGTCTCTGTCTGTCTGCTCTGTTTGTCTGGGGAAAGCCCACGCCCTATAGCCAAAAACCCCCCAAAAAAAAAAAAAAGAAAAGAAAAGAAAAAAAAAATCCGACACATGAGCAATTTCATTTGTTTGTTTGTTTGTTTGTTTTGGGGGGGGTAGAGGTTTTTGCTATAGGGCACATGCACTTGCCAGAAAAACAGAGAGAGACAGAGAGAAAGAAAGTGAGAAATCACCCCCCCCAGGAGGGAGGGCCACGCCGCAATCCGTTCTCCTCCATTCTCCTTTCAGGATCTTGGGTGCGCAGGCAAATGCGCCCGGCGTGAGTTTAAGCCACAGGGTCTGGGACTCGAACTGTGGTTGACTACATGGGAGTCTAGTGACTTAGCCATTATGCCAACTGCTGGTCCTGACAAGAATATTATTTAAAATATCTTTCCAAGAGAGTCTAAAAGCACTTGCAAAAATAAAAAATAAATTTTTACATGATAAGAAAGCATTGTGCACAATGCCAAAAGCCATGATTGGCTTCCCTTCAAAAACCTCACCTTCAAAACCATACTCTGATTGGCCACTAGAATCCCTCAGATTTGCATATCCAGCACCTCATGATTGGTCCACAAAGCAACCAATCATAACCCACCTTTTACAACCAATCACGGCCCACCAGCATGTGTATAACCACAATCCCTGGCCCACAATTGCCAGACGACCCGGAAGACCCTGAAGAGTTGTGATACCGCGTCATCTCTGGACGACCCTGAAGAGCTGTATCACTGTGCCATCTCCCTGCTGCCCACAATAAACGGACGACCCTGAAGAGTTGTAACACCACGTTGTCTCCGTGTTGTAACACTGCATTGTTCGTCCTGTCTCTCACTCCTTCCCTCAGGAAACCTGTTCGATTCTCCCCCAGGTCGGGACATTAGGTAGCCGAAGAGGAGGAGCACAACACTCTCCATGTACTCAGGGAGGTCTCCAGACACAAATCTGGAACCCTCCATGTGGGTTAGTGTCTGAGGCCCCTTTCTCTGTGACAAAATAATCGATGTCATGTTTACCACTGTGCCAGTGTCTGATACCCCTTTCTTTGTGACAAAATAATTGGACATCTTAACAAGCAGAATACTTCAGATTTGGTGAAAGATAATTATTTTCTCTCATGGAGCTTAGATGTAGAGAGTGAGGCTAATCATAATTCTTTGTTTTATGATCCAGTCCTTTCCTCTTATCCCCACCTCCCCAATTCTATTAACTCCTCCATATGTACGGATATGAAGGGGTCTTCAAAAAGTTCATGAAAAATACATGTTATGAAAAAAACTATGCATAGGATTAAAAATTTTTTGTATCAAAATAAACTTATTTAATTTTGTTTTTCCATTAACTTTTAAGTCCCCTCACATGTAGTCGTTGTTGGTTTTAGATATTGCAATAATCTCCTCCCATGTTATCTTTCTTTTATCTTTGTTTATAGTCTTTCTTATTGAATAGAAATCCCTAATTTGATGAAATTAAGTTGAGTTTTTTGTCA
The DNA here is from genome assembly GCF_000334495.1 of Tupaia belangeri chinensis. Lineage (NCBI taxonomy): Eukaryota > Metazoa > Chordata > Mammalia > Scandentia > Tupaiidae > Tupaia > Tupaia belangeri. The sequence goes on along the minus strand of NW_006159814.1, from coordinate 1,410,496 downwards.
TTGTTGCCAATGTTTTTGAAGTTTTATTTAAAGAGCTCTTTGCCTCTGGGTCACAAAGATTTTCTTCAACATTTTCTTTTGCTGACTTCATAGTTTTACCTTTCATTCCGATGTTTGCAATCCATCTTGAATTAACCTTTGTTTGCAGCATTTGGTGGGACTTGAATTTTGTTTCTCTCCATATAGTGAGGAAGTTTTCCCTAAGCATTTACTAAAGAATCAGACTTTCCACCCAGGACTTGTGCTGTGATATCTGGCAAAGGCTAAGTTCCTGTAGGTGCCTGGCTTTGTCTCTCAAGTATGTGTTCCACTAGTCAGTTTGCCAGGTCATGAAACTGTTACCACCCTGCTTTTGTTATTATGGCTTTTAAATATATATATATACACACACATACATAATTTATAAATAAATATATAAAACATTTATTTACTATGTATTTTATATATATATATATATACACACACACATACACACATATGTGTGTATTTAGTTTTTGCCATAAGATATGTGAACTCACTGGAGAGAGACAGAGAGAAGGAAAATGAAAAATCACCCTCTTGGGTGGTGGCCACGTCACAACCCCTCATTCATTCTCCTGGTGTTTTGAGCATGCACGCACTTGTGCCTAGCGTGATTTTCAAACAACTGGGTCTGGGACTCAAACAATGAATGTTTGGCCATGTGGAAGGTCAGCATCTTAACCACCATGTGATCTGCTGGCCCCTAAATATATCTTAACATGTGCTAGATAAGGCCATCTTTTCAATCATTTGTAAGATCAGTTAACTACCTTTGATGGATACATATTCCTTATATATTTAAGAATATGCTTGTTGAATTTCAACAATTAATTTGGGGAAGAATTTAGGCAGCTCATGGAAATGGAGCATGAAATATTTCCTCATTAACTCAGCTAATTTTGATTGTCCTTTATTAGAGTTAAAAGTTTTCCGGGGACTGGCAGGTGGCATGGTGGGGAAAAGCACTGGATTCCCACGTGGCTGACTGCAGTTTGAGTCCCAGACCTGGTGACTTGCTTTCTCACTTTCCCTTTTTCTCTCTTTCTATCTCTGTCTGGCCAAATTAAAAAATAATAATAACAAATGGAATTAAATAAAGATATATATTTTTAAAAAAAATAGTTTTCCTAGGGAAAAAAACCTTTTCTTTCAAAATTTATATATTTCTTTCATGAGAGAGAGAAAGTGAGTACAATCCCAACAGAGTCCCTACACTGTGAGCCACTTACAGCTTCAGCCAATTCCAGGTTATGGGAGTGCATGCCAGGTATGCTCAGAGAGAGCTCCAGACATGAACCTGGAACCTTCCCATTTGGGTCAGTCTTGCAGACTGTTGTATTTCACCTCTATGCCACTGTCTGACCTTCTGAAATCTTGATTTAGTTACTTCTTTATTTTAAAATTTGCTATAGGGCATGTGTGTTTACCAGAGAGAGACAGAAAGGGAAAGTGAGAAAGCAAGCCGCCAGGTCTGGGACTTGAACCATTATTGGTCATGTGAGAGTCCAGTGCCTTAACCACCACACTGCCCACAGGGCCATTCTTCTTTTTTTAAAAATAATGTTTGCTATATTGTGTGAGCACTTGACAGAGAGAGACAGTGAGTGAGAGGGAAAGTGAGAAACCACCCCCTCCCCTAGGGAGGATGGCCATGCTACAATCCCTCATCCTTTCTCCTCTTGGGATTTTGGGCATGTAATGTTTTTCTGAGGCATTGGGTCTGAGATTTGATCCAAGCAGTCAAACACGTGGGGTCCAGCCACTCCAGCCACCATGCCACTGACTGGCTTGATATGCAGAGTGACTTCAAAAATTTCCTAGAGGACCAGCTGGTGGTGTGGTGGTTAGGTAGCTAGATACAACATGTCTGACTGCACAGTTCGAGTCTTGGACCTGGCAGCATGAAAAATATACCGAGTGCATGTGTGTGCATGCCCAAAATCTTGAAAGGAGAAATGAAAGAGAAGGGATTGCAGTGTGACCATCCCCAATGAGGGGTGGGATAGTTCTCTCTCTCTGTCTTTCTCTTCCTGACAAGTACATGTGCTCTCTAGCAAATTAAATATATATATTTTTTTCCATGGAAAATAGATTAAAGTATGAATTTATTTTGGCCATATTTTTAAAAATACATACATAGTTCTTTTTAATAAATGCATTTCCATGACTCTTTGAAGACCTCTTTGTATTTTTTTTATTGATATTGTGAATAGTGTCCTATTCTTTTATTTTTTGAGAGGATTTTGCTATAGGGCGTGTGCGCTCACCAGAAAGAGAGATACAGAGGAACAGAAAACAAGAAATCACCCCTCAGAGAGGATGGCCATGCCTCAATCCCTTCTCCTCCATTCTCCTCTTGGGATCTTGGGCATGCATGCACACATGCCCGGTGTGAGTTTAAGTCACTGGGTCTGGGACTCGAACTGCAGTCAACTACGTGGGAGTCCAGCGGCATAGCCATTACGCTAACTGCTGGTCCCAATAGTGTCCTATTCTTAAAACCTATATTTTCTAGGTGGATATCATTTAGAGCAAAGATAGGCACACTTTTTTTGTAAAAGAGCAGATGATAAATATTTTAAGCTTTGAAGCAATGTGAGGTTTCTGTTGCATATCTTTCTTTACTTTTTTACAACTCTTTAATAAATGTACATTTTTAGCTGGTGGGGCCTAACAAAAACAGGCTTTAGAGGGGATTTGGCCTACAGAAGCTTAGTTTCCCAATTCTTGGTGTAGAAAAATGGTATTGATATATATAAGTTGCTCTTTTTAGTCTAACTTTACTGAGATCTCTTATGTTTTCTAATGGTTTGCCTGATTGTTCTGTTAGCCTTTCTACATAGATGATAATATCATCTGCAAATAATACAGTTTTTATATCTTCCTTTTAAATCCCCCCCCTTTATTTATTTATTTATTTATTTTTTACCTTGTAAGGGTGGCCAGGACTGCCACTGTAATGTTCAACAGATATAGTGACAGTGGGTATTCTTATCTTGTTCTTATCTTCAAAGGAATGCATCTAAAGTTTCTTCCTTAAGTATAGTGTTTACTGAAGGCTTTGGTATATTACCTTTACAAAGTTAAAAAAGTTTCTGTCTATTTCTCCTTTTCTAGGGATTTATTTAAAAGTCATAATTAAGTGGTGAATTTTCATCATTTGAGAAATGCAATTTACTTCTTAAAGCCTACTAGTGAAGTGAATTAAACTGATAGACTTTTCTTATATTGAACCATCCTTGCATATTTGATTTAATTAACTGTTATTTAACTTTTTTTATTCACAAAGAAATGAGGCCTATACTTCTTTTTAAAAATAATTTAACTTTATTTATTTGCTTTAATTTGACCAGAGAGGGACAGAGCGAGAAAGAGAGAGAGAAGGAAAGTGAGAAAGCAAGCCTCCAGGTTTGGCAATCAAACCCAGTGGGCTATATGGGAGTCCAGTGCCCTTAACAACCATGTCACCTGCTGGCCCTGAGGCCTATAATTTTTAAGATCATATTCTCATTTGATATGAAATCAAGATTACATAGGCTGCATAAAATGAACTTCAGAGCTGTCATTTTCTGTTTTCTGGTACAACTTGCATAATATAAGAATTAACTATGTTTTCAAAGTTTGGTAGACTTCATTTGTAAATCTTTATTATTTTTTTAAAGGCTTTGTTATAGGGTGTGTACATTCATTCACCAGAGAGAGGGAGAAACAGAGTTGTGGGGGGATGAAAAATCACCTCCCATGGGGATGGCCATATCACAGTTTCTTCTCCTCCATTCTCCTCTTATGATTTTGAACACATGGGCACATGTGCTCAGCATGATTTTCAAGCTGCTGGTTTTGGGACTCATACCACATAGCTGGCCAAGTGGGATCCAGCTGTTTTAACCACCATGCCACCTGGCTGACCTATTTGTAAATCATTAACGTAAAGCTTTTTTTTTTTTTTTTTTTTTTTTTTTTTTTTTGTGTTTTGTGTGGGTGAGAAGTTTTTTTTTTTTTTTGCTATAGCGTGTGTGTACTTGACAGAGAGAGAGGAAAATGAGAAATCACCCCTCAGGGGTGCAATCCCTCCTCCTCCATTCTCCTCTGAGGATTTTGGTCACATATGCACACACACCTGGTGTGATATTCAAGTCACCGGATCTGGTACCCGAACTGTGCAGTTGGCCGTGTGAATTCCAGTACCTTAACCCCCACACATCCTGCTGACTCTCTTTCTTCTGTTATTTTTTTGACTATTGTGTTCCTTGTTTCAATTTGTGTGTATTTCATATTCAACCTTTCTACTTTTTAAAAAAAATAAGTTTTACTCTTAATGTTCTGTTCTAATAAAAATCATTATTTTCTTATATACATGCATAAAAATTTATTTAAAAGTATCAGTCCATCTGTTTCAATTTTGCTTTAGATGGTATATCCTGTTTAGTTTACTGTTTGTCTAATAGGGGAGTTCTCAGGTATCCCGTTATTTGTGCCTGTGAGCTCATGTTCACCTGAAAATAACAGCTGCTTTCTGGTAATGTGTCTGGGGGAAGGGATGAAGGCCAGATCCTGGGCCAAGTGCCTTGGAGTGAGCGTTAGGGAGAGGGGAGTAGTAAGCTCCAGTGCAGAGAGATCCAGGCACCAGGAAACTCCTGTTAATCATTCCTTTTTTAGGAGTGATCTCCACCAGGCAGCTCTGCTTCAGGAATTCGTCTTTAAACTCTTGGAAATAAGCAGCGCTGACAGAAGCCAATTTCCTTAGCTGGTAGTAGCCCAGCCACGGGAGACTGGTGTGTGTGTGTGTGTGTGTCTAATGGAATGTTGTCAGTAAGGCCTGTTTTTATCATACCTCACTCCCGTAGGACTTCTGTGACTGTCCCATTCTGACACGGGACAGGCTGGGCTGCTGCTGTCATTTTCTCTGGAGATTGGTAAAACACAATTTTTTATTGTAATTTGGATTTTTTTTCCTTTCTCTTTTCTTTTTATTCGTAGACAGAGTCTCATTATGTCACTCTTCTCCTATCTTAGCCTTGCAAGTAGCTGTGACCATAGGTGATGCCACCAACCCAGCTCTTATAGATGAAGTCTTTCTATGTTGTTCATACTGGCTCCAAGCTCAAGATACTCCTGCTTCAGCTTCCTGAATGGCTGGGATAACAGCCATAAGCATCGTGCTTGGCTGTTAGGGTGGGCTGGGAATTGAACCTGAGCCTCTCATGTGGCCTCGGTCTGCCAAGTGACAGCATCAACTAGGATATTCTACTGTAGTTAGGCCCTAAATTAGATTTCTTAATAACAAATGAGATTGAGATACTGTACGTGTGTGTGTGTGTAATTTGCTGCTAGCATTTGCGAATTGCTAATTTATAACTTTTGGCCATTTTACTCGGTATATTAAAATATACTTTATATTTTATTGATTTATATGTCTCTTTGTATGCAATAAATATTTTTCTTATGTATCTTACATAATCTTTCTCAAGTTGCCTTTGCAACTTTGTGATAATTCTTTGCTAGAAAAGCATTTTAACTTTGTATAGCTAAACTTTAAAAAATTTTTTTATGTATAGTCTCTGGGTTTTATTTTTAATTTTAGTGATAAAAATAACATTAAAACAAATATTTTTAAAAAATCTTATTGAATTTTTAAGCTTAAACAGTTTTCACTTGCTTATCTCAAAAAATTAAGCAATTCAGGGGCTTATATAGTTAATATTCTTCCCTCTTCCATCATCAATCTTTGAGATAACTGATATAAACACTTTTTAAATATATAAACCTATAGAAGGAGTTTTTTCTCTCAAATCATTACTCTACAACTTTTTTTTTGAAAAAGAAAATCATAGTGTTTAGAGCTATCCATTCAGAATAATATTCATAATTTATTTCTCAAAGGAAAATAATATTTTGTGATATAGAAATCTCATACTTTATTTCTTCTACTGATAGCTATACTAGCTTCTTTTGAAATCTCATACTTTATTTCTTCTACTGATAGGTATACTAGCTTCTATTTTTTCTTTCAGTTTTTGTAAATATAAACAATACTGAAACAAATATCCTCAGGTCAATTCAAATAGAGTCTACAAAATTTTCAAAGAATATAGAGTAACTTGAGATCTCATAGAAATAATATTTTGATTTAGGGGAAATCTTTTTTTTAATTTTAATTTTTTTCTTTTCTGGTTTGCTATAGGGCATGTGTGCTTGCTGGAGACAGACAGAGAGAGAGAGGGAAAGTGAGAAATCACCCACCAGGGGATTGACCACCCTGCAATCCCTTCTCCTCTATTCTCTTCTACCAAGGACTAGGACTTCAATTGTGCAGTTGGCCATATGGGATCCAGACACCTTAACATCCACACCACTTGCTGGCCCTAAAGTTTTATATTTTTTTTAGAATTGTGTGTGTGTGTGTGTGTGTCTGTGTGTGTTCTGTAGGGCTTGTGAGCTAGCTGGAGAGGCAGAGAGAGACAGAGAGATCACTCCCAGAGGGTGAGCACATGTGCCCTATGGCTAAAAGGTAAAAACCAAAAAACCAACTTATTCATTTCTTTCTTCTGACATAGAGAAGGCAGATATAGTTACGTAGGTGAGAATATATAGTTATAGCTAAATGTTCAGGGCCTGGATTATTGCATGTAAAAAACCTTTTAGAGTTATTTGTGTCACGTGGAGATATAAAACACTAATTTAAAAAAATAAAGTGTTACCCCCAAAAAGGTCTTCAGAGCCACCTGGTCTCAGCCAGCCAGGATCATAGGCATGCATGGTTCCCAGTGTGCTCAATAAGGTCCTGGGATGCAAACTCAGGATCCTTCTCATCTGGGTCCACTTGCATTATCTCTATGCCTGGTCCCCAAATTTAATTTACTTAGTAGATAATGTTGGCATAACTAACAATTTACACATGGGAAAATGTTGCACTCCTTTTTTTCTATAGAAATAAACTCTGAATACAATAAGACTTACATAAAAAAATAAAAATATTAGGAAAGAATTTAGTAGATTATATTATTTTAAAGTTGGGAAAGTTTTTAAAAGAAATTTTGGAAACCTTGAAACCATAAAAGAAAAAGGCAAACAAATTTGAGTATATAAAAACCTTAATGTATTATGTCTCCATACGACACAAATAACTGTAGCAATTTTTCTACATGTTACAGTCTAGGCCATGAACATTTAGCTGTACCTATGTATTATGTTAACACCTATGTAACTTTATCTGAATTCTTGTAATGAGATTTTTCTTTTTTTTTGGAGAGGTTTTTTTTTTTTTTTTTTTTTTTTTTTTTTTTTATGGGGGGGGGCTTTTGAGAGAAACATAGAGACAGAAAGCGAGAAATCACCCCCCAGGGGGGATGGTCACGCCGCAATCCCTTCTCCTCCATTCTCCTCTCGGGACCTTGGGCACGCACGCACACGTGCCCGGCGTGAGTTTTAAGCCACCGGGTCCGGGACACGAACCGCGGTCGACTACGTGGGAGTCCAGCGACATAGCCATTACGCTAACTGCTGGTTCCCGAGATTTTTGTTCTAATGATTATGTCTGCCAAAATTACATCTTTAAAGTCTGTAATTTGACAGATCTAATAAAATAATTCCTTATTGGGGATTCTCATGAGGAAAAAGAGTACATAGTTCATAGCACTCTGAGTTCCAAAACATTTGTGTGTGTGTGTTGAAGTTTCTTTTAGAGGGAATTTTGGCAACTTCATTAAGTGATAGAAGTGGTATAATGTCTGAAGAGAATTTAATGGTCTTTAGAGTTCTTTTGTTTGGCTTTTAGGTAGCAAAAAGTTTAGTTGTGGCTGACACATAAATATACAATTAGTTATTTCTTTTAGAAAGGTGACTTTGGGGGTCACCAGGTGGCATAGTGATTGTGGTGCTAGACTCCCAAATAGCCAACTGTGGTTTTGACTCCCAGACCTGGCACCTTGAAACATACCAGGCATGTGTGCGTGTGTGTCCAAAATCCTGAGAGGAGAATGGAGAAGGGATTGTGGTGCGGCTATTCCCCAGGGGGTGATTTCTCATTTTCTATCTCTGTCTCTCTCAGTGTCTCCGGTGAGAGCATGCACACTACAGTAAAAACCTCTCTCTCTCTCAAAAAAAAGATTGTTAACTGACACCAGTTTTCATTTTTTTCTTCTTTCTTTATTCAGAATGATGAATTGTAAATGAATCAAAAAATTATTGGTTTACCCCAATGGCATTATAAAGGGAGCATTCATTCTTTCAATTCTTTAGAAAGATATTTATTGCCCTAATCACCAAAAGCAGTGGTTATAAATTCGGATGTTTCCTCCAAAGTTAGATTTATAATCAGATTCTCTTTTACTCAAGACCCTTTAAAATAATCTAATTTTAGTTCAATCTCATCTGTAAAATGAATACCTGGGGCCAGAGGAATTAAGAAGTCTCTGATTAATGAACAAAGCCAAGACTAGAACCTTCCTGCTGTTATGTATTCTTTTTCCTCCAGTTCTCCATCCCATCCAGATTCTAGGTATATCCGAAACCCCAGCATGTTTGTCAAGTGGCCCTGAGCCAGGATGTGAACGCTGGGCAGCCATGTAGGATCTACTTCCTCTGCAGAGTGCTTGACCACTGTGCTACAAGGCTGGCTCTATTAGTGTTCTTTTTTTTTTGGAGAGGTTTTTTTGCTATAGGGCGCGTGTGCTCACCAGACAGAGAGAGACAGAGAGACAGAAAGTGAGAAATCACCCCCCAGGGGGGATGGCCATGCCGCAATCCCTTCTCCTCCATTCTCCTCTCGGGATCTTGGGCACGCACGCACATGCGCCCGGCGTGAGTTTTAAGCCACCGGGTCCGGGACGCGAACCGCGCTTGACTACGTGGGAGGCCAGCGACATAGCCATTACGCTAACTGCTGGTTCCCTCTATTAGTGTTCTTGATGGTGAAGCAGGGCTGCCAATAATAAGTGGCAAAAACAAAAACAAAAATACTAGGGCCAAAGGCACTGTCTCTAAGGCACTTAAACTGGGAGTATAATAATGTCTGCCTAAGGATTTCCTGTTGTTCTAGCATACTGTGTTGTATGGGCAAAACCCACTTCTGGACACTTTCTGTTGCTTTCTTGGAGAATCCACTGAAGCAGATGTCTGCAAGGCACCATCCCAACTGCACACGCCCTGAGTTCTGACTCTTTGAAGGTCCATGCTTGTGTGCATTTGGCCAATTTTTCAGTGAACGTATAAGGGCAGGGAAGCCAGGTGGTGGCACAGTGGTATTGCAACTGGACCCACACAGGAAAGGTCCTGTGTTTGTGTCCTGGGACCTCCTTGGACATGGCAATTAAGACTGGAGGTGAATGGTGGTAGGAAGGCCCTGTTGGGGGTCTCTCTCTCTCTTTCTCATTCATGAAATAAGTAAAAATAAATAAGAACAGATAAGGGCAGGGAGAAGTGACTTATGTAAACCTGAGTGGGAATATAAAAAGAGAAGACTGCTTGTTCATACATTCGTGTTGAATTCATCCTAAATGGATCATTAAATTTACCAACTCACTTTTATTTATTTATTTTTATTTTTATTTTTTGTAAGAGGTATTTGCTATAGGGCGCATGCATTTGCCAGAAAGACAGACAGAAAGACAGAAAGCGAGAAGTCACCTCTCAGGGTGATGGCCACACTGCAATCCCTTCTCTTCCATTCTCCTCTTGGGATCTTGGGCATGCACGCACATGTGCCGACATGAGTTTAAGCCATTGGGTCCAGGACTCGAACAGCTGTCGACTACATGGGAGTCCAGTGACATAGCCATTTCACCAACTGCTGGTCCCACTAACTCACTTTTATTAAAATTGCTATTACAGTAGAATATACCTGGGCTTCTGATTCAAAGTAGATTTGAATTGTGTTTTATTCATACAAAAGTTCAAAGGGCATAATATGGAGGTGAATATGAACTGAATACTTTCTAAAAAGAGAGTTGGTTGCAAAGTCTACTGGGGAGGTATGGTTGCCTTTGCATGAGGTCTAGAAAAAGAATTTCATTATGCACATTGGGTCCTCCACAAATGGCTCTTTTATTTCTTGTAATGGTGGGTACCAGTCAGAAATTTTCAATTTCATGTGATCTTGGGGCAAAAAGATGTCCCGTTGTCTGCCTAGGATCTCATATCCGCTCTTTGCTTTCTGGGCCTGACACTGTGTCTGTGTTTTAGCCATTCATCATCATCTCTTGCCTGGAAATTTTCTTTTTATTTCTTTCTTCTTTTAAATTTGCCAGTGAGCTTGTATACTCGTTGGAGAGAAGTAGGGAGAGAGAGAGTGAAAAAGAGAAAGTGAGAAAGTACCCTGCCGTGGGGCATGGTCATGCTGCAATCCTTCCTCCTCCACTTCAGCTTCTTTTTGGGATTCCGGGCACACATGCACATGGACCCAGTGTGTTTCAAGCCACGGGGTCTGAGACTTTAACTGTGTAGTTGACCATGTGGGGTCCAGGCCCTGGGATGGCCAGCTTGGACATTTTCATTGGTCTCATTAATCTCCCGATTAGTGCCTCTCCTCTTCCTATCCATTTTCTGTGCTATTTCCAGTACAATCTTTCAAATCTTTTCCCATTTATTTCTTGTCTGAAGCCCTTCAGAGCCTCCTAAATGCCTATAGGTAAAGGTAGAAATTCTTAGTCTGGTAGTCTAGTTTTAGTCGTCTCTTCTGCCTGTATCTCCCATTGTGTTCTCCCTGTCGCCATTTTACCTCATTAAATAATCCTTTCAGTAACTCCTTATTTTTAATTTTTTTAGAAATTTTTGTCATAGGGCACATGCCCTCACCGGAGAGAGAAAGAGAGGGAGAGAGAGGGAGAGAGAGAGAGACAGAGACAGAGACAGTGAAAGAGAAAGTGAGAAATCACCCCCATGGGGCATGGCCACACTGCAATCCCTTCTCCTCCATTCTCCTTCTAGGATCTTGGGCAAACACTCATACACATCCAGAATGATTTTTCAAGCCACCAGGTCCAGGATTTGAACTGTAATTGGCCTTGTGGGAATCCAGTGACATAGCCGCTAATGCCATCTGCTCGGCCCCAGTAACTCCTTATTGAATGTCCACCAGGAAATGCCAGCCCAGATCTCAGGCATGCATGTGTAAGCCTGGCATGTACAGGGAGACGTCAGGATGCAAACCAGGGCCTTCCCACATGGGTCCAGCGTTATAGGCCATTGGGTTATTGTGGTGCCACTGCTACTGGCCCAACATCCTCATTTAACGTAGTTAAGAGAATGAAACGAAAACCAGAAACCGGGAAAAGTACTTGCAAATCACATGTCTGATAAAGGACGTATATCCAGAATATGCAATGAAGTCTCAAATCTCAATGATAAGAAAACGAATGAAGCAATTGTTTAATATGGGCAAAAGATTTGGACACTCCACCAAAGAAGATATATGACTGGCAAATGGGAACATTGGTTATTAGGGAAATGCAAATTAAAACTACACTGATTAGGATGGCTAAATTAAAAAAGAATTGAAATTTTATATTGTATCCAGAAGTAGATAAGTATAGTGGTTGGTGCTCTGACAATTTTCCAGCTATGTGATCTTGGGTAAATTATTTATTTATTTATTTAAAATGATTTTTTATACAATTAATCATTATACATCATTAGTTTGTAAAGAGATTTTACCCAACATGATATATGCCACACAGGAGGCAAGTTGAAAATACTATACACATCACCAACAGGCAACAAACCATATCTATATCCAACAAATGTCTTACTTCTCCATTTTTCCCCAAATTTCCCTTGTTGCACTCTTCCCCTCTCCCACTCTCCTTCCACTTTGTCCCTAGTGTCCATAACAGTTTTCAATGCTTTTATGACCTCCAGTATTTCAGTCTCTACCATAGAGTGTAGACAGTTGGTATATGTTATGTGGAGAAGGATGGCTAAAATTAGAAAGCAAAACAAAAAATCTGTGGCAGTACCAACTCCTGTTGAAGATGTGACATGCCTGGGACTTCCATGTATTGCTGGAGGAATGCAAAATAGCACAGCCCACTTAGGACAACATTTCTGCATTTCCTGTAAAGTAAAACTTATATTTATCATGCAACTCAGGAATCACATGGCTGAGTATTCACCCAAGTGAAATAAAAGCTCAAATTCACACAAAACGTTTAAGCAGGGGCCAGCAGGTGGCCTAGTAATTAAGGCACTGGACTCCCAAGTAGTTGACTGTGGTTCACGTCCCAGTAACTTGAAACTCATGCTAGGTTCATGTGCATGTGTGCCCAAAATTACGAGAGGAGAATGGAAGAGAAGGGATTGTGGCATGGCCATCTCCCTGGTGGATCCCCCTGTCTCTCTGTCTCTGTGTGTTTCCGGCAAACATGCATACCCTCCGGCAAAAAAAGTCTCTCAGAAAACAAAACCAAAAACCCCTTTAAGTAAATGTTTATAACTGCTTGATTCATGATTGTCCCAAACCAGAAACAACTCAAATGTTCTTCAACTGGTGCGTGGTTGTACAAACTATAGTACGTTCATACCATGGAATACCACTCAGCAATAAAAGGAAACATGCTCCTGATACCCACTATAACAAGCATGAATCTCAAATGCATTAGCTAGGTGAAAAGGGCCAGTCTCTAGGAGAATATGACTCTACTTTTACAACTTTCTGGAAAAGGTGACTAGAGGGACAGAAAACAAATCAGTGGTTTCCAGGGGCTGGGTAGGGACCGAGAAGTTGATAATAAGGTTTGGAGAAATGTTTTGAATTGATTATTCTATAGTTTGGTCATGGAATAGTTATATGACTACATACATTTGTCAAAAGTCACAGGCCTCAGGACCAGCAGTTAGCGTAATGGCTATGTCGTTGGACTCCCATGTAGTCCACCGCGGTTCGCGTCCCAGACCCGGTGGCTTAAAACTCACGCCAGGCACATGTGCGTGCGTGCCCAAGATCCCGAGAGGAGAATGGAGGAGAAGGGATTGCGGTGTGGCCATCCCCCTTGGGGGGTGATTTCTTGCTTTCTGTCTCTCTGTCTCTCTCTGTCTGCCTGGTGAGTGCACGCGCCCTATAGCAAAAACCTCTCAAAAAAAAAAATAAAAAGTCACAGGCCTCACATTAAAATGGGTAAATTTCAATATATGTAAATTATTTCAGTTGAAAAAAAATCCTTGATTAGGTATAGGAGTCAAGGTGTTGTTATCTGTGGAATTTCGACTTCTGGTCAGTTCCTCTGCTTGTCCTTCTGTAGTGAGCTGTGATATGATCAGAAACATCCTTAGCTATGGGGTCACTGTGGCTTTCACCCCTCTCCTTCCCTGGGGGAGCAGCAACTTCAGCCAGCTGAGAGAGCCTTTGAAATGGAGCTCACATAGTGCTATTCAACTTACTATCCAATAAACCTTGCCTCCTCCTGGTTCAGAAGCCTAGTGGGTGATTTAATCAGTATTTATTAAATTCAAGTGGTGGGCTGGAGGTGGTGCAGTGGTGAAACATGATGGTCTGTGAGGATGACTCTCATGAGAAGATTCTAGGCCCATACACCTTCCTGAGTGCAGTGGGCACATTTTTGCCTATGACCGGGTCTGGCTGAAGCTGGGTTGGATTGTGGGCATCAACACCCTGTTGGGAGTGCTGTCTTTTTCTCTTTCTCCTGCTCATGGGGGAAATAAAGAAAGAATTCTTTTGCATTGTAAATGAATTGGTTATTTTTTTCTTTAATGCCACAAAGTAGTAATTCGGGTGCATTGTAGGGATTATACTTTTCCCCTGCCTAGCATACCAAACAGAACTTGCAAGGGAAATTAGTTTCTCTAGGCCCTTAGCTTGGAACATCCGTCTTTGATTTTGCTGGGTTACGTTTCTCTTCTTTGCAATTTCTGGCCTCTACTGAAGATTACAGGGAAAAGACCTTAGTGACAGGAGAATGACTCATTGCTTTACCCTTCTGTCCTACTATCAGATGATGGTTCTGAATTTTGCTTCAGTAAACATAATTATCCTAACTACAGCCTCCTAAAGCTGCTGGGCTTAGGAATGGTTCTGAGGACAGCTTGATTCCAGAGCTGCTTTTTTCTGGACTATGCTTTCTGTTTTGTGGTGACAGGATCACAGAGGTGTTAGGAACTCAGTACTAACTGAACAAAAATATAATATTGATGAAATACGTGGGTTAAATAAATGTGACTATGTCCCAAGTTTTCTGGGCTCTTTCTTGATTAAGCGGAAAAGAGAAGGCATCTAGTTCTTGGGTTCTAAATTATTATTATTTTTGGTTTTAATTTTCTTGCTTTAATGAGCTATGCTGTTAATCCATTTTCTCCAAGCTGAATTTTAGAATTTCCCAGGATGCATCTGGGTTTGGCCCTACAGACACAAAATATTTCCAGTCTTAATTCTTTCTACCTTAAACTAAGACCAAGAATTCTCTGTGAGAGTAAACAAGAGGAGCACAGAAGGGAAAGCAGAAGTTTAATGACAGGGAGGAGGGGGGGCGGGGCAGAGGCCAAGATGCAGCATTTCCTGATGTGTGGAGCTCTCACTGAAGCCACCGTGAGCACTTTCCCTTCCTGCAACGAAGGCCAGCATTCTTTCACAATTCCACGGCTGAATCGGCAGCACAGATTATTTTTCCTGAATCCATCTTGTCAAAAAATTCCAGGGCCAGGACCCTTGCTATGTCCAAGCCAACCTTTCACCCTAGTGTTTCCCAGTGATGTTCTTAAGGAAGTGAGAGATCTGGTGTGTTTCATACCAGCTGACTCAACAGATCCAGAACAGGTTCGGTAATTCTCCAACTGTTGCCTTGATGGGCCGCTCTGTCAACCGAAGGTTTTCCAAGTAAGCCAGTGAGATGGCAGTTCCACAGAAATCCACCAAACACCCCTTGAATGCTCTTGCTGGTCCATAGTCTCCCAAGCATCTCAAGGCTAGCCACACCTCATTTTCTCCAAGAAGTCTTCTCTACATACTTTCCATGGGTGATATTTTTCTCCTATAAGGTTTAGGATTCCAGTTCTACTTCTCTGAGAACCTCACTTGGTGCTTAATATAATTCCTAGCCTCTATCAGGAACTTCAAGAAAGTTCATGAAAAATGGAATTAAAGTATCAGTTTATTTGGGTGCAAAAATATTTAAACCCATCCACAGTTCTTTCATAATTTGTCGTGAAGTTTTTAAAAATCCCTTGTACATTTGCTCACAAATACTTGAAACTACTCTGCAGTCTGTCTGGGTTTGGAGCTTGTTTCAGATTTTTTAGGGTCTAGATTTTGTTTTGGGGCAGGTGGTTGCCTTTCAGTCTTAGAGGTTCTAGACTCTCTGTGAAGCTTATCTGGGTGCTTCCAGATGTCCACCACAACTAAGTCTTTGCCCACCTATGTCTGTCTTTGCCTCCTTTAGTTTTGCCACCATTTAGCAATATTGGCAAATGATAATGGCAACGGAGAACTGAGAAACAGCATAGCATAGTGCAGGTGCTGCAGGCAAAAACCTGGGTTTGCATCCTTTTTTTTTTTTTTTTTTTTTGAGAGGGATTTTTGCTATAGGGATGAGTGTACTCCCCAGAGGGAGA
>NW_006159814.1:1359258-1394246 GCF_000334495.1 Tupaia belangeri chinensis | reverse complement strand
ACCTGGGTTTTGTTCCTTTTTTTTTTTTTTTTTTTTTAGATAGAGATTTTTGCTGTAGGGTGCATGTACTTGCTGGAGAGAAGGAGAGATAGAAAATAAGAAATCACTTCCCCTCAGGTGGGAGGGACTTTGGGCATACACACCCACACCCCTGGTGTGAGTTTTAAGCCTCTGGGTCTGGGACTCAAACCACAGTTGACTATGTGGGAGTCCAGTGACATAAACATTACACCATCTGCTGGTCCCCCCCCCAAATCCTGGGTTTACATTTTATCTCTGCGGCTTACTGGTTCTGTGACCTTGGGCAAGTTGCCTAACCTCTCTGTGCCTCAGTTTCTCATCTGTGAAAGCGAGGTAACAGACTCTTTTTCTTAGGGTTGCCATGTATTTGAAGTGAGTTTATGTGTGCAATGTTTTTAAAACCTCCTATGTCATTTTATTATTGACCATATTTCTTGAATGGATGGTACTGCTGGTTCATTAAGTATCAGGTACTAGTGAGAGTACCTAACACTGTTCTTTAAGTCCTTATAACAACGTTGTGAAATGAGTTATCTATATACTCATTTCATAGGTAAGGACCCCGAGGCTCTGTAACTCATGTAGATAATTCCACTAATAAATGGTAGACCCGGAATTCAAGCCCAAGGCTGCTGGCATCTGAAGCCTTGCTCTTAACCAGTTTGTTTCACATCTCATATTAATGCGGCTAATCACAAATGTGGTACATTAGTGCTTGTAACTAATGTTCCTTTTCATCTGGGTTTTGAGAGAAATGCAGGGACCCTACTTTTTCTTTTCTTTCTTTTTTTTCATTTTCTCTCCTTACCTCTAGTCTCCCATTTTTGGATGGTAAAATATCTCGACACACTTTGGAGTAAATGGAACCATTTCAACCGCAGCTTTTGGGGTCTTCAGGATGGCTGGATGCCTCAGGGAGTGAAGGCCAGACTTCCAGGGTTGAAAGAAGTTTGGGATGACAAAAAAGGCTTAGTGGCTATACTTTTGTTTTATTTCCAAATGATTTCTATGAATGATTGATCAAATTGTCTAGAGTCTGAGGCTACAGACATACCCAATATCCACATGTCTGTGATCTAATTAGCTTATGATGTCTGACCTAGGTCAGATAGGCCCAAGATTTATTGTTTTATTCTGCACTGACTGGACAAGTTGAAAAGTCATTTAACATCTGTGAGAAGGAAAAGATTAACACTTGATTTGACAGGTTTTGAACAAAATTACAAAATATCTGTGAAAATCATTAAGTGTTTCTCTGGTTCAAATCTATATAACCACAAGAGTTGGCAAGAATTTTTAAATGACTAACAGGAAGATTTAAAAAAAATAATTATTTAATTTTATTTATTATTATTATTTAATTTGCTGTAGGGCATGAGTGCACACCAGAGAGATACAAAGAGGGAGAGAGAAAGAGAGAGAGAGAGAAAGAAAGAAAGCCACCTGGTCTGAGAATTGAATTGTAGTCAACCCTGTGGGAGTCCAACACCTTAACCATCATGACGCCACCTGCTGGCCTCCAGAAGGATTTTTAAAAAGTATTAGAAAGCCATTATCACGCAGTAGAAAATATTCAGTGTGTGTCCTCTGAATCTACATCATGATAATTGAGTGCTAGCCAGGCATAATACTAGATGCATTAAATATGTATTGATTGGGGCCAACAGGTGGTATAGTGGTCAAGGCACCGGACTCCCATGTGGTCATCCGCAATTTGAGTTCTGGACCCAGTGGCTTGAAAATCACGCTGGGCACTGTGTGTGCCTAAAATCTTGAGAGAAAAATTTAGGAGAAGGGATTGTGGCATGGCCATCCCCTCTGGGGGGTGATTTCTCCCTGTCTCTCTGGTGAGCACACGTGCCCTGTAGCAAAAAATCCCTCAAAAATAAATAAATATGTATTCATCTTCCCAGCTCCTACATAAGGATTTTCTTTCTTTCTTTTTCATTTTTACTTTTTTTTTTTTTTTTTTTTTTTTTTTTATTTTTTTGTCATAAAGCATGTGTCTTTTCCAGATTTTTGCCATAGAGCATGTGTGCTTGCCAGAGAGAGATGGTGAGAGGGAAAGTGAGAAATCACCCCCCAGAGGAGATGGCCATGCCCTACTCTCTTCTCCTCCATTCTCCTTGTGGGATTTGGGGTATTCAAGCACATGTGCCTGGTGTGAATTGCAAGCTGCCATGGTTGGCCATTTGGGAGTCCAGTGCTTTCACTTCCACACCACCTGCCAGCCCTCCATTGTGCACACCAGAAAACAGGTTCAGAGAAATAATTTACCCGAGCAAAAGTAGCTAGTTAGTAGCAGAGTTGAGATAGATTCATCTGATTCTAAAGCAGTGCAATCTTTATAAGAAAAGAGTAAAACAAATGTCATTCATTTGTTAAGACTTTGTGGATCATTTGATTTTGTGTTCGGCCTCATATTGGGTCTTACATGTTTAACACAAAAAGTATGTATGATGGGGCCAGCAGGTGGTATGGTGGTTAAGGTGCTGGACTCCCACATGGCCAACTGTGGTTCAAGTCCTGGACCTGGTAACTTGAAAATCATACCAGGCGTGTGTGTGTGCATGTCCCAAATCCTAGAAGAGAACAGAGGAGAAGGGACTGCTGTGTGGTGCCTCCTCGAGGGGTGATTTCTCACTTTCCCTCTCTCTGTCTCTGTTTCTTTCTCCAGCAAGCACATGTGCTCTATTGCAAAAAAAAAAAATTTTTTTAAGAGAAGTTTTTGTTATAGGCTGTGTGTGGTTGCTGAAGAAAAAAGAGAGAGAGACAGAAAGTGAGAAACCACCCCCCAGAGGGAATGGCCACGCCACAATCCCTTCTCCTCCAGTCTCCTCATGCGGCCAGCATGAGTTTTAAGCCACTGGGTTCGGGACTCAAACCGTGGTCAACTACGTGGGAATCCAGTGACATAACCATTGTGCCATCTACTGGTCCCACAAAAAATATTAAAAAGACAAAAAATGCACATGAGAACAAAAACTCTAGTTGAAGAAACAATCGTACAAATATTGCAGACCTAATAGCCTGGACTCTGCTCCCTCACTTGCTACAAAATACTTGAAAATTCTGGATAAAGTGTAACAGAAATTGTTTGAATTGTATAACTGAACTTATAAAAATATAAGGGAAAATACCCAAGTCCCAAAAGAGGACACTAAAAAACAAAGCGGTACACATTTGAGCTGATTTGGGGCTTTTTTGGGAATGGGAGTGGGTGGTTTCCTTGACCTGGAAGCATTGGTTTTAATGCCCAAGAAATGGAGGGGATCTGAGACCTGCATAAATCTGGGACACTGGATAGGCCATGTTCTCAATGAAAGGCTGGAATCTAGGAGGGTAAATTAGCTTCTCAGCAAAGGAAGGCAACATAGGAGCTTCCTGGGGGATCTGGAGGGAATAAGGTATGTTCTATGGGAATCCATAACAATGGGTCTCTCACATGGCTTTGAAGTTTAAACCATGTGGTCCTGGAGGAGCCTAGTAAGAAGACTCATTAATGTAAAAAGAACACTGTCCCAGTCATGGCAGCTTGTGCTGTTAACACTGCTCCTCAGCGGGCTGAGGCCACTAGGGAGGCCTGGGTTTGACTTCCAGCCTACCCTACAAGTGGGTGTGGTGGTCTCACCTGTAGTCTCAGTTACTTGGGAAACTAATGCAGGAGAATCACGACATAGAAAATCTTTGCCTGAGACGGTGGTGAGGGGTGGAGAAGAAGAAGAAGAAAAGAAAAAATAGTGCTTCAATGACATGAGTCCTCGAGCAGCTGGTAGAAGTAAATGCAAAACTGGTTTGGAGAGGTATACCATCAGTCCAAGGTCGACAGTTCATACAGATGAAGCCCCATACAATATGAGCTCATATTCTCAAATCCCAAAGCATACACAGAGAGTGTACCACAAACCAGCGTCAACACACACAGTGGTTGTGGAAAATGTCACAGAGTGGCCAAAGTTTGAGGACCAGTGGGTTGAACTTAAAATCTGAAACAAGCGGCCACTCCGTTTTCAGTGTGAACAAAGACAGGAGGTAACCCTTCACAAGTCATGCTTATGGATGGTACGTGCTAGGGCTAGCAGGACAGGAAAGTTTTGTTTAGGGGTTAGTGAGGGATAAAATTGAGATATTAAATCGAGGCCAATTTGTAAAGGACTTTGAATGTCATATCAAAGCATGGAGATGTGATACGATGGAAATTTTTTTTTTTTTTTGGAGAGCTGGGGATGCTTAAAAAACTCCAGGAAGCAGTTAGAAAGGAAGACCAGAGTCCGTTTCTGGAGGGACAGGGAAAATGGATTGACCTGACCAGGAAGAAAGCATGTGGATCCCCTGTTTAACCCAGAAGATTCAAACTGTCCTGTAGAGCCAGAGTGATCCCTGCAATCCCTCAGGGGATTGGGAGGAAGAGTCTGCTGAACCGCGGTCGACTACGTGGGAGTCCAGCGACATAGCCATTACGCTAACTGCTGGTTCCCACGATGGAAATTTTGAAAGAAGTCTTTCTAGAATGTCTGGTGATGCTTAAAAAACTCCAGGAAGCAGTTAGAAAGGAAGACCAGAGTACATTTCTGGAGGGACAGGGAAAATGGATAGACCTGACCAGGAAGAAAGCATGTGGATCCCCTGTACCCAGAAGATTCAAAGTGTCCTGTAGAACCAGAGCGATCCCTGCAATCCCTCAGGGGATTGGGAGGAAGAGTCTGCTTACTGGATTTCGTGCCTCATCTCTTCATAGAAACTTTCATTTGAAAAATTAATTTTGTAATTTTGAAAATTAACAAACAGATGGGCGAGTTTTTCTTAAGGAGACATATTTTTTAGGGCAGTTTCAGATTCACAGCCCAACTGAAAGGAAGGCACAGAGATTTTCCACGTACCCTCTGTTCCCACACATGTACAGCCTCCCCGGGATCAATACTGCCCCCCACCCCAGAGCGGTACATTTGTTACAATCAATGAACCTACATGGAATAGTAGAGCTTTTAAAATATTGTTTCCTGTTATTGATTGTTATTATTTTTTAAATTTAAAGTTTATTATTTATTTCTTCCATGAAAGAGAGAGACATTACGAGAACGAGAGGCTCCCCCCAACAGGACCTGATGCTGTGGTCCACCCCCAGCTTCAGCCAGCCCCAGTCTTGGGCAAGTGGATGCCCTGTGTACTCAGGTAAGTCTCCGATTGGGAACCAAGACCTTCCCATGTGGTCATCTTCACAGAGCATTGGATTTCACTGCTGAAGCACTGTCCAGCCCCCATGCTAGTTTTTAATAATTATTTATTCAATTTTATTTATTCATTTATTTATTTTCATTTGATCAGAGAGAGAGAGAGGGAAAGTGAGAAAGCAAGCCACTAGGTCTGGAATAGAGCTCATGTGCTTGCTGGAGAAAGAAACAGAGAGAGGGAAAGCCACATCAACTGCTGGTTCCTGACTCCATGCTATTTCTAAAGCAAAGGAGTAAATAATGCCTCTGGCAAAAATATACTAGGAAGAAGGGATTGGGATAGTATCAGTATTGTTCTCCCAGCAGAATCATGTACAATTAGGTGCTTACTACACAATATTCCTTGAGGACGAATGTGCTAACCATTAGTCAGGCCTCTAGGGAACTCTGCCTAGCAGTTTTGTCAGCATTGTGAGGTTGTCTTCACCCTATCAGATCCACCATAACCATGTCAAAATCCACCAGAAAACTGTGGGCTTGGGTGAACTGTCTAGCAACAAGGGCAGATTGGCATCAAAACTAAGAGTGTTTCACAAATGTCGACTGAATGCAGAGTTCTGTGTTAGGAACAGTACCGTCAGAGGTGAGAAAGGGCCCCTTTGTCTAAATGAACCATCTTTTCTTCCCTCTATAATTTCCGTTCTGCAGCCAGGGGAGGGCCAAGAAGCTTGAACCCAAACTGAAGAAAAGCTGAGGAGGATTTGCATGTGTTTCATGGCGGTGTGCTCTAATCCAGCTTCATTACGTCCTTGGCAGAGGAGGTAAAATGAGCAGCCGATTATATAGTAGGGACTTGGGGGAATGGGGCCTCATCGAAACTGCTAGAAGATGCAAATTGATAAATAAACATTAAAACAATGAGGCCCTGCTAATCCTCTGACAAAGGACAAATTGCTAATCTAACCTTACCACTGGGAAGGCTGCCTCAGTGGAACAATGCAGCCTTTATGGTTTATGTTGTGTTTGTAAACTGGCAGCCTCGTCAGTTAACTAGATTTACTCTCACCTGCCTCTGAGGGGGAGGTGGGCAGGTAATCCTTTTTTTGCTCTAAACAACTCAGGGAAATGGTCACCTGATCTGACCAGTTAAGGCCTTGGAGAGTGTGCCAAATTTTAGCCACTGTAGAGTAACTGCCAGGTTGCTTGTTGACAATAGGGCCAGTGTAGGGAGGGGAAGGGGCTGAGAACTGCAAGCTCTTTCAGCTCAGAATTCAGTTCTCTCCAGCCTCTAGTTCCAGAGTTGGAGGTCTCCTCTGGGGAAAGGTAGTCACCATCACTCCTTGGTGCTAGTAATTCCCTGATAGGGTGCTTGCCACCCAGGATCCTTGAGGTGGATGTTGCTTGGCTCCCCGTGGACTGTGCCCTCCTCTTCCCTTTCACCTTGTCCAAGCTGTCAGCTTGTCCATTATTGCAACTGAGCTGCAGAGGAGAGCCTGGTGCTGAGATGACACCCACCCCAGTTAGTGTTAGCCAAGAGTTAATGCCCGGGGAAAATCACAGATAAGTCCCAGTCTCCAGTGGCCTCTGACCTCCTTTATCCTCTCTTCCCTCTGTGTACCGTCATCCTACTTCCTTCATCTCAAGTGTCAAGGTTTTTCTGGCTAGTAAAGCATGAGCTCCCCAAGAGGAGGAAGAGATAGCTATATGGGGGAGTCACTGGCTCTCTTTAGACACACCCCACTGTGATTTCATGCACAAGAATTTGCTCATGGCTACATAGTCTGGGTCCCTTTAAGGTAGTAGAATCCCAAAGCCTCTTTACACTCCCAGCATTGAAGACCAGGGAAGAACATTTAAATTACTTCTGGAGATTGCTGCCGAAGCTCCACACCCATGACCACAAAAAAGGAGTGCTTGCAGTTGGTGTCATGGCTATGTCACTGGACTCTCATGTAGTTGACCGCAGTTCGAGTCCTGGACCCAGTGGCTTAAACTCATGCTGGGCGTGTGTGTGTGTGCATGCCCGCCCAAGATCCTGAGAGGAGAATGGAGGAGAAGGGAATGCAGCATGACCATTCCCCCTGGGGAGTGATTTCTCACTTTCTGTCTCTTTCTGGCAAGCACACATGCCCTATAGCAAAAACCTCTCAGGAAAAAACAAAACAAAGCAGAACAAAAACAAAAAGGAGTGCTTGCAAATATGAACTCGGAATTCATTGGGGGATGAGTGGGGCTTTGACCAGATAGGGTCTTTGGAAGGGGCTCCAGTTGGCGTTTGGAGCCTTCCCCACTGTGCCCCACTCTGCAGCTTGTTTAAAGTAGCATGGGGAACACGATATCTTCTGCTCTAACTGCCTTTGAAGTGAGATTCAGAACGTAGACTCTTGGTTCCCAGACCGTATGATGCGGAGGTTTAGCCTCGTGAAGAATGTCCTGTTAGTGTACACTCAGATGCTAATTTCAAGGCCTCAACTCAAAGGCGATGGCCTGGGACTTGCTTTACAGAGGACAGTCACAGGGGATGGAGGATGAGTTCTGAGTGCACAGGGCTGAGCTGATGTCTTCTTTGGTTTGGACCTGAGGTTCAGCTCACAGTAGCCTCTCCTCTTAGTGAGGAACATTTCTTCTTGTTTCTGATGGGTTTTTGGAGTGTCTACACCTCCTTTTAAGAATCCCTCTAATACAGGTTTTATGTCCTCCACACCCCTGAAACTGCTCTTGTCGAGGTCTTCCTTAATATCTGTGAGGCCAAATCCATGTTCCAGTCTCCATCTTAGTGGCACTATGTGGCAGGTGACCTCTTCCCTTTGACCCTTTCTCCCCCTGGCTTCCTGACTCCTCACTCTGTTGGTTCTCCCCCCTTCCCTTCAGGCCCCTCTACTGGCTCCTGGTCTTCTCTCCAGAAGATCCTCACTCAGCTGACGCCTATACATCCCTCAGGGCCTAAATGAAGTGTCCTCAGAGAGGAGTTGCCTGAAACTCCTGACTCTACCCCAGCCATGTCATGCAAAATTTATCTTTCTTATTCTCTTACTGGACCATGCTTTTTTACGTCCACAATATCTCCATTTTTAACTAGCTTATGCTTATATAGATTTATCGATTCTCCCTTGCAGACTAAATCGTGATGGAGTCCTATCTATGTTGTTCCAGTGCTATCCCAGTGCCTAGCACAGAGCAGAGCATACAGAGGGTGTTCGACAAATCTTTGTTGAATGGGTGAAGGGATGAATGAAGGTGCACTTACAATAGATCAGGTATGATGCTAAGCAATTCTAAATTGTCTGATTTAATTCTCACATTGCTTTTATGGGACAAATGTTCCAATAATTTTACATATAAGGAAACTGAGGTCATAAGAAGTTAGATGAATTGCTCATGGTCACAGCTGCTGTCATTGCTGAGATTAGAACTGACCCCAAGCCCTGGACTCTTTCATCTCTTACAACTACACACTGTGGCAAGTGCGGTTGCATTCCTTGACATTGTTTTCAACCTATCAGTTTCTTACTCAAGAACCTTGCTGGTTTCCTATTACCCATTGTATCTATACTCAACTCTTTGTCTGACCTACAGGATAGAAACTGAATGCCTCTGATGTTTGTTACTCTTTAGCACAGAATTTAAACTTCAGATAAGCAAATTCAGGACCTTTAAGAATGGTGAATTTCTATTTACTTCATGTTTGCTTAGGCAACCAAGCATACAGGTTCTAGATCAGCCAGCCTAGATTTCGCTCCCGGCTCCATCGTATCTGTGATCCTCCCTCATTTTAATCTGAATTTGGAAGGTTATCTAAACTGTAACATTACTTAGTGATCTTACACAAAAAATGTAGCTTACTTAAGGATATGTGTTGTAATGCATGTTTCAGTCAGAAGGGAGTCTAAACTGTAACATTACTTAATGATCTTACACGAAAAATGTAGCTTACAGAAGGATATGTATTGTAATGCATGTTTCAGTCATTGGTATTTCTTAGACTCTCTTCCTCTCTTCTCTGTTCTAGAGGCTGATTTTACTTTTTTTTAAATTTTTTTGGAGAGAGTATTTTTTTTGCTATAGGGTGCATGAGCTTGCCAGAAAGACAGAGAGAGACAGAAATAGAAAGTGAGAAATCACCCCCCCGGGGGAGGAGGTGATGGCTATGCCGCAATCCCTTCTCCTCCATTCTCCTCTCGGGATCTTGGGCATGCATGTACACATGCTTGGCGTGAGTTTTAAGCCACTGGGTCCAGGACGCGAACCGCGGTTGGCTACATGGGAGTCCAGCAACATAGCCATTATGTTAACTGCTGGTCCTGGCTGAGAAAGTGAGAAAGCAAGCTGCCAGTTCCAGGACTTGAACCATGGTTAGCCATGTGGGAGTCCAGCACCCTTAACCACCATGTTACCTGCCGGTCCCTAATTTTACTTTTTAAAATTGTTATATAATTATAGTTAGGAATTGATCACCAGGGAAATGAAAACAAAATCAAAATAGATATCACTTCACATCTATTAGGATGATTATTATTTAAAATAATACACAACAAAACAGAAAATAGCAAGTGTTGGTGAAAACAAGGAGAAATTGGACTCTTGGGCATTGCCGGTAGGACAGTAAAATGGTGCAGCCCCTGAAGAAAACAGTAAGGTGATTACTCAAAACTAAACATAGAATTACCATATGACCCTGGACCAGCCCCTAGCATGGTGGTTGAGGCACCTAGATCCCACATGACCAACTGTGCAGTTCGAGTCCTAGACCCAGTGACTTGAGAACATGCCAGGCAGATGAATTTGAGTGCCCAAAAATCTCGAAAAGAGGTAGACATGGAGAAGAGATTGTTGCGTGACCATTTTCCATGGGAGGGGATGCTTTCTCACTCCCCCCACCCCCATCACCCATCCCCATCTCTCTCTGGTGAGCACATGTATTCTCTGGAAAAATTATTTAAAAAATAAAGTTATCATATAACCCAGCCATTTTAGCACATACACTAAAAAATAATTGAAAACAGGAGCTTGTAGAGATATTTATACATCTATATCCAGAAGCGGCATTATTCACAATAGCCAAACGCTGGAAACAGCCCATATGTTTATTGACAGATAAGTGGGTCAACAAAATGAGATTTATACATGCAACGGAATATTATTTAGCTTTAAGAGGGAATAAAATTCTGATAAATGCTATGACATGGATGAACCTCAAAACCATTGTTAAGTGAAATAGTCTGTCACAAAAAGACAAATATTGAATGATATCACTTACATAAAATACCTGGATAGACAAATTCAGGGACAGAAAGGAGAATAGAGGTTGCCGGAAACTGAGAATGGGGCAATTTGAATTATTTTTTAATGGGTACAGAGTTTCAGTTTGCTATGATGTAAAATAAGGTACTGGAGATGGATAGAGGAGACACGAAACAATGTGAAAGTACTTAATGCCACTGAATTGTACACTTAAAAATGTTTAAAATGGAAAATTTGATGTTTTTTATATTTTGTACAATTAAAAAAAGAATCAATAGAGGAAGTAACTACATGGCAGGCACTTTTCTGAGTGTTTTATATATATTAACTCACTTAGGGACCAGCAGATGGTGTAATGGTTACATCGCTAGACTCTCACGTAGTTGATGACAGTTTGAGTCTTGGATCCATCAGCTTAAAACTCATGCCAGGCATGTGTGCATGCATACCCAAAATTCCAAGAGGAGAATAAAGGAGAAGGGGTTACAGGGTGGCCATCTCCCCTGGGGGGTGATTTTTCGCTTTCTGTCTCTCTGTGTGTCTCCGGTGAGTGCATGCACCCTGTAGCAAAAATCTGTATTTAAAATAAATAAGTAAATATATTAACTAATTTAATTTTCATAACCTTATTAGGTTATGACAATAATTAAATAATACTTAAATGCTGACAATAATTAAAACATCAAAGTAATACTGGGATAAATGCTATTTGGACAAAATAATCTATAATATAATATGCTGTTTTAGTTCAATTTTCTTTTCCTTTTTTTTTTTTAGAGGTGTTTTTTTTTTTTAGAGGTTTTGTGTGTGCTCGCCAGACAGACCAAGAGAGAGACAGAGACAGAAAGCGAGAAATCACCCCCCCCCAGGATGGATGGCCACGTCACAATCCCTTCTCCTCCATTCTCCTCTTGGGATCTTGGGCACGCACGCACACGCGCCCAGCATGAGTTTAAGCCACCGGGTCCGGGACTCGAACTGCAGTCAACTATGTGGGAGTCCAGCGACATAGCCATTACACTAACTGTTGGTCCCTTAGTTCAATTTTCTAAGACTTTGTTTTCTTATTTCCAGCAGAGCAATCTTTCTACTGGGTAAATCTGAGCTAATTATTTCAGGGTCACATTTGCATTGTTTCCTGGGTTTTATCTATATTGTATAAACTGGAACATAATCCTCTGACTGCACTGAACTCTTCTTTTACTAACTACAACCTATGCTTAGACCGGGCTAATTTTCCCCTGGTTCTCTGCCTTTGTTATCCTCTTTCACACTAAACATGTGCTTTTCGAAAGGCTGTTTTCTTTGTCTGTAAAGCATCCTCTGTCTCCAGGTCTTGCAAAAGTCTTGCTCACCTTTGAGTCTCCCCCAGAGCTCCTCTATCCATGCACCCTTCTTCTCCTTCCAAGGGAGCTCTTTGCTCCCTCCATGCTCTTTTAACATCCCAGTGATAGTAAAGATGGGCTGTCAGTCTAGCAGGTGGCACGGTGGCTAAGGCGCTGGATCCTCCATGGCTGACTGGAGACTCTGGACCCAGCTGCTTGAAAAACACACTGGACGTGTATGTGTGTGCACCCAAAATCCCCAGAGGAGAATGAAAGGGATTGTGGTATGGCCATCTCACTGAGGGGTGATTCCCCACTTTTCCTCTCTCTCTGTCTCTCTCCAGACAATGCACACGCCCTGTAGCAAAAAGACTAAGAAAACAAAACAGAACTTCGCACTGAAAAAAAAGGCTCCATCTAGTAATTAGACTTAGAATTTTTCTACGTTAAGATGGTGCAAAAGTGATGCACAGTCTGTAGAAACTGTGCTTGTAATTTTAAATTTTGGTGTTTTCCTGGGTTAGCAATAAGTGCTGTGAGACCATTTTGTGAACAGAGGCAGCCAGCCACAGTTCCTGGTCTCTGCCATTACCCAGGGAAATAATTGATAATGTCTCTGTGGAGAAGGAATTGCAGCATGACCATGCCCTGTTAGGGGATGCTCTCTCCCTCTTCCTCTCTCTGATGAACACATATACAGTTAAAGAGAATGTTTCCAAAGGGAAAGGAAATGAATCGCTGTGACTTACGGGCTTCTCCTTATGACTGGGTGTCCATTTAAACAACTGGGTCTGTATGTGTCTCTGTGGTAGGCAGTTAGTTAGCCATGAGCAGGTAGCCCTAAGAGAAAAGTGAAAGGCTCATCTAGCTCCAGGTGCCAGGAGGGCGAGGCAATTTGCCATCTTCCTTCCTTGAGGCCTGAGGGAAGTGCACAGGGATGATTCGTAGATTTTTCTCTTATCAAAAAGACCTAAGCAAGCGTTTTTGGTCAATGCCCCAATTCCTATTAGGGCAATAGACTAATTGGTAGTCTAATTGGGGCAACCTGGCTCACATTGGGCACCATGTGCAATTAGGTGATCAAGTTCCTCATTCTTTACCTGTGAGGAAGATGCGCAGGTGCAGGAAAAGAGCGTAAGGATTCTAATTTAAAGGAAGAACATAGGCAGTGTAAGGGACCGCCCACTAATGAATATTCATGACCTCTAGTAATAAAAATAATGGTTAACTAGTACCAAGCGCGGTTGCCACCTGGCAATCTGCCCGCCCAACAACCTTTTTGGGTGTACTTTCTTTTCTTTCCTTTCTTTCTATTAAATCTTTTTTTTCTACCTACTTCATTTGTGGTTGCAGTTTCATTTTGCGCCTAGGGACAGATCTCTAATTTTAGTGATCTGGACCCAAAGAACCAAGGACTTCACACAACACTCTCCCATCTGTTAACATCTCCACACAAGACTTGCGAGCCTGTCACAGTTGTGGGTTTCCTATGTTCTCCCGACTCTAACCTCACCATTCTTTTCTGCTTTACCCCATCCCTGCTTCAACTTTTAAAAATTTTATTTAAATTTTTCTTCATTATTTAAAACATTTTTAAAGAATTATTTTATTTAACTTTATTTACTTTGTATTTATTTATTTTAATTTGAGCAGAGAAGGACAGAATGGGCGAGAGAGAGGGAAAGTGAGAAAGCAAGCCGCCTGGTCTGGGACTCAAACCACAGTCAGCCATGTGGGAATCCATTGTCCTTAACCACCACATCACTGCTTCAACTTGGATGGTCCCATTGCTTAAATCATAGGGTTGCCAGATAAAACACAGGTTACCCAGTGAGATTCAAATTTCAGGTAAATAATGAATAATATTTCAATATAGTATATTTCAAATATTACATGGAACATATTTATACTAAAAGTTGTTGATTGTTTTCTTAAAATGCAAATTTTATTGGGCTTTCTGTATTTTTAGTTACTAAATTTGACAATTCTACTTAACAACTCAAGTGCCCTTGAGAGAGCTGTAACAACAGCTATCATCTGTGCCAGGTACAGATGCTATGCACTTTGTATACACTGTCTCTTTTAAGCTTATAGTAATGATCTGAGGACGGCATCATCATCTCCATTTTCATAGCTAGGGAAACAACAGTCCAAGGTCCCTCAGTAGGAACTGGTAGAACAATCTTTGGATTCAAATCTGTCCAACCGCAAAGCAGAGGTACAGATTTGAGTTCAACACACAGAGCTCTTTGGACCAGGTAGAACTGTCTGATATTGGGGTTGGGCATCAAGAAGTGTGGTCTCCTATCTCTGGTGGTCAAAGAGAAGCTGGGAGTGGGGATGTTGTGAAGTTCTTTAGCAGCATATTGATCAGTGTTCTCTGAAACTTTTTCTTTTCTGTTCAGGCTGCAAAACTGGAAAATTGTTTAAGGCATTATACCTACATATATGTATTCTGCAACCGAAAATTTTTTGTTTTCCCATGGCATTATACCTACATATATGTATTCTGCAACAGAAAAATTTTTGTTTGTTTTCCCACCAGAAACATTAGTTAAACAACCGAGGGACAAGATTAGTGACACTGAAAATGGTGGGTACACCATTAATGTGTTATTGTTTCATATCTCAAGGAACCTAACTCTTA
This sequence comes from Tupaia belangeri chinensis, assembly GCF_000334495.1. Classification (NCBI taxonomy): domain Eukaryota; kingdom Metazoa; phylum Chordata; class Mammalia; order Scandentia; family Tupaiidae; genus Tupaia; species Tupaia belangeri. The sequence continues at coordinate 1,379,841 of NW_006159814.1, read as the reverse complement.
GCTTATATTTAGATTAGTTTTCTTAAAATCAGATCCTACTCATAAGACTTTCTAAGTATAAAGTAAATTCACTTCCAATTTCCAAACAGAAAAACAATTTCAAGTGACTTATATAGCGACTTTACGAGGGGACTTCAAAAGGTTCATGGAAAAATAGAATTTAAGTACAGATTTATTTTGGTGAAAGATCTTTTGAAATCCATGCATAGTTTTTCCATCATATGAATTTCCATGATGTTTTGAAGAGCCTGTGTATATTTAAAATTAGATAAGTTTATATTAGACAGAAAGCTACTTTTAGGATCTTGGACTTATGTTCCATAGACTGAAATGCCAACAATAATTCTTTTTTTTTTTTTTGGAGAGTTTTTTTTTCTATAAGGCATGGGCACTTGCCAGACAGAGAGACAGAAAGCGAGAAATCACCCCCCACCCCACCCAAGGAGGAGATGGCCACGCCGCAATCCCTTCTCCTCCATTCTCCTCTTGGGATCCTGGGCCCACACGCACATGCGCACGGCCTGAATTTTAAGCCACCGAGTCCGGGACTCAAACCATGGTCGACTACATGGGAGTCTGGCAACATAGCCATTACGCTAACTGTTGGTCCCCCAAGAATAATTCTTCAAGATCTTTCTGCAGCATCTCTTGAAATGAGAGATTTATTGCTACTTTTTTGATAGTGATTTATCAACCCTTGCAAGAAATACCCAACCATTAAAGCAGAATATCTGAGTAGGTTCCATCACCTACTGGTTAGGGGAGGGAGATTCCACATGACTATGAATCCCAGCTCCAGTGACTTGAAAAATGTGCCAGACATGTGTGCATGTGTGCCCCAAATACTGATAGGATGGGAAAGTGAAAGAGAAAAGATTGTGATGTGACCATACCCTATTGGGATGTAATTTTTTTCTTTCTCTCTCTGGTGAGTCTGGCAATTGAAAGAAAATAATAATTTTAAAAAGCAGGATGTTACCTATGAAGTACAGTGGCTTTTATGACAATAGGAACAATCTCTGCTGGGGGTTAGCTGTAGGTTTACTGCAGATCCTGGTAGAGGGGTGATTTCCCCAAACACTGCCCACAGATATTATAGCAGGAGCCCACAGAATATGGTGGAAAGCAGAGGTAATAAGACTGGGCAAATCTGAGACTATGTCCAGGCTCCACCACTTATCAGCAGTTTGAACATGAAACTGACTTCTCTCAGCCTCAGTTTCTTCATCTGTAAAATTTCCTTTACTGGCTGTGGTGAAGACTGAGTCAAAATGTGCCTGACAAATAGTGTGTACATCAAGTCAGACGCAATAGTCAGTTATAAACAATAAAATAGCCAAACACAACCCAGCTTAAATAACAAGGGAAGTTATTGCTACATGTCACTGAAAGTCCAAAGGGCAGGTAGCTGGTAGGGAAGCTGAGATAGGAGACTGCTTCTGGCTTCTTCCTGTCTCCTAACCCATCCCAGGTACATCCATTTGCTACCATTTTCCCTGGAGCCTGTGCTGCTGCCGACCAGGGAGGAGAAGCAGTCATTGAGGGAAGGTGAGACAGGAGACCACTGTGGGCTTCTTCCTGCCTACCAACCCATCCCAGGAATATTTCGAGATTTCATAGTTTTCTGAACCACTCGGCGCAATGTGCTGCGTCACTCCTTTTCCCTCTTCCATCTGAAAATCTCCAGGTGAGCCCCAGGTGCACCTGGTCTGAAGGGACTAGGAAAGGCAGTAATACCTAAAGGAGGCTATATACACACTCTGACTGGAAGACAAGACCCTCGACTAAGAACACATCTGAGAAGTAGAGTTCTTCTTCCCCCCGATGCTAAAAATTCAAAAACAGAAAAGCAAGAAGTAGTGTATAATCCATCAGATGACTAGAAACCAGCACATAGGTACAAAAAGTATGGGAAAACAAAGAAATACCTCTTTCTCAATGGAACAGAGTAACTCTTCTTCAACTGTGGACAGCACAGAGGAATTTGCAGGAATGTCAGAAATAGAGTTCAGAATATTCACAGTGACAGAGATGAGGAAGTCTTTACAAGATTTGAAGGAGGAGATAGACACCATAAAAAAGTTAATCAGAACTCATAGACATGAAGACAGTAATATAGGAAATTGAGACCACCCTTGAAAGTATTAATAGTAGACTCGACCATGCAGAAGATAGAAACTCTGAGCTGGAAGACAAAACCTTTGATTTAGATAAAACCAACAAAAAAAATGAAAAAAATTTTAAAATGAGGACAACATACGAGAAATATTAGATAATATAAGACACCCAAATATTTGAATAATAGGTATTCCAAAAGGTGAAGAATTGGACAAGCGCACAGAAGGTCTCTTCCATGAAGTACTTGCAGAAAACTTTCCAAACCTAGAGAAACAATCAAACATCCAAACCCAAGAAATACAAAAGACCCCAAATATAATCAACCCAAGAAAATCCTTTTCACAGCACATTATGGCCAGAATGACCAAAATCACAGATAAAGACAAAATACTAAAAATGGCAAGAGAGAAATGTCAAGTTACTTACAAAGGTTATCTCATCAGGCTAACATTGGACATTTCAGCAGAAACACTGCAAGCAAGAATGGGAAGATATATTCAAAGTGTTAAAAGAAAAACATTCAACCAAGATTACTATACCCAGCAAGATTATCCTTCAAATGGGATGAAAAGATAAAAATATTCTGAGATAAACAAAACTCAAAAGAATGTACCAACACTAGACCAGCTCTACAAGAAGTTCCAAAGAGAGTGCTATACCAGGAAAACTAAAGACAGAGACAGAAAAAAGAGAACAAAAAACAACGAAGAAAATGGCTAACATAATGGTAGGGAGAAGTCCGGAAATATCAATAATAATGTTGGATGTTAATGGATTAAATTCTCCAATCAAGAGACACAGACTGGCTGAATGGATTAAAAAAACAGAAACCCTCTCTCTGTTGCATACAGGAAATGCACTTCACAGATAAAGACTTACATAGACTAATAGTGAAGGACTAGGAAAAAGGTATTCCTTGCAAATGGAAACCAAAAAAGGGCTGGAGTTGTGATACTGATTTCAGACAAAATAGGCTTTAAGTCAAAAACTGTAAGAAGAGACAAAGAAGGGCATTATATAGTAGTAAATGGGCTGATTCATCAAGAAGCTTTAACACTTATAAATATCTATGCACCCAACACAGGAGTACCCAAATACATGAAGGAAAGACTGATAGATCTAAAAGGAGAGAAAGACTGCAACACACTAATCAATGAGGATCTCAGCATCTCACTATTTCCTTTGGGCAGATCATCTAGACAAGAAATAAGCAAAGAGATGCAGAGTCTAAGCGATACTGTAAATCAAATGGACTTGACGGATACCTGTAAAACCTTCTACCCAAGAACCATGAAATATACATCTTTCTCACCCCTGCACAGAAACTTTTCAAAGATTGACCATATAACAGGGCACAAAACAAACCTTTACAGATTCAGAGGCATAGAAACCATATCCAGCATCTTCTCTGACCACAATGAAATTAAACTTAATATTAATTAAAAAAAACCCTCAAAAATACACAAACATATGGAAACTAAACAACCTACTCCTGATTGACTTCGCAACTACTGAAGAAATTAAGACTGAAATTAAAAGATTCATTTAAACCAGTGATAATGGATACATGAGTTTCCATAATCTATGGGACACAGCAAGAACAGTCGTAAGAGGTAATTCATAGCAATTAGTGCACATAAGAAAAAGACGGAGAGGTGGTAAATAGATAACCTAACATCATGCCTCAGGGAATTAGAAAAACAACAACAAAAAATACAAAAAAATGGCAGGAGAAAAGAAATAATAAGGAATCGAGCAAAAATAAATGAAATAGAAAATAAATGAGCTATACAGAAAACAAATGAAACCAAAAACTGTATCTTTGAAAAGATAAACAAAATCGACATACTATTAAACTAGATTAATTAAGAAGAAGAGAGAAAGAAACCAGATAAATCAAATTCACAATGAAACAGATTGGGGCAATATTACAATAGATGTAATAGAAATATAAATCATCATTAGAGGAAAATTATGAGTGACTATATGCTAACAAACAAGAAAACCTGGATAAAATGGGCAAATTCCTGGACACATGTAATCTTCCCAGATTGAATGAGGAAGACATAGAAAGCCTGAATAGACCCATAATAAGCAATGAGATTGAATCAGTAATAAATAACCTCCCAACAAAGGAAAGTCCAGGTCCTGATGGTTTCACTTCTGAATTCTACAAAACTTTCAAAGAAGAGTTAACCCCCATTCTACTCAAGTTATTTATAAAGATCAAAAAGAAAGAAACTTTCCCAAATTCATTTTATGACACCTTCATCATCCTCATCTCCAAAACAGATAAGGACATGAAGAAAAAGGAAAACTACAGACCAATATTTCTGATGACTTATAGAAGCAAAGACTCGCAACAAGATAGTAGCAAATCGTATCCAATGATGTCTAAAAGAGATTATACACCATGACCAGGTAGGCTTTATTCCAAGGATGCAAGTGTGCTTCAACATATGCAAAACCATAAATGTAATACATTATATTAACAGAAAGAGACATAAATTCAAGTGACTTACCTGAAAAAAAAATCAATCCAATGAAAAGATGGGAAAATGAGCTGAATAAACAACTCTCTAAGAAAGATATATTGATATATGGGCAGCCAAAAAGCATATGAAAAAATGCTCAACATCTGTCATTGTAAGGGAGATTCAAATCAAATCAAAACCACAATGAGATACCACCTAAACCCAGTTAGAATGGATAAAATTAAGAAAAGAAACCCAAAATGGTAAGTGCTGGCAAGACTGTGGTGAGAACTTTCCTACGCTGCAGGTAAGAATGTAAATTAATTCAGCCACTTTGGAGAACAATATGGAGGTTCCTCAAAGATCTACAAATAGAACTACCATATGATCCAGCAATTCCATTCCTGGATATTTACCCAAAGGATAGGAAAACACTCAGTTGGAAAACTGCTTGCACATCTATGTTTGTTGTGGCATTATTCACAATTACTAAGACACGGAAGCAACCCAAATGTCCATGAACAGATAAATGGATTTGTAAAAGTATTGCATATATACACTATGGAATACCACTCAGCCATAAAAACAAGACCCTGGTATTTGATAGAAAGTGGAGGAATATGGAAGATTACTGCTGAGTGAAGCAAGCCAGGCTATGAAAGAGAGACATTGTATGTCTCCACTTAATATATACAGACTATCCACACTTTATGGTGAAAACAGATTACTATATACAAGAGGCATGGAAAATGGTTACAAAAACTGGAGACAATGTGGTTATGAAAACTGGAGACAATGTGGGAAAAGGATGGGAGAAGGGAGAGAGTGAGAGGAAATGAATCAAAGAGGAAAAAATAAGTAAGACATTTATGGAACACAGAAATGGATAATTATATGTTGATAATAATGTGTATGGTATCTTCACCTGGACTGGTGTGAAGTGTATTCATGTTGGAACCTAATATCCAATGTGACAATTTTAAGAGATGGGCTTTTGAAAAGTGATTAAGTCATGAGGACCACAAACTCATGAATGGGATTAGTGTTATTAGAAAAAAGGTTCAAGCATGCTCCCTTGCACCTATCATGTGGACATGTGGAAGGGCCATCTTGAAAGCAGAGAGCAAGCCCTTACTGGACATTGAATTTAATGGTGCTTTGATCTTGGACTTCCCAGCCTCCACAATAGAATGAGCTCCTGTTGCTTATAAATGACCAAATCTTAAGTATGACAGCTCAAATGGATTAAAACAACACCTTTAAATAGTAACTGTTCCAGGACCAGCAGTTGGCCTAATGGCTATGTTGCTGGACTCTCATGTAGTTGACTGCTGTTCGAGTCCCGGACCCAGTGGCTTAAACTCACGCCGGGCATGTGTGCATGCATGCCCAAGATCCTGAGAGGAGAATGGAGGAGAAGGGATTGTGGTGTGGCCATCCCCCCGGGGGGTGATTTCTTGCTTTCTGTCTCTCTTTCTCTCTCTGTCTTTCTGGCGAGCGCATGCACCCTATAGCAAAAACAACAACAACAACAAAAACAAAAACACTCCATAAAAACAAAGTAACTATTGTCCTTTTGGAGTCTAAGACATTTATCTTTTTTTTTTTTTTTTGGACCTTTCATTTAGTTGTAGGTCCATATTCTTCAAGTGCCTCTTCAATGAGCTTGAAGTGAATTTTTAGGTCATGACTGGCATAGATCCCAAAGCTTTCATTTTTATGTAGGTGGTGATAATGATGGTGGTATTCTCATCCATCTGAAACTAGAAAAAGATGGGAAAAAAATTATAGGCCAAAGGGTATTTGGATTGCCTTCCGGTCCACTACAGAGTCTCTTATCACATGACTTACATACTGTGGACCAATTCCATGACATGAACATATTGCACACATCAGATAAGAAGCATATTTTGTGCTTTCAAAGAGGATGGACATGAAACAAAACCACATGCAGACATTTCAGCGATGAATGATCTGCCAATGGACAGATTCTGCCAGTTTCAGCTGTGGTCTGGGAACTGGGTAGGGAGGAGGAATGACATTTAACTTCTCAGTCATGCACCTCCTTCCTGAAGATAGTAGTTAACACTGCCAGTGGGGATAAAGAAGTTCATTGGCTTTAGATTCTGCAGATCTTACTCAGTGTCTGTGAAGGATAATGAACTCTTACTTTTTTAGAAGACGTTAAGCCCCGTCTGTCATATGCATGTATTTAACAAGAGTTAGAGTGAAGTATTTCCTCTGCAGATTTGTCTGAGACAGATTTTGGATTGCTTTGTTAGTGACATGTAGCACACCTCACAGGTGTGTTCTCTGTGGTTCCTTGTTCACCAGAGGGAGACATACAGAGAGAAAGTGAGAAAGCACTCTCCAGGGGGATACATGATGCTATTCCTTCTTCATTTTTTTCTCTTGGGATTTTGTGCATGCACACACATGCGTTCAGTGTTTTTTTCAAGCCACTTGGTTCAGGACTCGAACTGCATAGTCAGACATGTGGGATTCAGCCACCTTAACCATCACACCACCTACCAGCCCTAGATTGGTGAATTTTTGTTTGTTTTTGCTATAGGGTGTGTGAGCTTACTAGAGACAGAGACAGAGAGGAAAAGTGAGAAAGTACCTCCCAGGGGGGATGGCTATCTCATAATCCATTTTCCTCCATTCTCCTCTAGTGATTTTGGGCATGTACACACATATACACACATACACACTGGTGTGTTTTGTTTGTTTGTTTGTTTGTTTGCTATAGGGCACGTGCACTCACCAGACAGACAGAGAGAGACAGAGAGACAGAAAGCGAGAAATCGCCCCCCAGGGGAGATGGCTATGCCGCAATCCCTTCTCCTCCATTCTCCTCTTGGGATCTTGGGCACGCACGCACACGCGCCCAGCGTGAGTGCTAAGTCACCAGGTATGGGATGCGAACCGTGGTCGACCACGTGGGAATCCAGCGACATAGCCATTACGCTAACTGCTGGTCCTGGCGTGTTTTTTTTTAACGCCACTGGATCTGGGACTCAAACCACACAGTCAGCCATGTGGGATCCTGCCACCTTAACTATCACACTACTGGCCCTAAATTGGAGAATTAAAAAAATATTTATTTAATTTTATTTATTATTATTATTATTTTAAATTTGCTATAGGGCATGTGTGCTCACCAGAGATAGATAAGGGGAGAGGGAGAGGAGAGAGGGAAAGTGAGAAAGAAAGCTGCCAGGATTTGCACCACGGTTGGTCATGTGAGAGTCCAGCACATTAACTACCACACCACCTGCTGGACCCCTAGACTGGAGAATTTTTATTGATCTGTCTTCATGTTCACAGATTCTTTCCTCTGTAATCTCCATTCTGCCATTGAACCCATCAGTGAGTTTTTAGTTATTGTATTTTTTAGTTCAAACCTTTCATTTGTCATACACACACATATGCACGCACACACACAAATCTATATATTCCCCTATTTCTTTGCTGGGAATGTCTATTTTTTTCATTTATTTAAAGGAAGTTTGCTCTTACTTGTTGGAACATCTAAAAATAGTAGTTTTAAAATCTTTGTCAGGTAATTACACCATCTGTGTCATCTCTACATGCAAATTGAGATTTTCCTAGTTCTTCATACGGTGAGTAATTTTGTATTGTATTCTGAACATTTTGAATATTATGAGTCTCTAGTTCTCAATTAAAATCCTATGGAAATTGTTGATTCTTTTTTCACCTTAGCAGGAAATAGACCCAGTTGGGTTCATACTGCAAATTCCTACCATCTGTCTGTGAGTTGTGGATTTCAAAATCTGTTCCACTTTCAGTCTCCACAGATCTATCCCACAGGTGCACCACCTGGTGGCCTGTCCAGGAGGTGGGTAGTGGTCCATCCCAGTTTATAGTTCTATCTCAATGCTTTCTATATATGTTTAGCATCAGACTTACTAACATGCCACATAGGGGATGATCCTAGGAATTCATAAACGACTTTATTAGGTCATTTTCCCCAAACACCTTACTCTCTATAATCCCTAGTATTTTCTGATTCCTGGGCTTTTCTGTCCTCTAGCCAGAAGAAAAACAAAAAAGAGAACATTTCTTCTATTCTTCTTTTGAGCAGTAGGAGACTACTTTCCTGCTCCTTGGGCCAGAACTAAAGGGTCTGTCCTGAACCTCTCTGCATCCATGCGGAAGCCCACTTCCAGGTTCCATGCTACCTTGTAGCTGGGTGGGGTGAAAATACGGTAAACTCTCTACTGATTCAGCGGTACTTTGAATTCTGGCCTGCCTATCTCATGTATCTGTTGCTGTATTTATAGGCCTCAAATCACTGCTTCATGCATTCTGTCCAGGTTTATAGCTACATTCAGTGGGAGAACAGGGTAGAGTGTTCTATATACGGTCCTATATGTAATAGAATTTATAGCGAGGGGAGAGCGATTAAGATAAGAATAATAGCGGAGGGACCAGCAGTTGGTGTAATGGCTATGTGGCTGGACTCCCATGTAGTCAACTGCAGTTCGAGTACCAGGCCTGGTGGCTTAAACTCATGGTGGGCACATGTGCATATGTGCCCAAGATCCTGAGAGGAGAATGGAGAAGGGATTGTGGTGTGGCCATCCCCCCTGGGGGCTGATTTCTCGCTTTCAATCTCTCTGTCTTTCTGGTGAGTGCATGCACCCTATAGCAAAAAACCCTCAAAAAAATAAATAAATAAATAAAAGAAAACGGGTAAAATGGTTCAGTTTCAACTTCTTGGGCATCTATGGTGGTGATGTGGGTTAGTTTCATTAGCATAAGGGAGATAATATAAAGTACTAAAGAGCTAATTAAGAAAACAATTATTGGGACCAGCAGTTAGCGTAATGGCTATGTCACTGGACTCCCATGTAGTCGACCGCGGTTCGCGTCCCGGACCCGGTGGCTTAAAACTCACGCCAGGCGCGTGTGCATGCGTGCCCAAGATCCCAAGAAGAGAATGGGGTGGGGTGAAAATACGGTAAACTCTCTACTGATTCAGCGGTACTTTGAATTCTGGCCTGCCTATCTCATGTATCTGTTGCTGTATTTATAGGCCTCAAATCACTGCTTCATGCATTCTGTCCAGGTTTATAGCTACATTCAGTGGGAGAACAGGGTAGAGTGTTCTATATACGGTCCTATATGTAATAGAATTTATAGCGAGGGGAGAGCGATTAAGATAAGAATAATAGCGGAGGGACCAGCAGTTGGTGTAATGGCTATGTGGCTGGACTCCCATGTAGTCAACTGCAGTTCGAGTACCAGGCCTGGTGGCTTAAACTCATGGTGGGCACATGTGCATATGTGCCCAAGATCCTGAGAGGAGAATGGAGAAGGGATTGTGGTGTGGCCATCCCCCCTGGGGGCTGATTTCTCGCTTTCAATCTCTCTGTCTTTCTGGTGAGTGCATGCACCCTATAGCAAAAAACCCTCAAAAAAAAAATAAATAAATAAAAGAAAACGGGTAAAATGGTTCAGTTTCAACTTCTTGGGCATCTATGGTGGTGATGTGGGTTAGTTTCATTAGCATAAGGGAGATAATATAAAGTACTAAAGAGCTAATTAAGAAAACAATTATTGGGACCAGCAGTTAGCGTAATGGCTATGTCACTGGACTCCCATGTAGTCGACCGCGGTTCGCGTCCCGGACCCGGTGGCTTAAAACTCACGCCAGGCGCGTGTGCATGCGTGCCCAAGATCCCAAGAAGAGAATGGAGGAGAAAGAATTGCGGCGTGGCCATCCCCCCTGGGGGGTGATTTCTCGCTTTCTGTCTCTCTGTCTTTGTTTGTCTGGCGAGCGCATGCACCCTATGGCAAAAACTTCTCCAAAAAAAAAAAAAAAAAAGAAAAGAAAAAAAAGAAAAGAATTATTAATGTGTAATCATGAAAGTGTAATAATTCTTCTATAATTGATGAGGAAGCATCTTGAAAGCCTGGTTGAAATGGATATGCATAAAGACATACAGGGGTTTAACCTGTAAATTAACTGACAAAGTTATATAATGGTTTTACTAATATTTTAAATTAAGAAAGTCGTAAAGGTTACAGATTGGCTTGAAACCAATCTTTGAGGGCTCAATTCCTTCCTTTCTTGATTAGGCTTTTGCATATGCTGGTTCTTCAAATGTGTGATAAGGTGGTAGGCAGCCATGGAGTCACTGTAAGTTGGTGGCAGTAAGTTCAACAGATGATACTGCTCATTTTGAGGTGAGTGCTTCTCAGAGTATGAAAATTACAAGCATGGCTGCAGTTAATGAGAGGAAGGATCCTATGGATGATACTGTATTTCATGTTGCATATGCTTCTGGGTTATCTGAGTATCGTCGTGACCCTGACCACCCAAGAAAATGTTGGGGGGAGAATGTATGGTTAACTCCTACAAATATAATGGTAAAATGGATTTTTTATCATGTTTGATCTAATATGTAACCTGTGACTAGTGGGAATCAGTGAATGAATCCTCCTCTCCTCCTCTAATAGTAAATACAGCGCCTATAGATAAGACATAATGGAAATGTGCTTCTACATAGTATGTGTCATGGACAGCAATATCAAATGGAGTTAGCCAGGACAATTCCTGTTAGTCTACCAAGTGTGAATAAAAAGATAAATCACAGAGCTTATAATATGGCAGGGGATCATTTAATATTGCCTCCACACAGAGTTGCCAGTCAGCTGAAGACTTTTATGCCAGTAGGTAGAGCAATAGTTATTGTTGCCGAGGTAAAATAAGCTCATGTATCCACACCTATTCCTACAATAAACATGTGATGGGCTCATATGATGAAGCCTAAGAAGCCAACAGACATCATTGCTCAAACTATTTCCACGTAACCAAACGGTTCTTTTTTTTCTCCATATTTTTATTTTTATTATTTTTTTTAGAGAGAGTTTTTGCTATAGGGTGCATGTGTTCACCAGAGAGACAAAAAGCGAGAAATCACCCCCCAGGGAGTATGACCCACCACAATTCTTTCTCCTCTATTTTCCTCTCGGGATTTTGGGCACACATGCACATGTGCCTGGTGCGAGTTTAAGCTGCCAGGTCTGGGACTTGAACCATAGTCGACTATGTGAGAATCCAGTGACATAACCATTACATCATTTGCTGGTCCCCTTACTCCATCTTACCTGGAGCCTGGGACTGAGTTTTGAATCACAGAGTTAATCAAATCAACACATTATAGTATTATACACTTGGGCTCTTCTTCCTGCCTTTTAAACTGTGGTGTTTTGGGCCCACGTAGGTGCTGCTGTTGGTAGCAGACTGAGCTGTAGTGCTGAAAGCCACATGACTGACTGCCAATTCAGACCCCTGGCCCAGTCAGTTGACCTAAAACACACCAGGCACACGTGTAGGTGCCCAGGTTCTGAGGATTTGGAGGGCTGGAGGAAAGAGATTGTGAGTGACAGGACCCTGTTGATCCTTCTCTCTTTCTGTGGCTCTCTCTCTCTCTCTTATCTGTGGGCATATGCTCTCTTATCATGACTAAAAGTTAATAAGTTTAAAAAAATATTGTGTTCCTGAGAATTATTTTTTTCAGCATTCTTCTCTTATCCATTTCCAACAGTGGTTTTCAACTTGACTTCTCATTAGAATCACCTGGAGAGATAAACAAACAAATAAATAGAAAACAACCCATAACCAAGCTACGTTCCAAATTAAGCCAGAATCTCTGGGAGTATGACCAAGCATCAGTAATTTATTTATTTTGTTTGTTTAGTTTTAATATTCCATATTCCTTTTCCCGTCTGTAAGTCCTCCAAGCCTATTCTTCCAGGATCACTCATTTCATTTAATGTCATCACCATTTGATCAGAGCCCCAAGTAAGACACTTCAATGTTGGTTCGAACTCAGCTGTTGAATCTTTTGTATTCAGGCTACTCTCCATCTTGTCACTGCTACCTCAGAAATGTCTTCCAATGTGGCCCTCATACTTACTATTTGTTTCAAGTCCCTCTCACATGTGGCATTGCAGTGTTATTGGTTTCTTTCTGAATGGTCTGTCTTTCTTGATGATGGCTCTCACTGCTGCTAGAGGATCTTCCTAGAAGAAAAATGTCATCATGTCACTCCCCTTACAAAACCTCCTGGGGACCTCGTGGTCCCTGACATAGAGTCTAAACTCCTTAGCAAGGCATATAAGTCCTGCCATCCTGGTCTGGACTTCCGCTCCTAAGTCCTCTCTCATCATCTGTTCATCTCTGCTCCCCACATCCCAAAGACACACAGACATTCTTGAACTACTCCTGGCCCCATTACACCTTCTCAATGTTGTCTCTACTGAATGTGCACCCCAACTTTGGAGCCTGTTCATCACCTTTTCAACCATTAAAGACAAACTAAAATCTTGACTACTTGCCAACAAGTGCTTTTGTTGCCAAAAAAGGTCATTTGGGAGATCTTCTGTTTCTGTATTGGTCAGTTGAACGTGTATTATTGTGGTTTCAAAACTCCACTGACACTTTGCATGACTGTCTTCTCACTAGACTGGGAGCGCTCTGAAGGTAAGAACTTACTGGTATCTGTCTTTGTAGGGAACACAGTGCCTCCCTCAGAGTGGAGGCTCAGTGAGCGTTTGAACAAATCAATGAATATATAGATGGAGGCCAAGGCCTCATGAGATTTGAGAAGTAACAGAAAAAGGATGAAGTGTAGATACTATAAAACTGCAAGGATATGGAGGCTGAATGATGGTGCAGCAGTGCTCCGCAAGGCTGACCCACAGAGGAAGGTTCCAGGTTCATGTCCAGAGACCTTCCTGAAGATGCTAGGTGCACTCAGCCCATTTTCTGGGTCTGACTGAGGTTGGGAATGGACTGCAGACTCAAATCTTTGTTCGGGATGCTGCCTCTCCATCTCTCCCATTCATGGATGAGAGAAATAAAAAAATTACTTAAAAAAAAAAGAGAATGTTTGCAAAATGGAATGAGATCACCAAAATTTCCAAGCAAAAACAGAGTCATTTCTGGTTTAGATCAAGGTATTGACTAGTTCGGGTCAAGGTATTGATGCTATTTTGAGACTGGATATTTTCTCATCTACAAGAAAAGGAGATGTCAGGGAAATACAACCAGCCCGTAAAACAGGTCGAAACCAAGACTATTTGGAATTGAGGAAATGCCTGCCATCTGGGGAATAGCATCTTGCCAGGTCTAAATTCACTTCTAAGATTTCTGCTTAGCTATTGGGGGAGCTTGGGCCAGTTAATTAACTTCTTTGAGTCTCAATTTTCTCATCTGTATAATGGACACAACGTTTTGAGAGCTGAGTGAGTTAACTCAGTTCTGGTGTGTATTGATAGTTAGGGGCTCAATAAATAGTAGTATTATTTTTATTTTTACTTTCTGGTGATTTAGGGAATGAGTAATCAGAGGTAGATGAAAAGAGGCAAGTGTATATTTCAGTTGGGATCTTGATTGTCTCCACCTCCTTAGAGGAGAAAGCCTTGGGAAACCAAGGATGGGTTGACAGGCCAGTGTTCCCTCCTTTGGCTTTTGGCCTCCATTGTCAGTCCAGTTAGAGTATCCTTCATTGAGAGAGCCACAGAGCTGACAAGGAATTGGCATTATCTTTCCATGTGGGGAAGCACTTTTTTTTTTTTTTGAGAGGTTTTTGCTATAGGGCGCGTTCGCTCACCAGACAGACAGAGAGAGACAGAGAGACAGAAAGCGAGAAATCACCCCCCAGGGGGAATGGCCACGCCACAATCCCTTCTCCTCCATTCTCATCTTGGGATCTTGGGCATGCACAGACACACACCCGGCGTGAGTTTTAATCCACCGTGTTTGGGACGCGAACTGTGGTCGACTATGTGGGAGTCCAGCGACATAGCCATTACACTAACTGCTTTTTCTGGGAAGTAAGCCATTACACTAACTGCTGGTCCTGGGAAGTCTTTTTTTTTATAAAAAAAAAGAGAGAGAGAGAGAGAGAGAAAGAGAGATTTTTGCTATTGGGTGTATGCGCTTACCAGAGAGACAGAGACAGAAAGTGAGAAATCACCCCTCCAGAGGGGATGGCCACACCATAATCCCTTCTCCTCCATTCAACTCTTGGGGTTTGGGGCACACACGCACATGAGCGCAGTGGGTTTATAAACCATCGGGTCTGGGACTTGAACTGTGATTGACTACGTGGGAGTCCAGCATCATAACCGTTACACCAGCTGCTGGTCCCTGGAAGCATTTCATTTCTCATGGAAATGTCCCTGACTCTTGAAGTAATGGGGTGATATTTTAACATGCTATCCTTGGATAGGCCTGGGACATCCTAAAACTATACTGTTACAAAAACGACACTGTTATGATAAAAAAAGCAAATGAACATGGTTTGGCAGGTGATGTGGTGGTTAAGATGCTGGACTCTCACATGGCCGATGGTGGTTCGAGTCCCAGACCTGGAGGCTTGTTTTCCTACCTTCTCCTTCTCTCTGTCTCTTTCTAGTCAAATTAAACAAATAATAATGATAAAAATAAATGAAATAAAAATAATCCTTAAAAACAAACAAAAAACCAAATGAATGAAAAACCTTCTGCTGATTGTAGAGCTCTCCGTAAGTGCTACCTTCTAAGTTTACGTCAACAGAAATAATTAGACCTTGAGATGTCCACTCAAGATATATGAAACTTTTAGCCACAAAGATCATTAGCTTATATGGCATCCAGCAAGATAACATTGTTCTTGTTGTTCCTTTTGATATTATTGGTCTTTTATTAAAAGATCTCTATGGTTCACCATGGGTGATAATTATATTCTCTGCTAACTGTCAAAGGTACTGAGTAGCTCAGTAAGATCATCAAAGCAAAGCAACCAGCTTCTGTGAAGATGGCCTTCATGGTATCTGTCCAATAACGGTAACTGTTCAATATCTCTTTCTGGGCCTTCAAAGAACCTTGTCTTGGCAACATTGTATGGAAAGTATTGGGATTTCGATAGGAGAGAAACAAGGATGAGAGAAAAGAAAGAACATCAACATGTGTTGACACTCTACCATATACCAGGCATTTTTTACATTTTCTCATTTAATCCTTGAAAAAATTCTGCAAGAACAGTTTCATTTTTCCCATTCTTACAGGTGAGTAAATGGACTCACTTAGATTAAATGACTTATTCAACAAGAGGCAGAGCTGAGCTTTTGAATCTCAACCAACCCACTCTAAAAGCAACACTCAATCCAGCTTCCAGGCTGCAGTGGTTTTCCACTGAAGCACGTAGCTACTTAACTTTCACATGCTTCTCTTTTCTCCCTACCCAGTCCTCCTGAACCTCATTTTCTCCACCCCTTCTTCCCTTCTGCAAGCTTCCCTCATGACTTCCCACCATGTGGTAATTTCCCAACCATGAGGCAACACTGAATTCACAAGAATTAATGAAGGGCAGACTTGACAGTACATCCCACCTGTGTGTCCATTCCACTTAAATGTCCATCTCCGTGTGTGTGCAGGGAGGGGCAAGAGGGAGGCACACGTCTACACTTCAACTTAACACATCAGTTACGAGTCATATCACCATGCCAGAGACGTTGCAGATAGCCAGGCACATGGAGAATCAAGACACAGAACAAGAGGATCGGGCTGTGCAGTAATTTAAAGCTCTCAGCTTCTCTGGCCAGGCCCTGCAGTGAAACACTGCCACAGCATCTGGTACCCTTTAGTAGAAAACGCAGCGAGAAGGGGGTCCCAGCAGAGTGCAGAGCGCACGTGGTTGGCATTACAGTGTGTTCACCTCCCAGGTCTCCCAGGCTCCGCCCATTTTCTCTCCCTCTCTCAGGATCAGCTCACAACTGGCTTCTCTGCATGGAGAAATAAAATACAATCTTGCTTCTTAGGACTCTAAGAATTGTAACTATTTGTTTGACTTTTCATGCCAAATTAAACAGTAGTAAAGGGGGGCCAGCAGGTGGAGTGGTGGTGAATGTGTTGGACTCCCACATGGCCAACTGTGGTTTGAGTCCCAGACCTGGCAGCTCACTTTCTCATTTTTTCTCTCTGTGTCTCTCTCTGGTCAAATTAAATAATAATAATAATAATAATAATAATAATAATAATAATAATAATAATAATAATAATAATAATAATAATAATAATAATAATAATAATAATAATAATAATAATAATAATAATAATAATAATAATAATAATAATAATAATAATAATAATAATAATAATAATAAATAAAATTAAATAAAGTAATTCTTTAAAAAAAAAAAGTAGCAAAGTGCTTTTAGACTAGAAATAAGGAGGCCAGATTCTCATCCCTATTAAGTGGCTTTGGACAAGCTGCAGTGTCCCTTCATGACTGTGAAATAGGTATTTTCTTTTTTATTGTCTTACATTTTTTTTCTGATTAAAACGTTTTGTGTGTGTGAGTGTGGGAGAGAAAGAGGGAGGGAGGAAGAGAAAAGAAGAGAGAAGGAGAGAGACAGAAAAAGAGAGCGAGCACCCCCCAACAGGGTCTTGATGTTGAGATCCCCCTCAGCGTCATCCAGCCCTGGATCCTGGGCACACGTGTCCCTGGCATACTCAGACAGACACGATCTGGAACCTTCCTATGTGGCTCAGCCCCGCAGAGCACAGTGTTTTGCTGTGGTGTGATAGTCCAGCCCCAAGAGACGAGTATTTTCAACAGGGTCTTGCCACGTTGCAGTCCTCCTGCCTCAGTCTCTCAGCTAGCTAGGACCAAAGGTGTGTGCCACCACGTCCTGCTCTTTCCAGTTGGGCTGGAATCAAACCTGGGTCTCCCATGGGGCCTTAGACTTGTGCCCTTCTGCTTTGTGCCACCAATTGGTCCTAAAATTTTTAATTAATTTTTTTTTTTTTTTTTGTAAAAGACATTTTCTGAAGAATCACCTCTGGCTCTGAAATGCATTGATATATGAATTCCAAGCTCTTTCCTGACTTCAGCTATTGAGGCTTGATCCCTCTAAGGAGACAGAGACACCCAGCCAGCCCTCTCACTTCTTTCCGCATGCCTTCAAAACTTGGACAAAAGTCCTCATCCTCTAAAAATCCAGCCCACACTCCAGAGCAGGGCTTCTCAAACCTCTCTGGCATTGGGATCAGGTGATCTGGAGTGGGGCTTGAATTAAATAATAATAATAATAATAATAATAATAATAAATAAAATTAAATAAAGTAATTCTTTAAAAAAAAAAAGTAGCAAAGTGCTTTTAGACTAGAAATAAGGAGGCCAGATTCTCATCCCTATTAAGTGGCTTTGGACAAGCTGCAGTGTCCCTTCATGACTGTGAAATAGGTATTTTCTTTTTTATTGTCTTACATTTTTTTTCTGATTAAAACGTTTTGTGTGTGTGAGTGTGGGAGAGAAAGAGGGAGGGAGGAAGAGAAAAGAAGAGAGAAGGAGAGAGACAGAAAAAGAGAGCGAGCACCCCCCAACAGGGTCTTGATGTTGAGATCCCCCTCAGCGTCATCCAGCCCTGGATCCTGGGCACACGTGTCCCTGGCATACTCAGACAGACACGATCTGGAACCTTCCTATGTGGCTCAGCCCCGCAGAGCACAGTGTTTTGCTGTGGTGTGATAGTCCAGCCCCAAGAGACGAGTATTTTCAACAGGGTCTTGCCACGTTGCAGTCCTCCTGCCTCAGTCTCTCAGCTAGCTAGGACCAAAGGTGTGTGCCACCACGTCCTGCTCTTTCCAGTTGGGCTGGAATCAAACCTGGGTCTCCCATGGGGCCTTAGACTTGTGCCCTTCTGCTTTGTGCCACCAATTGGTCCTAAAATTTTTAATTAATTTTTTTTTTTTTTTGTAAAAGACATTTTCTGAAGATTCACCTCTGGCTCTGAAATGCATTGATATATGAATTCCAAGCTCTTTCCTGACTTCAGCTATTGAGGCTTGATCCCTCTAAGGAGACAGAGACACCCAGCCAGCCCTCTCACTTCTTTCCGCATGCCTTCAAAACTTGGACAAAAGTCCTCATCCTCTAAAAATCCAGCCCACACTCCAGAGCAGGGCTTCTCAAACCTCTCTGGCATTGGGATCAGGTGATCTGGAGTGGGGCTTGGGATTCTGCATTTCTCACAAGCTCTCAGTTGATTCTGACGCTGCTGGTCCATGGACCATGCTCTGTGTAGGGGCAGCTTGGGTTCCCATAAAAAAATACCACAGATTGGGTGGTTTAAATGACAGAACTTACTTGCTTTTGCTATGGAGTCTGCAAGTCCAAGGTCAAGGTGTTGGGAGCATTGGTGTCTGGTGAGGTCTCTTCCCTTACCTTGCAGACAGCCGTCGTCTCCTTGCAGTGTTGTCACGTGGCCTTTTCTCCATGCACAAGCATGCCTGCTGTCTCTTCCTCTTGTCTGAGGACAGCAGTCCTATCAGATTAGGGCCCCACCCTAATGATCTTAGTTATCTCTTTAAAGCACTATCTCTAGATATAGTCACATTGGGGGTTAGGACCTTAAGATATTAAGATGTATTTCACTGTACAGTTAATACATACTAACTTTAAACAATGGATTTAAACAATCTGTATAATCCCACAGGCTAAGGGTCGGGGAAAGGTTGTGTAAATTGAAGTTTGGAGTGGAATGGGGAAGCCCTTTATGTTGGACGATTGAATTTGAGGACCTGCTTAGAGGTTGTGGGGGCAGGCTGTTCAGTGTTTGTATCTCCTTCGTGGGGCCAGCTGTCTGAGGTCATGCTCCTCACCTCAGTGTCCCTCTCATCATTACAAGCTCTAAGCTAGGAGGAGATTTGAGGGGAGTGTGGAGAGAAGTGAGTGCCTGACCGTGGGTCTTACTATCATTCTTTTGGATGTTAAGTTCTTCCTGCTATGGTTGGGTACAGTGGGCTAACGTCAGCCTTGGCACTATATTAATGTACAGAACAGCATATTTAAATGTTATGCTCCACTAAATTGAAACGTTATTTCCCAAGAGCAAAGTGAGTTTAGTCTCTGCGGTTGCACCCATATTTTTACATAAAGCCCACGTGAAATTGGCTCCCTCCCTATTCCAATACTCCATTTCCACATATCGGGTGATGGCTGTTGATGTTGGAATGATCTATTGGTAAATGATTAGGAAGTACTTGGCTAATCAAAATGAGGGCTGAATAACCCTTCAGTAAGGCTGTGCTGTGGCAAGCACCTGCACAATAGGTGTGGCCTGTCTGTCCCGAATACTGGTTGGCTATATAGAGCATTCTCGGAACTAGGCAGAACCCAGAAAATGCCTCGTTCCTGCCTCCTATTTCAAAACTGATCTCACTGTATTAGGCTAATCTAGTCTGCTGGTCAGTTTTACTAGTTTTTCAGAGAAGCACGAGGAATGTGCTTTGAAGGAAAATGCAACTTGAAATGTTTAAAAACACTACTAATCAAATAAATTCTTGTAGCCCCCATGTTTATAGCAGCATATTATTCACAACAGCCAAAGGTGAAAGCCACCCAGATGTCCATCAACGGGTGAATGAATAAACAAGACGTGGCCGGTGAACTCAATGGAGTATTACATAACCTTAAAAGGAACGAAATGCTGATACGTGCTACAAAGTGGACGATTTGGAAAACATTTCACCAAGTGAAACAAGCCAGACATGAGTGGACAGATACTGTATGACTGCACTTACGTGAGGCACCTAGAGTAGTCGAAGTCATGGAGGTAGGAAGTCAAATGAAGGGGAAGGGGGAATGGGTGGTTGTTTAATAAGGACAAAGTTTCAGTTTGGAAGATTTAAAAGGTCCTAGAGATGGGGGGTGGTGACAATTGCACAACATTGCGAATGTGCTTAATACCACTGAGCATACACCTGAACATAGTTGAAATTATGTTATGTGCGATGTATATTTTGCTACAATCAAAGTACATGCATCAGGGTCAGGTGCTGTGGTGGTGGTTAAAGTGCTGGATCCACATGACCGACTCTGTGGTTTGAGTCCTGGACCTGATGGCCTGAAAAACATGCCAGGTGCGTGCATGTGTGTGTGTGTGTGTGTGTGTGTGTGTGTGTGTG
>NW_006159814.1:1357988-1359181 GCF_000334495.1 Tupaia belangeri chinensis | reverse complement strand
TGTTTAAGACCCTGGACACTCCCACATGGCCAACCATGGTTCGAGTCCTGGGCCTAGTGGCTTGCTTTCTCGCACTCTCTTTCTCTGTGTCTCTCTCTGGTCAAATTTAAAATAAATGAATGAATAAATAAAAATAAACAATTTTTAAAAAAAAAATGAGAAGCCTCAGAACAGACCACTGCATGGTAGGCTATAGCTAGAACTCCAGAGAGTTGAACCATTATTGTCTGCCTCCAAAGCCCATGCTCCTGCTACACCTCAAGCTGCTTCTGTAAACTTTTTTGAACTCTTATGTAAGTCAATAAAATTTATTTAGTCAGGTCAGCCTCGGTATGGTGGCTAAAGTGGTTGGACCCCACATGTCCAACTGTGTGGTTCAAGTCCTGGGCCCATTGGCTTGAAAGACACACCAGATGCACACACCTGCATGTGTGCACGCATACCTAAAACCCAAGAGAATGGAGGAGTGGGGACTGCAGCATGGCCATCCTCCCAGGAGGTGATCTATCACTCTTCCTCCCTCTTTCTTTCTCTCTCTGGTGAGTTTATGTACCCTATAAAAAAAAAAAAAAAAAAAAAATCTTACAAACAAACCCAAAAAAGGTACACACCTTAACACATACACACATCATTACACAAAACATTTTCTTTTATAGTTTCCATTTAAAGTTAGAAAAGTCAAAGACTTCATCATCAGTCTGAGCCTCAACTTCCCTTTGCCTCCTGGTGGCTCCAGTGCTTTCTGGGTCACGTCAAGGGCAGTTTATCCTGACCTTATTGTGTGTGGGGCCAGAGAAGACAGGCTGAGGTAAGGTACTGGCAAAATGGGGGAACAGGAATGGGAGTTTGTGGGATTGGGATGAGGAGAAAGAACTATAAGGTCATAGGAAGAAATAAATTGATAATTGAAGAAAGCTGAAAGTGGCAGACATGATTAAGATAGGAGATCTTGGGAAGGGCAAGACATGATCCTTTCAGACTCGGATAAAGGGACAGCTCTGCTTGTCCTAGGAGCATGGATCAGGGGCAACTGCAGTTAAATGAGGGTGTGATTTGTAATGTGTAAGAAGGTCTGGTCTGGAGCGGAGCTGCAAACAGCCATTCCTGGAAGTAGTGTGCTCTGTACTTCCTATTTATTTATCTCTTCTTGAATTTCATTCTCTCTCTCTCTCTCTCTCTCTCTCTCTCTACAT
>NW_006159814.1:1338027-1357900 GCF_000334495.1 Tupaia belangeri chinensis | reverse complement strand
GTATACACACACACACACACACACACACACACACACACACATACGCTTTTTTTTTCTTAAAGAGAAATTTTTGCTATAGGGCACGTGTGCTTATGGGAAAGACAGAGAGAAAGCAAGAAACCACCCCCTGGGGGGATAGTCATGCTGCAATCCCTTTTCTTCCATTCTCCTCTTGGGATTTTGGGCATGCACACGCATGTGCCTGGCGTGAGTTTTAAGCCACTGGGTCTGAGACTTGAACTGTGATCAACTACGTGAGAGTCCAGCCATGTAACCATTACATTATCTACTGGCCCTTCATTATATTTTCTTAAAGAACTGGGCCTGTGGCTTCCTATGTACGAAGCAGAAAATGTCTATGGGTTACTTTTCTTCCCTTACTACTCAGAAAACTCTGGAAAGTCAACATTTTTTAATACTTGGAGCTAAAGTTGTTGCTTTGGTTGCCAATTGACATGGGTAGAAACCTGGACTTGCTGTTCTGCTCTCACCGGAAGCAACGGCAAACATTTGGGCGCTGAGGGCTCCTGGCAGGGTGCTGTGGAAAGTGCAGGGAAGCCCCTGGCACAAGGCCCTGGGGATTTGCTGCTGTAGGTAGCTGGCAGGAAAGGGGAAGAGCGACTTGGCTGGTCAAACTGTCCAGCCTCTTCCAGCCCACAGACCTCCTGGAGGCTCTGACTGCTTAGCATTTCTGGCTAGACCTTTGATGCACTCTCTCCATCAAAGCCAAACGCTTAGAATTTTCTCTGTCCTGCTGGTCTTATCTCCCAGCAGGTGAAAAGAAACTGTTTAAAAATGTTTCCCCTGGAATTTTCATTTCAGGCACCAGCAAGACTTAGATTGCTAGCAACCTAAGAGAAATGTAGCAAAAGACACGAGCAGACATTTCATAGAAAATGTGCATGGGCAATCCACATGTAGAGAGATCCGGTGTTAGCAGTGGTCAGCAAAGTACAAATCAAGTCCTCTCTCACACACTATTTTCCATCCATTCACTGGCAAAAATCAAAAAGTCTGACAATACCAAATGTTAGAGACGATGCAGACCTAAAGGATGCCTTAAACACACTAGTGGAGTCCAATTTGCTATGAGTAGGGTAGAAAGTTGATTGACATTATTTCCTAAAGTGGAACATTTACAAACTTTTTGACTGAGCAGTTCTACTCTTTGGTATATACCAAAGAGCGATTCTTGGGCTAGTCCCATCACCTTGTGGTTAAAGGCTCTCACATGGCTGATTGCAGTTCAAATCCTGGCCCTGGCAGCTTATAAAACACACTAGCACATGCACATGTGTCTGCCCCAGATCCTGACAGGATAGAAGAGTGGATGAGAAGGGATTGTGATGTGACCATACTCTGTTGGGGGGGGGCTTTCCCCCTCTCTCTTTCTCTGTCTCTCAGGCTAGTGCACATGGATGATTTATGTCCTGGGGTGACAAGGAGCAGGAGTGCACCAGGCCATCAAGCTATCATGCTATTCAGAACAGTGTGTAAGACTCGTAAGGGGCAGCCTGTGGCATGGTGGTTATGGTGACTGGATCCATATGGCTGACTGTACAGTTCGAGTTCCGGACCTGGTAGCTTGAGAAACACACCAAGCACGTGTGCATGGGTGCCCACAATCCTGGAAAAGGGTAGATGGAGAAGAAGGGATTGCAGCATGGCCATTCCCTATGAGAGGGGACTTTCTCACTCTCTTTCGCTCTCTGGAGAATGCAAAACTAAAAGAAAACTTAAATAAGAAAAAGACTTAAGAATTATTTATTTCTGTGATTTTCCACGTAATATTCCAGACCATGTTTGACTGTAGGTATCCGAAAACACGAAAAGTGAAGCCATGAATAAGGGGGGAGGGGGGCACTACTATATCCAAAGAGGAAAGCAAGAGCATGAGGAGCAGAGGATGATTAAAATTAATCAACTAGGGATCAGCAGATGGCGTAATGGTTATGTTGCTGGACTCCTAAATAGTTGACTGCAGTTTGAGTCCTGGACCTAGCAGCTTGAAACTCACACCATGTGCATGTGCATACGCGCCCCAAAATCCTGAGAGGAGAATGGAGGAGAAGGAATTGCAGTATGGCCATCCCCCATGGGGGGTTATTTCTCTCTTTCCATGTCTCTGTCTCTCTAGGGAGAACATGTACTCTATAGTGAAACTCTCTCTTAAAGAAAAAAAAAAAAAAAAGAAATAACTAGCCAGAGTTGTCCTGTGGCCCGGCGGTTAGGGCAACTGGATCCCAAATAGTTGACTGCATGGTTCAATTCTCAGACCTGGTGTCTTGAAAAACATACCAAGTGCATATGCATGCATGTCCAAAATCCCAAAAGGAGGGAGTAATGGAGGAGAAGGGACTGTGGAAGCATCACAGAGGGTGCTTTCTTCCTTTGTTTCTCTCTCTGTCTCTGTCTCTCTCTGGAGGGTGCACATGCCCTCTAGCAAATTAAAAACAGTAACACCAACAACAAAAACAAACCAACAAACCAGCCAAAAACACCCAACACCAAGTAAGAGCAGGTGCATGAACCAACATACTATATCATGAGCCAGGATTGTGCTTCACACACAATCCCATACTATTAATCCTGGGATTCCCCTTGTCTTACCCTCCCTACCCAAAACCCAAAGACGCCTCATGTAAGAGTCAGCAGAACAGGGGCTCCCTCCATTGTGGTTTCTGCATCACAGGAAAGAAAGAACCTTATCTCTTCTCAAGACTGTCTTGTCTTTCTAAAGATATCTGCAAATCCCACTCTTTCTGATTCATTTCTTTTCTTCTTTTAAAGGCTTATTCCTTTTAATTGCCAGAAAGCATGGTGCCTGTGCTCATGAGAGAGAGAGAGAGAGAGAGAGCCTCCAATGGAGTGTAGTCACATTGCAATAATTTTTCCTCCATTTCTTCTTTCCAACGGGACTTTAGGCATACATGCATGCATGCTCAGCATGTTTCTCAAACCACTGGGGTTGGGATTTGAACTGCAATTGGCCATGTGGGAGTTATAGTTCCCAATGCAAGTCCCTAAACACAGTGTGACAGAGCCAGCCCTAAAGTTTATTTATTTCTTTCATGAGAGAGAGTAAGACAGAGATGAGAGAGAGAGAATGAGAAAGAGTGAGAGCACCCTCAATAGTGTCCTCATGCCACAATCCATCCCCAGCCTCAGTCAGCCCTGGATCATGGGTACATGTATGCTTGGTGTATCCAGGGTGGTCTTTGGAGATGAAGACAGAACTTGCCTATGTTGGGGCCAGCAGATGGTGTAGTGGTTAAGGCACTGGATTCCCACATGGTTGACTTCGGTTCACGTTCCAGACCTGGCAGCTTAAAGCTCACGCCGGGCATGTGTGTGTACATGCCCAAAATCCCGAGGGGAGAATGGAGGAAAAGAGATTGTGGCATGGCCATCTCCCGTAGGGGGTGATTTCATGCTTCTTGTCTCTCTGGCAAGCACACATGCCATATGGGAAAAAATTCTAAAAAAAAAAAAAAAGAACTCGCCCACCTGGTCAATCTCATGGTCTGTTGCGCTACCCTGTGCCACCTTCCTGACCCCTCATTCCTTTGGCTCCGTGTGCCCTTGCCTTCCGTTGACATGCGTGTGGTGTTACTGCGGCAGCAGCTGAGTGACTTGTCAGCCTTGGCTGTGTATGTTAAGAACAAACTCAACTATCTTTCCTTGTCTCTAGATGCAGATTTTCTTAATTCCTTGTAACAGCTGCATAAGCAAATCTGTACTATCATGTACTTAACAATTTTTACTGATGGGTCTTTAGATCATTTCTAGTTTTTGCTTTTACAAAAAGATGTCATGGTAAATAAAAATGCTTCAAGAAATACCTTCCATGCTCAAGTGAGTGAATATGCTGATCGAGAGAGTTTCTAGAATTGCTGAGTCAAAACGAGCACATTTTGGTAGCCACCACTCCAGGATGAAGCGAGGGGTGGAGGTGTGTGTGTTGGGGGGACACTTCTCAATCTTTCTCCTTTTCCCTCTGTGTCCTGGTTGCAGATGGGGCAGAGGCTTAGTGCTTCCACGTGGCACCAGCAAGGCCACTATGCCCCCTCCGCCTCTTGCCTTGGCTCTGCAGTCAGCCAGCTAGTGGCTGGGCCTTATTTACTGGGAGATGGTGAGGGCAGTTCTCCTCACCTGCCTCAGGGGGATGCTCTTAGGATTTGTGAAAATCCCTTTGGAATAAAAGGTGCGAACATGTAAATCCAAACCTAAAAGTACAACCCCATAATTAATGAGACTGGAGGGGGGGGGAGAATGCAAAAATATCATGTTACAATGTCAGCAAAAGCCTTGGTGTCGCTCATTCAGAAATTTGACATTTCTCAGGATTCAGTCTTCCCAAGGTTTCAAGTCAAGTACAACTCCCCGCCTCACCTTGAAGCTCACACACTCATTTGTTCAGCCGTGTTTAAACTATGATGGCAGAAAAGACAAGAACGTCTTTTCTCTTTGCTCTGGCTTTTACTAGCTTCATCGAGGTCCATTTATCATTCCTAGTATGGAGTGATGTCAGTCTGTAGGGCAATTTTGTTTGTTTAGTTTTTGCTATAGGGTGCATGTGCTCCTCAGAGACAGAGAGAAAGAGAGAGAGCGAAAGTGAAAAATCACCTTTTGGGGTGGATGGCGACACCACAAACCCCTCTAGTCTGTTCTCCTCTCGGGATTTTGAGCAAGCAGGAACTTGCGCCCAGTGTGATTTTCAAGTCACAGGGTCTGGGACTCAAACCACATGGCTGGCCATGTGGGATCCAGCCACCTTAATCACCATGCCACCAAGTGGGCTGACAATCACTTTTCTAAGTGAAGAGAACTGAGGTGAAGATTATGTGAGGTGAAGGGCATGACAGAGGAGTCCCAGGTTATGTCTTGAGATGATTTGGACTTTAGTTTAGCTTTAGTGTCTAGAACTGATCTGGTTTTAGGTTTGATGAGCATTCTAATAATAAAGGAGGCACTATGCACAAGGACTTTGAATGGCATGAAAAAGTACTGAGTATTTCTTGTATTAAAAATTACCTTGGATGGGGAACCAGCAGTTAGCGTAATGGCTATGTCGCTGGACTCCCACATAGTCGACCGCGGTTCATGTCCCGGACCCAGTGGCTTAAAACTCACGCCGGGCGCGTGTGCGTGCGTGCCCAAGATCCCGAGAGGAGAATGGAGGAGAAGGGATTGCGGTGTGACCATCCCCCCTGGGGGTGATTTCTCGCTTTCTGTCTCTATGTCTCTCTCTGTTGGTCTGGCGAGCGCACGCGCCCTACAGTGAAAATCTCTCCAAAAAAACAAAAAAAATTACCTTGGATGGGACCAGCAGTTAGTGTAATGGCTATGTCGCTGGACTCCCATGTAGTTGACTGCAGTTCGTGTCCTGGACCCGGTGGCTTGAACTCACGCAGGGTGCGTGTGCGTGCATGCCCAGGATCCCAAGAGGACAGTGGAGGAGAAGGGATTGAGGCGTGGCCATTCCCCCGGGGGATGATTTCTTGCTTTCTGTCTCTCTGTGTCTCTCTGT
Organism: Tupaia belangeri chinensis; assembly: GCF_000334495.1. Lineage (NCBI taxonomy): Eukaryota > Metazoa > Chordata > Mammalia > Scandentia > Tupaiidae > Tupaia > Tupaia belangeri. Next base: position 1,352,370 of record NW_006159814.1, on the reverse strand, counting down.
CTTTCTGGCGAGCACATGCACCCTATAGCAAAAAACTCTCCAAAAAAAAAAAAATTACCTTGGAGGGCTGGCAGGTACCGTGGTAGTTAAGGTACTAGACTCCCACATGCTGACCATTGTTTGAGTCTTGGACCTGGTGGCTTGCCATTTCCACTCTCTGTTTTTCTCTGTCTCTGTTGTTCTCTGGTCAAATTAAAGCTCTGTCTCTGTTTTTCTCTGGTCAAATTAAAGAATAATGATTAAATTAAATTAAATTAATTTTAAAAATTACCTTGGACCAACAGATGGTGTAATGGTTACATCACTGGACTCCCACATAGCTGACCGTGGTTAGAGTCCCAGACCTGGTGGTTTAAACCTCATGCCCAGCATGTGTGCATGCATGCCCAGGATCCCAAGAGGAGACTTGAGGAGAAGGGACTGTGGCATGGTCGTCCTCCCCGAGGAGGTGATTTCTCACCTTCTGTCTCTCTGTCTCTCTGGTGAGCGCATGCACACTATAGCAAAAATCTCTCTTTAAAAAAAAAAAAAAGAAATCACCTTTGTGGGGACCAGCAGATGGCATAGCAGTTATGTCATTGGACTCCCACATGGTTGACTGTGGTTCGAGTCCTGGACCAGGTAGCTTGAAAATCATGCTGGGTATGTGTGGATACGTGCCCAAAGGTCCTGGGAGGAGAATGGAGGAAAATAGATTGTGGCATGGCCATCTCCTCTGGGGGATGATTTCTCACTTTTTCCCTCACTCTGTCTGTCTTTCTCTCTCTGGTTAAAGCACACACCCTAAGGCAAAAAACTCTAAAAAAAAAAAATACCTTTGGGTTAGTAGGTGGCGTGGTAATTCAGATGCTGTGCTCCCACATGACGGACCACAGTTTGAGTCTTGGACCTGGCAGCTTGCTTTCTCACTTTCCCTCTTTCTCTCTCTCTGTCTCTCTCTGGAGTGCACATTCCCTATACCAAAAATAAAAAATAAAATAAAATAAAATTATTTTTATAAGAATTGTTTTATTTTAAAAATCTTATTCATTATAATAATTATTATTATCATCTCTCTGGAGAAATTTTTGCTATAGGGCATGTGTGCTCGCTGGAGAGACAGAGAGAGACAGAGAGAAAGAAAGTGAGAAATCACCCTCTTGGGTGGAGTAGCCATGCTGCAATCTCTTCTCTTCCATTCTCCTCTCAGGATTTTAAGTATGCATACACACACACCTGGCGTTTTAAGCCACTGGGTCCGGGAATTGAATTGTGGTTGACTACCTGGGAGTCCAGCGATGTAACCATGATGCCATATGTTGGTTCTCATTATTATTATTATTATTATTAAGTTGACCAGAGAGAGACAGAGAGAGAAGGAAAGTGAGAAAACAAGCTGCCAAGTCTGCGACTCAAACCACAGTAGGCCATATGGGAATCCAGCATCTTAACTACCATGCCAAGTGCCAGCCTTAATAAATAATTCTTTTTTTAAAAAAGGTAGCTTTGGGAGTCACACTGATGCAGCTATAATGTGATGCTGTCTGCAGCTGGACCCACGTGGAAAGCTCCTGTGTTGGCACACCAAGACCTTCATACATGTTAGGTGTGTGTGTTCATGTCTGTGATCCAGCCCGGCTAAGGTGGGGGTAACTGAGGAATAGGGACCCTCTTTTCCTGTCTCTCTTTTGTGGAAGAAAAAACATGTTTAAAAATCACCTTTTATTTATAAGCATAAAAGCTGGATGTGATGCTGGAATAACCCCCTAAAGTAGCAGTAATTTAGGATAGCATGAAGAATGCCAGTGTGAGGTCCAGCAGATGGCGTAGCAGTTATGTTGTACTCCCAAGAGCTGACTGCATTTGGAGGCCCAGACCTGGTGGTTTGAAACTCACGCTGGGCTATGTGTATATGCATGAGCCCAAGATCCCCAGAGGAGAATAGAAGAGAAGAGACTGCAACTTGGCCATCCTCCCTGGAGGTTGATTTCTCGTTTTCTCTTTGACTGCTCTGTCTTTCTTTCTCTGTTGGCACACATGCCCCAAGGCAAAAACCTCTTAAAAAAAAAATGTCAGCTTGGTAATGTGATTTTACATGTAAGTTTGCAACTATAATATCAAGTCATTGGAGCTTAAAAGTCATCATTTACAGGAGGTAAGTTACAAGAATATATTACAATACTGAATGATTACTGAACGATCGTAAGGGCTTAATTTGTATTATTTCATTTAATTCATAAAAAGTTCTATGATAGACAATAAAATGTACCCAGTTTTACATGTTATGCATATAGCAGAGATCAATGTATGCAAGCATTGTACATTAAAATAATAATAATAGTGCCAGCAGGTGGCATGGTGGTTGAGGCACTGGATCCACATAGCTGACTCTGTGATTCAAATCCCAGACGGGGTGGCTTGAGGAACTTGATGGATGTGTGTATATGCATGCTCAAAATTCTGAGAATAAAGGAGAATGGATTGTGGCATGGCCATCCTTCCGGAGGGTGATTTTTCCTTTTCTCTCTCTCTCTGTCTCTTTCTGTTTCTCTCTGGTGAGTGCATGTACCCTATGGCAAAAATCTAAATTAAAATAAAATAAACTACCTTTACTTAGTATATTATTTTCAAGGAGCTAAGCAAATCACCTTTACACAGATTGTTTCGATTATCTCTCCTAATTCCCTTAGGTAGATATTATCCCTGTGTTTCAGATGAGACAACTAAGATATATGGTAAATAATATAAGTAATAGTAATGAAGGTCACTGATCTATAATAGTCTGGGGACCCAGCCCCAATGGCTCAAGTGGTGAGGTGTCACTAGGTGGTATTGAAGCCATATGGGAAAGCCCTGTGTTTGAATCCGGGTAGACCTGAGCACACCAAACATGCCAGTGATACTGGCTGGCTAGAAGGCTGGCAGCGGGTAGAGGGGGTAATTGTATTGTGATAAGACCCTGTCAAGTGCACTGTCTTTCCCTTTCTCATATGAAATAAATAAATCAACTTAAAAAATAAAATTAACAAAAAAAAAGTAAGAAAAACAGATCAGGGCTGGAATTTGAATCACATCATTATTCAGGGTAGGACAAAAGTCATCATATAGTTAAACAGCAGGAAGCCTAATTGGTCTTTGAAATAAATAGAAAGATAACTGTGTTTCAGTTCCCATCATATTCATAAGTACACATGGCAAAATCACCCTGCAATAGAACATTTTATGTTTGAGGGAGCTACTCTCTCATAAAGCGACCTATAGACGCAGTGATATAATGAAGAGTCTTGTTCTTGGCTGAAAATCTCACATCAAATGAATCAAACTGATGACGGACAATATGGTGGAGAAGAAGAACCAAACAAAAAATTACACCCCAAGGATTTTCTAACTCAAAGCGACCTCAAAGACCAAATAATAAATGGCTTCAAAAGTGTTTTTAAAGCAGAGAAATCCACTTGAGACAATCTTATTAGCTCCATATAGAAAACAACTAAAAAGTATTGACACCATTTGTACAAAAAGGGAGTTCTGATATATATATACCCTTATGAAGACTATGAAGACTTGAGTACCCCTCAGGGAACCCAAGAAAATGGTCATGGATGAGGAAGATTTTGAGGGAACCAGCAGTTAGCGTAATGGCTATGTCGCTGGACTCCCATGTAGTCGATCGTGGTTCACGTCCCGGACCCGGTGGCTTAAAACTCACGCCAGGCGCGTGTGCGTGCGTGCCCAAGATCCCGAGAGGAGAATGGAGGAGTAGGGATTGCGGCGTGACCATCCCCCCTGGGGGGTGATTTCTCGCTTTCTGTCTCTATGTCTCTCTCTCTGTCTGTCTGTCGAGCGCACATGCCCTATAGCAAAAATCTCTCCAAAAAAAAAAAAAAAAAAAGGAAGATTTGGAGTGGAGATTGTGGCTGGGGTGAAGGAATCCTCGTGTCACTCATTCCCTTTATGTTGTTTGAATTTCTAAACAACACCCCCACATAAGTATACATCTCAAATACAGCTGCTTTGCTGGGATGAACCATTTTGCTTGCTTTCCTCTCTACCTCTCTAGCTCCACATGCACGCTCCAGTCATGGGGATGGTAGTGTGCGATGAAGCCTTGCAAGCTTCCTCCTTCCTGCTAGGTACTAGCTGAATGCCTCAGGCACAGATGCCAGCTCTACCAGGGCTTCGATTTCTCTCCTGAAAAACAAAGATATGAAACTCATAGTTGTTGGGAAGATTACAGAGAATCTGACCATAACCATCCAACTATATCAGGAGCCACAAATGTGAGTCACAAATGTAATTAAATTTATTTTTTAGTAGATACTTTAAATACAAGAGAAAAGGTGAAATTAAGTTGAATAATATGTTTTATTTAACCCACTATGTCCAACATATTATTTCAACATGTAATCATAATAAAAATTATTAGAGATATTCTTTTTTAAAAATATTTTATTTTATTTTTTATTTATTCATTCATTTATTTTTTAACTTGACCAGAGAGAGACAGAGGATGAGAGTGAGAGAGAGAGGAAGTGAGAAAGAAAGCAAGCCACCAGATTCAGGACTCGAACCCTGGTTGGCCATGTGGGAGTGTCCAGCACCCTAAACACCATGGCACCTGCTGGTCCCTATTACTGAGATATTCTATATTCTGTTCTTTGTGCTAAATCTTTGAAGCCCTCTTTGTTTTTGTTTTTTCCTTTTTTGGGAGGGAGGATTTATATTTTTCTTCCATGAACAACAGAGAGAGAGAGAGAAAGAAAGAGGCAGACAGGCACTCCCAATGGGTTTTCAGGCTGAGATCCACCCCAGCTTCATTTAGACCTATGTCACAGGCATGCACATGCCCAATGTGTTCCAGGAAGTCTCCCAACATGAACCTGGAGCTTTCCCATGTGGATCAACCTTATAGAGCATTGTGTTACCTCTGTGACACTGTCTGGCCCCTGGTATTTCATTCTTAATAACATACCCCAATTCAGACTAGTCTCATTTCAAGTGTTCAGTGGCTCCTGTGGTAGGGATACAATATAAGCCTACAATCCACTAGGTGTACTGCCTGGGTTCTAGAATATGCTTAGTGAATTCTAGCAGTCCTTTATTTTCTACTTTTGCTGCTACCCCTCCCCATTCTCTGAATTTCTGCTCATACCTATAGGTCCAGCAAATTGGCTACAACACCTGGAAGGCCTTCTTGGCATGTCCTGTCTGGATCACCGTCCATTCCTTGTTCCCCCATTGCCTATCTCTATTGTAGTTATTTTATCTATCTTCATATAAGCTAAACTCTCAAAGAGTTATAACCTGTTTTTTATTCTTATAATCCTGGGATATAACTCAATGCCTGACACATGAGAGAGGCTGAATACATTTGAATTAATAAAGAGATAGAGGAATTGCATGCGTACTCATTAGCTTTGGTGGTTGGGTGGTTATGAGCTGCTTGTTTATTTCTCTTTCTTTCTGTTATTTAATTTTCAAATACTGGTTGGCAGAGCCAGCTCCCTCTCCTTCTCAAACTGCCTCTCAAGGTCATTTCCCTAAACTGGGCTTTGCTACAGCAAAGTCATGATAAGAAAAGCAAATGTCTTCATTAAACAGTGGGCCCTGAGGGAAGTCACGAAATGTAAGCAGGAGCTCCCAAATACACAACGATACTTTTCATGCCCTCTCTTATTTAGATACTATAAACCTTTGTAAAATAAAAAGAAAAATTGCCCAACCTCTATTTCTTTCAGGGATTTGAGCCTTGGAATAAGATGGTCTCTGAAATGGTCCAGTGGATAAGAGTGCCAGGAGAGTGGGGAAGTAGTCTGGTGTGAGCACTCTCTCTGAAAAGCAGGCCTTTCTGCTGGGTGTGTGTGTGTGGGCCCTGAGGGAAGTCACGAAATGTAAGCAGGAGCTCCCAAATACACAACGATACTTTTCATGCCCTCTCTTATTTAGATACTATAAACCTTTGTAAAATAAAAAGAAAAATTGCCCAACCTCTATTTCTTTCAGGGATTTGAGCCTTGGAATAAGATGGTCTCTGAAATGGTCCAGTGGATAAGAGTGCCAGGAGAGTGGGGAAGTAGTCTGGTGTGAGCACTCTCTCTGAAAAGCAGGCCTTTCTGCTGGGTGTGTGTGTGTGTGTGTGTGTGTGTGTGTGGTTGGGTGGCCCCAGCACAGGAGAGGCCCCTTCATAAGCAGCTTGACCAGGGAGTGAGGTGTGTTAAAGCTCACTGTTGCTGTGTCCTTTGCTTGCATTCTCTTTATCACGGCTCGTTAGCCCAATTCTCAGTTGTCCCCTTTTCTCTTGGTTTCTGTCCCTGAGAGTGGAGCTGGAGGTGGGGAGAGATACTGAGGCATTTTTTACCCAGGGTTCATTTTTCACCTTTTGTCAAAGCGGTGTGTCAAGTTTGGCCAATCTCAGCCCTAGCACATCTCAGTCTCCTGCAACTTTAAGGAGCTGTGGGGTTGCTATGTTTGATGTGTCTTCACTTTAACACAAAGCACACCAGGGCTGGTTAATGATCATGAACTGTCATGGCAGCCACTCTGCAGAGGTGACATTGATGGATGGGACCTGCAGCTTAGAGGGATGCGGGTGGGTACAGGGGCAGAAGGTTTATTTAAGCCATGGCTGATAATGAGGGATCTTGTGAGTCACTGACCAGCAGGACTTTAATGGGATAAAGAAGGCGAGTCCCTCTTCTGCACTGTCCTCTGAAGGAGGAGTTCTCACTCTCCTCACCTTGTCTACAAATAAAAGCATTCCTTGAAGATTTAGATCTACTTTCAATCTTCTGCCAGGAGGGTGGGGTGAGCCCACTTTTATAATTAACCTTGTCATTTTTCTTGGTTTGGCCTCATTTATCTAGAAGTTCATGTTTGTCTTTCTTATCCATTTGAAAAAGCATCTTTAAAGAAATTACGTAGAAACAGGTATAAGTAAAAAAAATGAATTCAGTCTTCTCAATAGACTTAATCCCCTTGAGATTACCACTGAAATGTGACTAGAATTACAATTGGGCTTCCTTAAGTGATTGTATCTAGGAAAACAAAATCTACTTTAAGAAATAATTCATTGAAAAATTTAATTCCTATTTTATTTTTGTATCTGCTCATCATCACACTATCTAGTTCATAACTTGGGACAGCATCTATGTCTTTAGATAAATATCACGATATCACTATTACTTGTAAATTTCGCTTATAGTACTATTGGGCAAGCCACTTTCCACGTGATAGACCCAGGGTGAGAAGCTAAAGCTTCCCCTTCACCTCATGTGTAACTGTGTGTCTTATTAAAATAAGCTGCAGGGAAAATGGCCTGATCGCAGACCCTTCCTTTGATGGAGATGACAAATTCAGATCACCAGAGGACCTTTAATCTCTGAGAGAGCCAAGGCAGAGAGAGACACACTATCAGGGTCCCCTGATAAATCTGTGCTATGAGGGCTAATGCCAGCTGGAGACGTCTATTTGACTCCCCCTCACTAATTCAGCAGCCCAAGGCCCCTACTCATTGCTGGACAGCATAAACATCAGGTTTTGGTAAATAAACTTAGGCTATCATGCAACAGTCCAACATGCACTTAAGCTGTGACTGACAGCTCGTTTGGGAGAATTTAAGAGTCTAGGGCCAAAGCTTTTGGGTGCAGAGGCTCTGAGGTTCCAAGATAAACAAATCTGTCGGTGAGAGTGACCAGAGTGTTAGGTCAGTCCAAGGGTCACTTATAGGTCATCCTGCTGGGAGCTTGGTCTCTGCTTTGTGTTTATCCTGGGAGAAAAGCAAGAGGGTGGGTCTTCACTAGAAAAACATCCCTGGCCTGTTCATGAGAGCCTTAGGAAGTAGATCAGCACCCACCTGGCTCTCAGTAATCCAGTAAAGCATTGAGCAATAGGCTTGTATTTTTTTTTTTTTATAGGAGTCAATGAACGAGTCAATGAACAAGAAATACAGATTATAAGATGTGTGAACCTGGTTCACAGAATCGAGCAAGGGATTTTCATGACCTGGCATGAGTTAATAGATTACTGTTACAAACTTTTCCAGTCAGTGCTGGAAAAGAAAGTTGAGGGAATAAGTTTTCCCTCTTCTGGATTTTATCAATATTCCTAGAAAATATTTTCTCATGCTTATATTCTTTACCAACTAGGATCTTTTTTTGGAGAGTGATCCCCCACTTCCCCCCCACCCCGTGCTTGGCTCTTTAAGATTAATAGAGAAGTGAAAGTGGGAGTATGTATATACCCTTCCTTCATCATCCCCCATAGAACCCTCTGTTTAGCCATCTCCCAGTTATTTCTCATTTAGAGGACTGTCTGGGTCTGGAAGAAGATGTGACATTAAAGGAAGAGTTGATGGGTCTTTAAAAAAAAATTTAAGATTAAAAATGAAAAAGATTTTTTTGTTCTTTTTTCTATGATTCAGTTTCTTGCTCTGGAAAATAGTGCTCTTTGTAAAAGATCTAAAGGGACTTGCATCTCCAGATAAACCAGAATCTGAAAGTACTTTATTCACAAATAAGTCCTTGGAGATAAAGGGTAGACTACTTTATTATTATTTTTAAAAATTTTAAAATAAATATTTATTTTTAAATTTTTATTTAATTTTATTTATTATCATAATCTTTTTAATATTACATTGAATCACATATATCTTTACAGTGTATTACCTTTCTTTTTCCAGCACAACTGCCATGTATATCAGTCAAGACAGACATTACTATCCACATCAACATCATCAAATAGCTTTTCATCATTTTTTCAGATTATTATTATCATTATTTATTCTCATTATTTTTTAAACATTCAATCACTATATATCGTTTGGCTTGTGTAAAGAATTTACCCAACATGAAATACTTCTCAGACCAGTCCAGTTGAGAATACTATACATAGTATCATCAACAGGTAATAAACCATTTCTCTGTCCCACTAATATCATGCCTCTCTATTTGTTCTTTTGCTATCCTTATCTATACTCTTCCCTTTTCCCCCTGCCCCATTCCGCACTGTCTTCAGCATCCATAATTATTTTCACTTCTTTTATGACCTCCAATATATTTCAATCTCTACAATAAAGTGCAGATAGTAGGTATATATTACGTGGATACATACAATCTCTTTCTTTCATTCTTGGCTTGCTTCACTCAGCCATAGATCCTCCATATTTGACCACTTTCTATTGAATGCCAGGGTCTTGTTTTTTATGGCTGAATAGTATTCCATAGAGTATATGTGCCACACTTTTTCCGTCGATTCATCTGTTTGTGGACTTTTTGGTTGGTTCCATGTCTTAGTGATCGTGAATAATGGTGCAATAAGCATTGATGCGTAAGCACTTTTCCGACTGAGCATTCTCCTGTCCTTTGGGTAGATAACTGTAAGTGGGATTACTGGATCAAATGGGAGACCAGTTTTAAGAAAACCCAATTTTTGAAATATGTAATATGATACACTAAACATGTACTTAAAGATATATGTAAAGATGCATTTAATGATATTTGTAGAATTACATATAAAGATATGATTAAAACTATTGAAATCATACTCAGTGTCTATGAGCTCAATGGAATCAAGCTAGGAAAATACCAGAAGAATTACAGGGGAAACTTCAAATACTTAGAAACTGAATATAAAGAAGAAGCTACTTTTTTTTTTTTTTTACCCCTTCAAAGTTTCAAGAGAAATAAAAACAATATATTGAGCTGAATGAAATGAAAATACAACATATCATGATTTGTGGGATATAGCTAAAGCAGTACTGAGAGGGAGAGAGATATATAGCATTAAATGCTTGCATTAGAAAAGAGGAGAAGTCTAGGGAACCAGCAGTTAGTGTAATGGCTATGTCACTGGACTCCCACGTAGCCGACCGCAGTTCGCGTCCTGGACCCGGTGGCTTAAACTCACGCCGGGCGCGTGTGCGTGCGTGCCCAAGATCCCAAGAGGAGAATGGAGGAGAAGGGATTGCGGTGTGACCATCCCCCCTGGGGGGTGATTTCTCACTTTCTGTCTCTATGTCTCTCTCTGTCTGTCTGGCAAGCGCACGCACCCTATAGCGAAAACCTCTCCAAAAAAAAAAGAGGAGAAATCTAGAAGAAGAAGAGAAAATAAACCTATGACAAGAAGAGGAAGGAAATAATAAGGGTGGAAAGTAATGAAAATGAAAACAGAAAAACAGTAGAGAAAATCAATGAAATAAAGGCTGGTTCTTTAAAGACATCAATAAAATTGACAATCCTCTAGCAAGAGAGAGAATAAAAAGAAGACACAAATTACTACTGTTAAGAGTGAAGTAGGTGGGGCTAGCAGGTGGCCTGGTGGTTAAAAGTGCTGGTCTCCCACTTGGCCAACTGTGGTTTGAGTCCCGGACCTGGCAATTTGCTCTCACTCTCTCTGGTCAAAATTGGAAAATAATGGTAATAAATAAATATTCATAAAAAAAGAGTGAAATAGGCTCTCACTATATAGTCTGAAGAAATAAAAAAGACAATAAGAATATTGGAAACAACGCTCCATCCATAAATTTAGATCTGTGATGACTTAGATTAAATGGATCAATTCCTTAAAAATCATAGATTAGGACAACTCATATAATATGGAATAGATAGTTACCAAGGAAATTAAGTTTATAATTAGTCCTCCCTAATTTTTAGGCTTGGATAGTTTCACTGGAGAATTCTATCAAATGCTTAAGTAAGAATTGACACCCATTCTATACATTCTCCCCGTCCCCAGCTTATACAAAAGTGGCCACATCATAAGTCATCTTATGAAGCTAATGTTACCCTGTTACCAAAACTAGACAAAGACAGACAAAGAAGATTATGGTAGGCTAGTTCGTGACATGGTAGTTAAGGTGGCTAGATCCCACTTGCATGGTTTGTATTCTGGATCCACTGACTTGAAAAACATGCTAGGTACATGTGCATGTGTGCCCAAAATCTTGAAAGGAGGGAGAGATGGAAGAGAAAAGATTGTGGTGTAGTCATCCTGTCGCAGTAGGACTTCTGTGATGATATCCAGGTTCTTGGTGTTTCAAAGAATTGAATGAAACATGGAAATAGTGTGAGGAAAGGTAGCTTATTAAGTAAAAGTAAAAGTACACTCTTGAGGGGCCAGCAACTGGCGTAATGACTATGTCACTAGACTCCCATGTAGTCAATCATGGTTCGAGTCTTGGACCTGGTGGCTTAAACTCATGCTGGGCATGTGTGCGTGCGGGCCCAAGGTCCCAAGAAGATATTGGAGGAGAAGGGATTGTGGTGAGGCCATCCCTCCTGGAGGCGTGATATTTCTCTTTCTGTCTTTCTCTGTCTTTTTGGCAAGTGCTCATACCCTGTAGCAAAAACCTCTCAAAAAAAGAACACTCTTGAGAGGTTAGGAGTGGGCCTACGTGGACATAAAACGGAGGCTCAAAAGGTCCCAGCAATTGTATTCTGCTGGATTTATCTTTTTTTGTTTGTTTGTTTGGAGAGGTTTTTGCTATAGGGCGTGTGCGCTCACCAGAAAGACAGAGAGACAGAGAGACAGAAAGCAAGAAATCATCCCCCGGGGGGATGATCACACTGCAATTCCTTCTCCTCCATTCTCCTCTCGGGATCTTGTGCACACACACACGCGCCCGACATGAGTTTAAGCCACCAGGTCAGGGACTCGAACCACAGTCAACTACATGGGAGTTCAGTGACATAGCCATTATGCTAACTGCTAGTCCCATGGATTTATCATTTTTAACCTAGATCTTGAGGGTTGATCATTGACCGTGCCCACTGTTTTCATCTTATTGGCTCTATCAAATGTGGCTGAGCTTTCTTATTTCTCATTGGCTCTATCAAATATAGCAGGACCCACTGATTTATCTCATTGGTTATGTCAAATGTGGCTGGGCCCACAGGTTCATCTCATTGGCTATATTAAATGTGACTTAATCAGTTAGACATCCCCCACTAATCTCCTGCCTATATTACCTTGGGCAGGAAATTTTCTGCCCTGATCATTTCTTCTATCTAGTCACATGGGCAGATGTTCCAGCCCCCTTGCCTGCTTCCATTTGCTAGCTTTGCCTTGCTTCGATCCCCCATGGAGGGTGTTTTCTCACTCTCCCTCACTTTCTCTCTTTCTTTCTCTGAAGAGTGCATACACTTTCTGGCAGATTAAAATCAGTGCAGTTGAGAGAGAGACAGTGCCCTCAACAGAATCTTGACTCTGTGATCTACTACTACCAGCTTTAACCAGCCCTCCCATGGACACGTATGTACCTGGTATTCTCAGGGAGGTCTCTGGATGAGAACACATAACCTTCCCATGTGGGTCTGCCTTATAGAGTGTTGCTTTTTATTGTGCCACTATCTAGCCCCTATAGTAGATTTATTTTTGGTAGCAAAACTGGAAACTATTCAGATATCCTTTAATAAATGAATGGTTAAACAAGCTGTGGTACTCTCTAACATAGAGTACTCTTCAATAATAAATAGAAACGGAGGGGCCAACAGTTGGTGTAGTGGTTAAGGGCGCTGGACTTCCACTTGGCCGAACTTGGTTTGTGTCCCAGACCTGGTAGCTTGCTTTCTCTCTCCCACCGCCCCCCCTCTCACTCTCACTCTTGCTCTATCCCTCTCTGGTCAAATTAAAATAAATAGATAAAGTTAAACAAAACCATTCTTTAAAAATGAATAAATAAATAAACAGAAACAGACAACTGACACAATAACTTGGATAGATTTCAAAGGTATGCTGAGTGAGAGTGAAAAGCCAATCTTAAAAGGTTACTTAGTGTATGATTTCACTTACATAAAATTCTTGAAATGATAAAATTATGAAAAGGAAGAATAGATTAGTAATTGTCAGGGAGATGCTAGTGATGGCTCTGGGCGGGTTGGATTCCTTGGGCTGGCCTTTGGGCCAAGCTTGCTGTTGACTATTGTGCTTCCAGCGGTGTCTGCTTTGGGGGAAGAGTTTTCATTAGCGGCATGCCGGAAAGAGTTTTCATTAGCGGCATGCAGAGAATTGGGCTTCTCTAGCAACTTGCTCTGCAGCTCTTGTGACCTTCTTGGACTATTCAACCTGCTTCACCTGGATCCTGATTGCCGATACCTGTCAGGAAGGAAGCACAATTTGAAACCAAAAAGTTAGATGCAGGAGCTATTCTTGAAGTCTGTGGATGAAAATTGGAGAGGTTCCCTCAAGGTCAAGCTTTTGTCAGGAGTGATAAACTCGAATTATTCAGAGGGTTGCAAATCAAGGATGCTTATGGTTCAGATCCTATACCAAAGATTTTGGACGACAAGGGGAACATTGCTGAAGAACTAAGCATCCTTAAATGGAATACAGACAGGGTAGAAGAATCCCTGAGTGACAAGTTGGAATGCATATAAATGTTGCTTAAATGTTGTCTCGTCCTTGTGTTACCTTATCAAATGAAATTTTACAGCAACTAGAAGATAATTTAGTTATACTTGCTTCCATTGATCTTTTACTGTGAGGCATTAAACAGCTGTCTGGAAGTTGAAGTGGCAGCACAACCTGCGGTATCTAAGGAGTTGGCAAGCCTAACAAAGCCTATTTTTAATAAATTTCCATCCTTCTGTATGTGTTGGTACCATTAACGAAAATGCTTTGTTACAGACTTGTGGTTAATTATGTAAATGATAGTTTGTGATAATTGGTCCAGTTTTACAAATAGCAGATTTTTAAATAAGGGAGGTTAATAAGGGAAAAGGTTACTGAGCCCCTTACGCCGTGCACTCTTTGAAAGTAATGACAGAAAACTACAAGGCATACCAGCCCTCAACAGATTCCCTGCTCCTCAGAGTCTACATTTTTGTATTGCACAGCGTTCCTTTCAATGGACATGTTATAGTTTATAATGAATATGCTGCATAAAAACTTTGTAGCTTCATTATTGTGAAACACATCCAAAATCTACGGTAAGAGTAAAACATTCACAAAGATTTGTGTTAATGAAGATTACACAGAAAACCTTTCTAAGGATCTGTGTGAATCCAATAATTGGCAAGTTTTTGTATTTAACATTCTTACAGAAAAGCCCCCTTAAAAATAATCATTTGTGGGACCAGCAGTTGTAATGGCTATGTTGCTGGACTCCCATGTAGTGGAATACGGTTTGACTCCTGGACCTGGTAGCTTAAACTCACACCAGGTGCATGTGCGTATGTGCCCAAGATCCCAAGAGGAGAATGGAAGAGAATGGATTGCCATGTGGCCACCCCCCTGGCGGGGGGGGGGGGTGATTTCTCGCTTTCTGTCTCTCTGTCTCTCCGTCTTTCTGGCAAGCACACATGCCATTTAGCAAAAACGGCTCCAAAAAAAAAAAAAAAACCCCTCCTATTTCACAATCTCTTTTTATCT
>NW_006159814.1:1302823-1337816 GCF_000334495.1 Tupaia belangeri chinensis | reverse complement strand
AAAAGCAAAACCCCCTCCAAAAAAAAAAAAAAAAAGAAAAGAAAAGAAAGAAAACGATCATTTATAAAACCAAAATATAAATGAAAAGTTTCAAAAGTCTAAAAATAAATAATTGCCAGGCATTGGGACCTGCAGATGGCGTAATAATTACCTTGCTGGACTCCCACGTAGTTGACTGCAGTTCAAGTTCCGGATCCGGTAGTTTAAAACTTATGCTCTGTGTGTGTGTGTGTGTGTGTGTGTGTGTGTGTGCATGTCCAAGATCCTGAGAGGAGAATGGAGGAGAAGGGATTGCGATGTGGCCATCCCCCCTGGGGGGTGGTTTCTTGCTTTCTGTCTCTCTTTCTCTCTGTCTCTGTCTCTCTGGTAAGCACACATGCCCTGTAGCAAAAATCTCTCAAAAAATTGCCAGGCATTAAGGAGGTGGTGGGGGAGGAGGGGAGGTGGATATGGCTACAAAAGGGCAACATAAACTGTGCTGTGGTGACGGATCTGTTCAGTGTCTTCACTGTAATGCTGTCAATATTCTGGCTGGAACACTGGGTTAGAGTTTTGCAAGATGCCCCATTAGGGCATATATCATGTCGATTATTCTAAAATACATATGGAAAGGAAAAGGAATTAGAACAGATAAAAATAATTTTGAAAAAGAAGATTAAAGCCAGAGGGACGGGTACCCACAAAAATGGGTAGAGGGTACACAGGGTCTCTTTGTACAATATTATTTTTACAAGTGCATGTGAATTTATAACTCTCTCAAAGTTTAATGAAAAATGTTTCTCTGAGTTTTTAGGGTTGGTAGTCTAGTCTAATACCTTTCAGTTGTGAGTTTTTTAAAAAAGTTTTTGCTATATGACATGCATGCTTGCCAGAAAGAGAGAGGAGAGGAAAGTGAGAAATCATCCCCTAGGAGGGATGGTCATTTCACAATCCCTTCTCCTTCATTCTTCTCTTGGGATTTGGGGCATGCACGCACATGCCCAACATGATTTCCAAGCCACTGGGCCCAGGACTTGTACTGCAGAAGTGATCATGTGGGATCCAGCTGCCTTAACTTCCATGTCTCCTGCTGGCTGCTAAATTACTAGCTTTGTTTTGTTTTAAGAGAGATTTTGGCTATAGAGCATCTGTGCTCATTGGAAGACAGACAGAGAGAGAGAGAGAGAGAGAGAGAAAGAGAGAGAGAGAGAGAGACAGAAAGTAATAAATCACCCTCTAGGGGGATGGTCATGCTGCAATCTCTTCTCCATTCTCCTCTCAGAATTTTGAGCATACATGCACACATGCCAGGCATGAGTTTTAAGCTACAGGGTCGGGACTCAAACCATGGTTGACTATGTCGGAGTCCAACACTGTAACCAGTGTGCCATCTGCTAACCCCTAAATTATGAGTTTTAAGTAGCTAACCAAATCTATTTTTTTTTTGAGTGGTTTTTGCTTTAGGATGTGTGTGTTTGCTGGAGAGACACAGAGACAGACTAAGTGAGAGGGAAAGTGAGAAATCACCCCCTGAGGGGAACGTTGGTCACAGTGTAATCCCTCTCCAGTCTTCTCACAGGATCTTGGGCACACACGCACACATGCCTGACATGAATTTTAAGCCGCCAGGTCTGGGACTTAAACCATGGTTGACCATGTGGGAGTCCAGTGACATAGTCACTATGCCATCCGCTGGCCCCACCAAATCCATTTTTGAAACATCTGTTTTATTTACTTACAAGTGTTCTGGAATGAACTATATCATAAAGTAACGTAAACTTTTGCTCTCACAAAACACCATATGTATCTTTCCCATTTGTTCTGTAATGAAGGCTCTCTTCACTCCCTCCATCAATGATTAATTCATTCAAACCACATGTCTGTGTGCAGACCATGAACAAGGTCTGTAGCTACACACTGCCCCATCTTGGTAAAGCACCATTAAGTCAGACAGCTCTTAGCTTGGATTCATGATTCTCAGATTTTGTAGAAGAGACACGCTGAAGTCTGATTTAGATTCTATTGTGAAAGTCACTTTCAGAGTGTCAGTTTTTGGGCTCTTGAAAAATCCGCTTCAGAATTTGCAATCCAAAGAAGACAGAGAAGTTCAGATGGGCTCTTGTAGGTGAACTCTGGGTGACTGTGTTTTCTCAAGACATCACTCTGCAAATCAAGGGGCTTTTTCAAAGACATAGACAACAAAGAAGCTCCTTCTTTTCTAGAGTTGTATAGAAAAACATTTTACTTAAAAAAAAAATGGATGAACATGTGAAGGATAGATAGATGGAGGCTTTCTTTTATTCTCATTTCCCCTATCAAAAATGAATCAGTTTGTTGGGAACAGCAGTTAGCGTAATGGCTATATCGCTGGACTCCCATGTAGTCCACCGCAGTTCGCGTCCCAGACCCGGTGGCTTAAACTCATGCTGGGCGCGTGTGCGTGCGTGCCCAAGATCCCGAGAGGAGAATGGAGGAGAAGGGATTGCAGCGTGGCCATCCCCCCTGGGGGGTGATTTCTCGCTTTCTGTCTCTATGTCTCTCTCTGTCTGTCTGTCTGACGAGCACGCGCGCCCTATAGCAAAAACCTCTCCCCAAAAAAAGAATCTGTTTGTGGTGAAATAGTGGTGCAATAGTGTCTGAGGCAGACTACATAGGAAGGTTGCTGGTTTGAATCTCTCCACAAGAACCTGGGCACAATCCCTGCCAAGACACTTGCTTGTACGATCCAGGGCTGACTGAAGGCTGGGGGTAGATCATGGTGTTGGGAAACTGTTAGGAGGTGCTTTCTTTCTCTCTTTCTCACTCATAGAATAAATAAATTAACTTAAAACATGGATCTGCCAAAAATTAAAAAAATATATATATCAGGGGATGTGTGCTCTTACCAGAGAGAAACAGAGAGAGAGAGAGAGAGGGACAAGAAGAAAACACTGTCCCTCTCTCCCTAAAGGGGATGGTCATGCTGCAATCCCTTTTACATTTTTTCTCTCTTGTTGGGAGTTTGGGCATGTGCCTGCACGCGTGCGTACACACACACACACACACACACACATGCACACACACACAGTGTGTTTTTCAAGCTGCTGGATTCAGGACTTGAAAGGCATGGTAAGCTATGTAGGATCCTGCTGCATTAACCACCAGGCCACAGACTGCCCCCAAGATTTGCTCCTAAGAATTCTTAGTTCCCGGAATAAGCCTTTGTACTGGCTGAAACTGAATGACATATTTTAGTGTATGTATATTCTTCTAGAGTAAGAGGTCACAGCTTTCAAGAGATTCTCTGTGATCCAGAAAATAGATGAATATTTATTTTAATGGCTGAGGATTCAGAGAAGTAGAAATATGTGGGAAAGAGCCTAGCTCTAGCTGAGTTACCGAGTTGATTCCATTTCCAATGATCCCAGCATTCAAGGGCTGACTCTTACTCTTCTTCCCCTGCAAGACTTTCTCTCATCATTCAGTCAAAGTCATCTCTTATTTGAAATCCTTATGTTTTCATTTGCTCCTCTCTCTTTTTTTTTAAGAGTTTTTTTTCTATACGGTGTGTGTGCTCACCACAGAGAGAGACAGAAAGACAGAGAGAGACAGAGAGACAGAAAGCGAGAAATCACCCCCCGGGGGTATGGTCACGCCACAATCCCTTCTTCTCCATTCTCCTCTCGGGATCTTGGGCACGCATGCACATGTGCCTGGCATGAGTTTAAGCCGCTGGGTCTGGGACTCAAACAGCGGTCAACTACATGGGAGTCCAGCAACATAGTCATTACGCTAACTGCTGGTCCCAGTTTACTCCTCTCTTAAGACACTTACCTTTTCCTATCTTATGTGAGAGTCTAGACTTCACCTGTTATCCACCCTGTACCATTATGGATTTTGTTTAAGTAGATTATCTACAAATATTTGTTGAGTGATGATGGTACCTATCGACTGTCAGTCGGTCCTTGCAGGGTAGTGGCAGCCCTTGCAGCAATGGCTAGGAGAGGCCTGGAAGTGGCAATGGTAGTTTTTTTTCTTTTCAACATGCTGACGGAAAATGTACAGTGTTGGGCATCGACTAGGATTCCCCATGCTGTGAGCTGCCAGGTGGGGAAAGTACAGAGTCTGTCCATCCGCAGAGACTGATTGATGCCTGCTCAGTGAAACGGGGCCCTCCAATCTCCTAGGTCCAGCTCAGCTGTGGAATTGGAAATTGCACTCTGCCTTGTCCTACCTGTCTTTTTTGGGAAATACTTAGAAAACCCACCAATCTTCTCACTTGACCTTCTCTCTAGGGAAAATCTATCCTTTTAAGGGAGGTAGGGGTTGAGAGAAGGACTCAAGTATTCCTGGTTCCAGTGGAATTTGTCCCAGCCTCCCAGGAGGCGTTGCCTCCAGCCCCAGTCTTGCATTCTTGGCTTTTGAAGAGAGGAGGCAACCCCCTTCTTATCTGGGATTGCCTGCTTAAACAAACACAGCAGCGTGGAGGTATTGTCCTTTGGAAACTTGGCCTGGAACACTTTACCAAGTGTCTGCAAACATTTAGACGAGAAAACTACCCACTGTTACCCCAGAGCCCATTGTCTCTGCGTGGGCTGCTCTTCCCTGAAAGTGGCTTGTGGTGGGGGGTGGAGGTGGTGAGAGTCACCCAGGGGAATCCCTCAGCTGGAGCTCTGGACTGGGGAACTGTGCTGCTGTTTGTTTAAACAACCTGAGTGTAACTGGGATTGCTTGAGATGCCCAAGATGTTTGGGAAGATGGGGGAAGGGAGGTAGCTTGCTGGGGGAGAGAGCCACCAGCAGGGACTTTGATGGGTGGCTGGCTGGGTGGTTGTCAGCTCCTGATTGCAAAGCCAGTGGGAAGGATGACCCCACCGGCTGGACCATGGGCACACCAGGACCTGGGTCAATAGGTCGAACAACCTAGCCTATAAAAATTTAAGGCCTGTCCTTAAGGGGTGCATCAGGATATGAGGAATATTTAAATTAAAATCAACTATCCCTTTTTAATCATAACAATCTAAAGATAGCACAAATGCACAGATACTTGTTTGTTTACTTTTTAGATCTTATTTTTTAAAATCTCGCAAAGCTAGATGTAATGACTAACCTGTACAGGTCTATGGAAAAAGGGTCTGTGTTTTATTGCAAGGACATACTCTTTCGTTTGACCTGGGGAAAAGGACAGAGAGAGCTTCTTTTAAAAAACGAGAAGAATTTGGGAATAATAGAAGGAATCTTTGCAATGCTGGGCCTGGCCAGCACCACCCTGTGGGATCAGACCTCACGTGAACCAGGTTCTCACCTCAGCTGGGGCATGCGGGTAATGGGGACATGCCACAAGCCAGGTATGATTGCTTACCTACTAGGGATGCTTACCACTTAGGGTAAGGTTAGGAAAAGTATGGAGCTGCTATTGTGTGGCAGGCCCCAACATATGTTACTGTGTTTACACCGCAGAAGTCTGTGACATAGGTTTGTAGAAAATACCGTGGCTCAGAGGAGTGAAATGAACTTGCCCAGATCACAAAGAGTAAAAATGGTTGAATCTGAATTAAGATCCTTCTGTTTAGCACAGTAATAATAAGAGATACCCTGGGACCAGCAGATGGCACAGCGGTTACGTTGCTGCACTTCCATGTGGCTCACCGTGGTTTGAGTCCTGGACCTGGTGACTAGAAACTCACGCCGGACATGTGTGTGTTTATGCCCAAGCTCCTGGGAAGAGAAGGGATTGTGGTGTGGCTATCCCTCTCCAGGGAGTGATTTTTTAACTTTCTCTCTCACTGTCTCTGTCTCTTTCTTTCTGGTGAGTATACTTGCCCTACGGGGTGGGGGGAAAAAACCTAAATAATAAGATCCTTCCGTTTCAGAACCCTTTCGCTTTCCACTACACTATACTCAAACTTCCCTCTTTACCCCCTCAGAAAGAATGAAAATGTAGAATTCATCATTGTGCAGGAAAAAAAAAAAAGAAAAAAAAAGAAAAAAAAAGAAAAAGAAAAACAAATAACCCTCTTTCGATATGCTTATCTCACATATGGGCTTTCAGCTAAATAAACCGTTAAGAAAAAGATAGAGTGGGCCAGCTCCATGGCCTGGTGGTTAAGGCAGATGATCCCACATGACCAATTGGGTGGTTCGAGTCTCAGATTCAACAGCTTGAGAAACATGCAAGATGTATGTGTATGCATTCCCCAAATCCCGAAAGGATAGAGAAATGGAGGGGAAGGTATTGTAGTGTGACCATGTCCCATTGGGGGTGCTTTCTCTTCCCTCTCTCTCTGTCTTTTGATGGTGAGTGCAAGTGCTAGTCAATTTTCTGATTGGGTATAGATTTTAGATTGAGGATAGACTGCTTTGTCACCTTCATTTTAAGATGACTATTTAGGGCTGGCAGGTGTCATGGTGATTAAGGTGTTGGATTCCCACATGGCCGACTCTGGTTTGAGTCCCAGATCTGGCAGCTTTCTCACTTTACTCCTCTCTCTCTGGTGAAACTTAAAATAATAATAATAAATAAAAAATAATTAAATAATTATTTTTAAAAAGATGGTTATCAAGTTTTTGAGGTTGGCCTGTTTACTTCATTAAAATAAAATTATAGTCAATTACCTTTTAACAGATTTAGTAGCGCAATGCCTGCCACTTTTATTCATTCTCTTTTATGTTTAACAGTAATATGTCTGTAATGTAAAAATAGGTATGTAAAGTTTTAAACATTCATAACAGTGTTTTGATAAATACTTTACAACACTGCTGTCAGAGAAGAGGACTTTCTGTACTTCCTGGGCTGCTTGGTTCGGCACAGGCTTTGTGCAGCCGTGGCTACTTCAGTAGCTGTATTTCATGGGCACGGTGAGCCTCAGAGCAGACAGTGGGGAGACAGACAGCACACAGCGGCCCCTGTTCTTGAGCTGCTTGGCAACTCCATTCTCCTACGCTCTGATGGTTTCTTAGGTTAAGAGCCAAAGAGCTTTTCAAAATCAGACCATGACCACGCTTGTTTCAGCGGGAGCTGGTGGCTTCTTGTACTTCGAGTCTTCGACACCGGAAGGATACCTGGCACCGAACACTTTAGAATGAAAGGTCTCAGCTCAGTGAAGGGAACATTTACAATATGAATAAAGCAAACACAGTGAGACTGGCAATACAGTATTCAAGAGTCAGACAGTGTCTTTTTATCATATGTGGAGAGTGAGAGCTGGGGACATCGGAGGGGCTGCGACTGCTGAGGTGGCCACTACCAGTTTTGATGATGCCCTGAGATCACACGGATTTGGGACATGTACTTCCCATTGATAGTTCTGGGGATCTGAGCTGGTGATGGGTGAGCCTGGCTTTCATTTCTCTCTCTCTGTGAAACTTTAATGCAGATCAATTTTTAAATTATGCGTATATGTTTGCATTCTACTCTTCTAGCCAAGGTATACATGGATTGTTAAAGGTTAGGAAGTTTGTTCTTTGATTACATGTAATTTCACTCTGTACTTTTAGAAGATTGCCACCTCCTCCAATCCTCATCCCAGCTCCCCAAATTCCAAACTGCAAACACTTGAAAAGTTTAAATGTTGTTGGTTTTTGGACCAGCAGTTAGCTTAATGGCTGTGTCACTGTACTCCCATGTAGTCGACTGCGGTTCAAGTCCCAGACCCAGTGGCTTAAACTCATGCTGGGCGCGTGTGCAGTTAGCTTAATGGCTGTGTCACTGTACTCCCATGTAGTCGACTGCGGTTCAAGTCCCAGACCCAGTGGCTTAAACTCATGCTGGGCGCGTGTGCGTGCATGCCTAAGATCCCAAGAGGAGAATGGAGGAGAAGGGATTGCAGCGTGACCATGCCCCCTGGGGGAGTGATTTCTCACTTTCTGTCTCTCTGTCTCTCTGTTGCTCTGGCGAGCATACACATCCTATTGCAAAAACCTCTCAAAAAAAAAAAAAAGGTTGTTGGTTTTAAATAATGGCAATTTACAACTAACAAATATGTTGGTAATGGTATTCTTTGTCTGAGGTTTGTTTAGAAGTGAAAACAATGTGACGGGTCATATAGGTTTCTATTTATTTTAGGGTGTATAGCTTATGTGTCTGCCGGAAAGACAGTGCTTGCCAGCAGGGAATTAAATCTAGCATGATGTGTATGAGGGGTCTTCAAAAACTTCGTGCAAATGCCTATCATGAATAAACTAGGCATGCATTTCAAGTTCTTTTGGAACCAAATTAACTTATATTTTAATTGCATTTTTCATAAACATTTTGAAGTCCCTCATATAAGCATGTTTCATGGCTAAAGACCAAGTAGAGACTAGAGTCTCCAGTCGGGAAGAATAAACACCATGTTAATGGATTCAAGTTCTTTTGCGGGAACCAGCAGTTAGCGTAATGGCTATGTTGCTGGACTCCCACGTAGTGGACCGCAGTTCGTGTCCCGGACCCAGTGGCTTAAAACTCACGCCGGGCGCGTGTGCGTGCGTGCCCAAGATCCCGAGAGGAGAATGGAGGAGAAGGGATTGCGGTGTGACCATTCCTGGGGGGTGATTTCTCGCTTTCTGTCTCTCTGTCTCTCTCTGTCTGTCTGGCGAGTGCACGTGCCCTATAGCGAAAACCCTTCAAAAAAAAATCTTTTGCATGGAATAAACGTGTTATTCTAAATAAGACTGCCTATGTGTAATTGCCAGTATGTGAAAATATCCTGAGTCCAGGTGACTGAAATATTTGTCCAGAGTAACTGCACAGATGGCAATGCCAGTTCCCACAGAAAGGCCCTGGGTATTTGTCACATGTTCAGTGCCTATTTTGATTCTTTCCAAAATGATCACAATAGTCAGGGGGGACATATTGGGCGAGCATGTGTGTGAATCAAAGTCAGTGCTTACGAGCCGCAGGCTCGGAGTGGAAATTCATGGTTTCATATCCCAGTTTTCCCTCTTCCTACCTCTGTGATCTTGGGCAAGTGGGTTTATCTTTCTGAGTTTCAGTACCCTACTGATGCAGGAAAGTATAGGTATTGCGGCCAGGTTAAATGCCATCATCTGTATGAATTCATGTGCTGAGCATGATGCTCAATAAATGGAACCATTTTTATTAGTAGTAGTCATATTTCTCCTTGAGAATAGCATGGGGGGGCTGCAATTTCAGGAGGTAATTGCGGGTGTGCAGTGCTGGGCAAAGAGCAGGGGGGAACACGTTAGTACAGTTTTCCTAACTATGAAAAATGAAGAAAAGACAGCTTTAATTTTCAAAACTCCCTAATGTCTCATGGCAAGCTCTTATAGGGAAGAGACCATGGTGGTTACCTTGTTAAGGAAATAACAAACAAACCAACCAACCAGAGGACTGAGAAACAATGAGAATGAGAATTAGATCTTGGGGCTGCCATTTACCAGCTCTAGAATTTGGAGCAAGTTTAGTCTTAATGTCTTCATTTGTAAAATGGGATTTAAAATGACCTGAGTGACAGGGTTGTTGTGATGATAAATAGTGTGATTATGCAAAAGTGGCCCACTTAGGTGGCTATGCAGGGAATGTTTGTTTTCCAAATAGAATCTGACTTCTTACTGAATAATGAATCTTGAGGGCATATAGTCCTCTGAGCCTGGAGGCCAGGGGCAGCCTTTGAAATCACCCCAGAAGGAGCAGGCATACAGGAGCAGCTGCAGGTCATTCCCAAAGGGCCACACACCTTTCACCCAGGCAGCTTTGGTCCTGCGCTTTAGCAATCAGCAGCCCTGGACTCACGTCCTCAGGCCCAACCCTTTCTTAAGCTCATTGTTCTGGGAGCCCTGTACTATTTGTTCATCTAATCTGTTAGCCAAATGGCAAACTGAATAGCCTTCACTTGTACCCCTGGCTCATGTCCCACAAAGAAGACAAGCGTTCTGCCTTTGGTTCCTGTCCTTGTTCTTCTTTGGCATCTCTAGAAGACCCAGGGCAGAGAGCCATGGCAGGCGCCTGGGTGAGGTCCTGGTGTTTCTGCCCCTTCAGGCCTGTTTGGACTTGATCCCTCATTTTCTGGTGCCAGGAGAACTTTAGAGGGGCCGTGGGAGACGTTTGTCCCTGGAGAGGTCACTCCTAGACTAGTCCACCTCTTCTCTGCACCCCAACCCATTGGGGATATACTGGACATAAGACAGCTGGCCTGAGTGTCCCCTTGACCAGCTCTGGGACCAGGTTGTGAGATGACAAATTGCAAATAATCAGGAGTCAGAGCCAGGCAGGTGCCGTTGCCTGACATCCTATGTCTCTACTACATCTCAGTCTCCTGACCAACTGGTTTATTTATTTTTTTTCTTTTTGCAATTTGCTAGAGGGCACATGCGACTCACAGGTTGAAGGGGAAGGCGGGGAGAGAAAGTGAGAAAACATCCCGTATGTGTCATGGTCATGCCGCAATCAGTCCTCCATCTCTCTCTCCCTTTGGGATTTTTAGGCACGCATACACACGTTCCTAGAGTGTTTCTCAAGTCAATGGAACTCAAACCACGCAGTCAGCTGTGTAGGATCCAGCTGCCTGAACCACCACGTCACCAGCTGGCTCTCTCTAATTCTTTTTAAAAATTATAACTTTATACTAGGACTTCAGGAAGAATATCACAAGAAATAATGGTCATGCCCAAGTTACAGATGAAAGTATTTGAAGCTCAGGCAGGTATAACCCTTCCAATTTTGTACCTACTCTATAGTGAAGCCAGGGTCCAGAGCCCCTTTTTCAGACTGTAGATGGCTCATCTAGTCATCGTCCGGCATTTGCTGCTTTACCACGTGTGTTTTCTCTGTAATTTGTATCTTTCTGATCTTCCCTCCCAAAAACCTGTGGGAGAGGCCTCTGTGGGTCTGCTCGCAATGGAAGGAACTGGCCTCCCAGAAACAGGTCCCTATGCTTTCATCCTCATGCCTACAGTTTAATGTCTATTAAATGCTGACAAAATGCAGGACTGAGCATTTTCTCTGGTCATTGTGAGTGTTCATGCTATTAAAACAAGATAAACAATGAAATATATTTGATATCATTATACATACGCACATACACACACCCATTGTGTGTGTGTGTATATATATATATGTCTTCTCTTTTCTTTTTGATGATTTCTTATTGATTATCTGTATACAATACAATGGCATATGTCAAATAAATAATCAGCAATAAAATTTCTTTGTTTTTTTCTTCTAGGTTTTTGCCATATAGTATGTGCATTTACCAGAGAGACACAGACAATGAGAGAGAAAGTGAGGAATCACTCCCCCTCCCCCCAGGAGGAACGGCCATGCCACAATCCCTCTTCCATTCTCCTTTCAGGATTTTGGACGTGCACGCAAGCACAGGTGCCCAATGCAATTTTCAAGTCACCAGGTCTGGGACTTGAGCCACAGTTGGCCATGTGGAAGTTCAGCTCCTCAACCACTATGTTACCTGCTGGCCCCTCTCAATTAAATTTCTAAACAGAAACATCAGGTAACTAATAATCTCCCCTAACATTTCTTTTCTTTTATATTGTGTCAAACAGATTTATCCGGGTTTTGATTCCCTTTCCACTATTCACTGGCCCTGGGGCCCTGGGGCCCTGGGGCCCTGGGTTTGTCTTTTAACCCCTCTTAGCCCGTGTCTCATCTATAAGACATGAGCAGCATGCTTTCCTTGAAGGGGAGTCGAGAGACATAACTGAGAGTGCGTGGTCTGGGACCTGCAGCCTGGTATCCCACCCCCCACTCCACCCAGCTGGAGAAGTGCAAAATCTCAGGATCCACCTCTGAGCTACCCAATCAGAATCTGCATCAGCAAGATCCTTGGGTAATTTGTACACATGTTAACCTTTGAGAAATTCCTATCCTCAAGGGTCGAATATCAGTGTATGGATCTATCTGGAGAGGACAGTAGCAGCAACTTGCATTTGTAGAGTTCTTTTCAGCCATTTTAAAGCAACTTTGGACATTGTTGCTTCAAAGTTGGGTCTTCAAAATATTTAGAGAAATACCCATTAGGACTTGGCCGAGGATGGAATGGGAGGTGGGTCTGGGAGTAGGGATGGCAGAAGGAAGAGGAGAGGCTGTGGACACTAATGGCAGATGGGTAAGTTGGACAGGCAGAGGGGAAGAGAAGGGCCTGGTGTACTGGGATACAGGAAGAATTCTTTGAAGGCTTTAGGAGCATACAGATGAGACACACAGAGTGAAATGAGCTTATTTACATAGAATTTGCTAGAGCAAAGACTTATAGACGTCACAATAGCTTTATACATTAGACTCTATCCAAATATAACACATTTACATATACGGAAGATAGTAATAAAGTAAAACTATTACCAGTTTGGAATAATAGATGTTGGTTTAGGAAGAGAATCTTAGAGACATCATTGATCGATCTTTCTGGCCTCTGAAGCTCAGCTAGTTTGGAGACTTCTCCTACCTGCCATTCACTGTGTGATCTAGGTTAATGACTTTCTTTCACTGTTGTTTTCCTGACTGTGAAATGGGAAAACAAAAGTACCCAAGTCCATAGGTTGCTATGAGGATTCAATGAGATAGTACATGGAAAGTACCTAGCACTGTGTAATTATCATAGTGCTGATGACCACAGGAGTAGAGGGAGGAAAATCTTTATCCACACTGCTTAATAAAGATTAAGACAGTAAATTTGAACTGAAGAAGCTGAACAAATGATCTGTTGTTATCAATTTGGAAAATGATGATAATATAATAAGAAGGTGAATAATAGCCACAGCCATAATCATAATATAATAAATACTAACCATAGCTAATATTACCTAGGTGCTTATTACATGCCAAGCACTAAGTAAAGCACTTCTTGTGAATTATCTCATTTGATTCTTCAAATATATATGATGTTTATAATACTACCCTAGTTTACAGGTGAAAAACTGAGGCCTTCGGAGATTAGGTAAATGGCTCAAGGCCCAGAGCTTGTAAGTGGAACTGGAATTTGAAACTAGACTGACTGGCTCCATAAACTGTTTGCTTAAACACTGTATCAGCTCCTATGCTAAAAAAACACAATAAACAAAATTCTCTTTCCTTGGGGGGCAACATATGTGCTATTTGCTTTCTGGTCTGCTTCTCTGATATAAATATACACACAATATACACACACACACACGTATGTATATGTGTATATATATGTATATATGTATGTGTATATATAAAATCAGAGCAAGAGGAGAATATATATGTTTATGTAAAACATATATAAACAGACATATATACTTTCCCTGTTTTTTTTATTTTTTGTTTTGCTACAGGGAATGTGTGCTTGCCAGAGAGAGATAGACAGAGAGAGAGGAAAAGTGAGAAAGCACCCCTCAGAGGGAGTGGTCACACCACAGTCCCTTCTTCATTCTCCTTTCTGAATTTGGGGCACCCATGTACATGTGCCCAGAATTTTTCAAGCTGCCTGGTGTGGATTTGAACAGTGTAGTTGGCCAATTGGAACTGGCTGCCTTCACCACCACACCTGGTTGGACCCGTTTTAATTTTTTTGAGTTTATTTATTTTATTAATGATAGAGTACATATGTGTGTATACACAAGGTGGGGTGTGTGCTCTGAGCAGGGTGCCCTCACAACATGATACCCTTTTCCCAGGCTTTCAGCTTCTCAGGATCTTGGGTACTTGTGTACACCTAGCATGCCTCAGGTCTTTTGGGATGGGGATTGCACCCCTGGTTGGCCATTTGGGGTCTACACTGCAGTTCAGTATCTCCTAACTGTACCACTGAAGCTGGGCTGCATCTGATGTATTTTAAAGAAAATACATTGCTGCAGGATGACGAAGAGAGAGTAGCTTGAAAACAGAAAAGGAGAGGAACATCTGTTAATGCCCTGTCTGCCGGGTCAAGTGCAGTCACCTTCATGAACTCAATAACCCTCTGTGAATGTTACCTGCATATACACAGAGAGCAAAACTAGGCTCAGAGAAGTTGAGTCACTTGTATATAGGTGAGTAAATGAAGGATTAAATCTGGGATTTGAGCCTGAGGCCAAGTTCAAGTGAGTTTAGAAAAGACCTAGATTCATGATTTGCAGTTCCTGTTTTAATTGCCAGAGGGCACATGTGCACAAATGGAAGAGAGAACATCCCCAGTGGGGTGTGGTCATGACACAATCCTTTTGCCTCCATTTCTCCATCCCATCAGGATTTGGGGCCTGCACATGCACCTGGCATGTCTTTCAGGTCACTGGAACCAGATTTCAAACTGCAGTCAGCCATGTGGGATGTGGCTCCCTAAGCCCAGTTCTTAACTACTGCTCCTCAGGGTTGGTCCATGATTTATATTTTTACCTGAAGTAAAATTATATCCCTCCCAGTATCTTAAAGTTCCTAAAACTGGGTTCTACTTCCAAACTCCTCTATCAGACTTCTTAGTTAGAAGAAACTTCCTCTGGAATTGTCTGAAATTCCAACATGGAAGGACACACAAAGCTTCTTTTTAGAACCATTTTCCTTTTCACTTATGGTTCAGTCTTCCCAATATGAATTTCAAGTAATTTACAAATATACAATTATACTATAAAAGAATAAAAAATTCAGGTGAGAAAGAGAAGATTAGGCTGTCAATAAGTTTAGTGGCCAAAACATATGCCAATAACCCTGAATCAGCTGAGGTGTTTGTGTGGCATTCTTTTTTTTTTTTTTTTTTTTTTCCTTCTTTTAGCTTGCCAGAGGGTTCATGAGCTGGCTAGAGAGAGAAAGAGAGAGAACCCCCTTCCATGAGGCATGGTCATGCTATAAGCCCTTCTCCTCCATTTCTCCCTCCTGTTGGGATTTTGTATATGCATGTGTCTGGTGCATTTCTCAAGTCACCTGGTCCAGGTCTCAAACAGCACAGCTGATCATGTGGGATCCAGCTCAAGTAATTAACTACCAGGCCATGGGTTGGCTGGGGCTTTCTGGCATTTTAAATGGAACTGGGATATTTATTACTCTCAGAGGGATTATAGGAAGGAATACCCAGATAATGCCCAGTGAGATCCCTCACAAATCCATGAATTATGTGAATTGTTATAGAAAATGGGAGATATTTCAAGGCATGGTCTCACCTTAACAAGCTAACGTTCAGGATGGGTGATACCCTTCTTAGTCTGTCTGATAGGCCACAGATGAGGCCAGGGTTGGACCCAAGAGCCATAATCTCATATTCTGCAGCAATTCTTAAGTTCTTAGTGCTCTTTTTCTGTGATACCAGTTGAATGTGACATTTCACTAAAATGTCTGTTGTTCTGATGTAGTCTCTAGCATGTCATTTCTTGGGAGGAAAAGCACAGCTCTTCCCACAATGCACAAAGCCTCCATATCCAAAGAGATGGCACTTCTGAGCTTTGGACTAAGGGGACTGTAGTGTGTCTTTCATTTATGGCTATCAGAAAAATAAGGCAGGAACCGGCCTGCATCACCAGGACCCCACCTTGTGTCAACAGCCCTCACAAACAGAGGGGCCCAGCAGTCACCTTTTACACTGCCTGGTACTGTACACGGGAACCAGCTCACACGCTCAACCGAAAGGAAAACAAGTGCCGGCCCTGCTCTGATGGCAGGGCGATAACACTGCCCCTTCAGCCAGGGCGCCATTGTTCTGCGCTCTGCGCCTTCCCTGTCCATTCCAAGCGGCCCTGATAAGTCTGCGTGCTGGGCAGACCTATGTTTGAGTTGGGGTTGTCAAACCCATTACTCAAAGGGAGGACGTGGACTTGCTTTGGAAAGGGCAACTCTGGTTTTAAGAAGTAGGAGAGAATAAAAATGATTTATGATTAACCAAGTGACTTCACTGGTGAGTTTGGTCTCACTGACCACTGTTTGAGTCATGGCTCCTTTGTGTGTTGGTGTGAGCTGAGAGTGACCACAGAGAAAGGCAAACAAGAAATGAGCCTGGCTTGGGCATTGGAGCAGCCTTGCATGTTACCACTCATTGGGGGGAGAGGGGTCTTTTCCAAGGGTGTATGAATCACATACTTTAAGAAGTTAGTGAAAAATGCATATTATGAAAAACTGCATGGATTTTTTTTTGCACTAAAACACACTCGTACTTTAATTCAACTTTTTTTTTTTTCATTTCCTCATTCTCTCTACAATCAAAACTTTGGGTTCCTTTATAAACTTTCATGAATTAATGAAGATGAGATTAGAAATAGTGTTTTTCCAGGTACCAGCTGGTATTAGTGCAATGAAGGGGTTGTCTTAGGCAACCCTGGTGTTGGGGGCAGACCGACCATTGCCAGGACCCTGGAACTCTTAACCTATTTCCTTCTGTTTTGGCCTCATGGAGGGCATTAATGTCTAAGGCGTTAGAGTCGCAGGAGAGTAAAACATATGAACTCATTTACAGACTATGAGGTTGGGTCTGTGGTGCAGACTGCTCAGGAGAAGCTGAGTTCCTGGTGCCTCCTCTCAGATCCTTGGCCTGGCTGGCCTGAAACACTCTGGGCATGTGCTGAGTACCCAAGATCCGACAGGCTGGAGGACTACAGGAAGGGGATTGTGCCATGACCGGATCCTGTGTAGGGCGCTCATCCTTCTCTCCCTCTCTGGCTCTCACATGTGCACATATGAGCTCTATCACAATAAAAGGAAAAATGTCAAAAACCTAAATTATAAAACAAAAAGAAAACAGTATTATTATTTCATTTAGTGCTTAATACAACTCCATGAGGAGGACATATGTTACCATCCTCATTTGTTAAAAAGTTAATTTTTTCCATGAGTGAGAGAAATGTGCAGAGAGAGAGAGAGAGGCAGAGACAGAGAGAGATAGCTCTCTCACTAGGGTCTTGATGTCACCATCCACCCCTGCTTCAACCAGGCCAGGATCATGGACACAGTTGTGTCCGATGTACTTGGAGAGGTCTCCAGATGCCAACTGTAACTTTCCCACATGGGTCAACCTCATAGAATTAAGGCCTAGGTAAATGAGATTGCTAGTCCAAAGTCACCGGCTGGTAAGCCACTGAACCAGGAGCAGGACCCAGCATTCCCTGCTGCCTTTCTAACAAAAGGACCACCCGACTGACATGGCAACACAGCAAACTTAAGCCTTAGGAGGAAATGCAGTAGGAAAGATATGAATTTGACTAAATTTTTTTTCCATTTAAGAAATTAAATAGATTTAAAACAAAAAACAAACAAAAAACCCCTCTGATTTAGAAAAAGCCCCCAAACACCAGCACATGAGAACCACTAGCCGTTCTCCACTAGAGGCTCTGAGGGGAGGAATAAAATCTCTGAAAGGGCATGTTCTGCTGGAGCTGGTGTGTGTGTGTGTGTGTGTGTGTGTGTGTGTGTGTGTGTGTATTTTGTTTGTGTGTAACTTTCTCCCAAGTTCCCAGTTTTAAATGGAACCCAGAACACCTTTTGCCTTGGAAAAACGATCACAAGTTTCCATGATCGACTTTGTCATTTTACTTCAAATGAAACTCACATTAAAATATCACAGACTGTCAAAAAGACATTTTTAGTATTACTGCATATATTTTTCATTGCAAATGCACATGTGATACTTAGGAACTTTATTCACTCAGCTTTATGAACTAGCACAGGGACCAAATCTCCATTTGTGACACTGTTTCTCTTACAAAAGGTGTTGTGGGTTCCACAAAGCCAGCGTAGCATTTTAAGAACACTGACCAAATGTCGATGGACGTCTGTCATTGACTGTACTGATAACTCGTCTCTGAAGACTAACCCTCCTTATTACAAATGTACTCTCTGGTACCTGAGGACTTAGCAGGCTCGAGTATGCCAGGAAGTGTGAGGTAAAGGATGGGCAGCAGGAAGATACATCCAAGGTAAAAACAAATGGAAGATTCCAAACTTTTGTAGTCTTGCTCCTGATTATTCTAAAATAGTCTCTCATTGTCTCTTCTAACCTGACAGCCCTTTAGACTGTAACCCATGCCCTTCTGGCCCCAAATTCTTTGAAAGTGAAGAGAACTGGGAGGAAAAAAAAGCTCTGAGAAAAGACATGCTCGTTGACGTATCTTGGAGTGATAGGAGCTCAGAAGCCATCACGGGGTAGACTCCACGTCTCCACCCTGACCTGGTGCCTCTGCAAACTCTCTTAGCTCTTGTACTATAAGAGAGCCCTCAAAAAATGTTAATTGAGGACTAGTTCGTGGCACTGTAGTAAAATGTGGCACTCTGTGAGGTCGACCCATGTGGGAAGTTTTCCAGTTTGAGTCTGGAGACATCCCGCAATATGAGGGTACGGATGTGCCCATGTTCCAGGGCGAGCTGAGGTGAGGTATGCATCATGACATCAAGACTTGTTGGGAGTGTTGTCTCTGTCTCTCTCACTCATGAAGAAATAAACTTTACAGAAAATATTGATGGGGATTTGTCTGTGTTTTTGAAACCTATCAACCCAGTTTTTCTTATCTACTACTATGTAGTATGAGTTTCAAAACTAAGGATCAAATTTATATAGTTGTTTACTTTTTTTTTTTTTTTTAAATTATCCCAGGACATGAGTGCTCCACTGGAGAGAAACAGAAAGAGAGAGGGAAAATGAGAAATCACCCTCATGGGACATGGTCATGCTGCAATCCCTTTCCCTCCATCGCTCCCTCCTATCTGGATTTTGGGCACACATACACATGCACCAGGCCTGTTTCTTTCAGACCACAGGGTCTGGGACTTGAACCATAAGGTCAGTCATGTGGGATCCAGCTGCCATAACCATCATGCCACTGGCTGGCCGTGCAGTTGGTACTTCTGACTTGAATAAATAAAGCTTTGAGTTCTTGCTTGACCAGGTAACTGCAGAGACTAGGGACTAGATCCATCTTCCATCAGAATCTCCCTTCTATTCTTTCCCTTTACCCCTCCCCATGGTGACCATTGTCTTCCTTTCCTGTTGCACAGTTTTATTCTTGCTCATGGGCCAAGAGCCTATTAGTGAGGAGCTGGTCTGCTGGCCCTGATGGGAGCTTGTCTGGACTCTGTTCGGGAAACATTCTCTTTTATATATATTTATAATCAGTTATTTAATTAGGTTATTGGCAAAAAATTTACAACACCAATTTGTGAGGATAAACTCCATTTGTAAGGGCAAACACGGATCACAGGTAGCCCTGGAGCTGAGGAACAGCTTTGATTTTTGGTAAAATTTGCGAGTCCACAGCTTTCTGATCAATCTTGTGCTGCTCTGAAATCTCCTATTTCTCCGTCTCTGTGTTGAAGATCTCACCTTCCTGGTGTCTGGGCTTCCACAGTTTCTTTTTCTTGAAGTAAGCATCGGTAAGGTGCTTTGGGATTTTTACTTTGCTAATATCAGTTTTCGTGGAGGTGGCAATGACAAATTTCTGGTGTATTCTAAACAGCGGAACTCGATTGAGAACCAGTGGTCCAGTTACAAGTAGCAAGCCACTGCTCAGCTGCTTCAGGAAAACCACTCTCTTGCCTCTGTGGCGTCCAGTGAGGATAATCAGAATGGTCCCAGGAGTGATGCTAGCTCATAGCTTTCTCACGTGCTGACTAAAGGATTTTTTGCCGTGGCTCAACAGCTTTCGAGGCGCATCTTCAGTAGGATAATACCTAGGCATTTTGCACAGTTTAACCACCAGGATACCACCATTCTTGTCTCCATCAACTGGTTTTGTGACAGTTGCAAGAACCTTCTCCTTTTTCTTTTTGATCCTGGATTTAATGGTTGAGTATTTGCTCTTTACATGGCCTCCCTGGAATATATGGCAAACAGGGAGTATCTGCCGATGTCCTGGACTAGGATGGGGTTTCGGCTGCAATGGGGCTTTCCCTTCTTGGGGTTTTTAGCCTTGGCGTCAACCTCTTCTTGGGCTTTTTAGCCTTGCAGTCACCCTTTTTAACCTTGCCACTGGCATCAGCCTTCTTGGCTTCAGGTTTCTTCTTAGTATCCTGCTTTGCAGCTTTTCCACCTGCCATCTTGTACAGTGGGAAAGAGAACTTCATTGGGGAAGCGTTCTCACTGCAGTTGATTCATTGTGGAGCTGGAAGACAGTGGTTCAATTTCACTGCAGCCTTTCCATGCAGGAGCTGGGGCCTGGGGGTGGGAGCATGCTGATGTGAGGCTCTGCTGAGCCTTCCCAGTGTGTTTGTAAATCTTTTGAGTCCTATAAATAGCCAAACTCACTGGAGAGCTTAAGCACAGACCTGGAGATCAGCAACTCTCCAGTTCTAATATTCCTCTGCCAGGCTTGAGTGTACCCATTATTAAGTGGCTATTGATATTACTTCCTTCCTAAGGCCTCTAACAAGGCGTTTTCATACTGAGTCACTCAAAGGTCTACATGTGTGTGACATGACTTGACTGTCTTCTCACACATTTGGCATTTCAGGCTCTGCCCAATTTCACGCTAAACGTGTCTCCCAATTTCCACACCTTTACATTTTGTTCTGGCCTAAAGAGGCTTTGCAGTATTTCTTAGACTGCTTTCGTTTTGGGATCAAACTCTTGAGTCTCCGGGATCTGGGCCTTATGACTTACTGCCCAGTAAGTGCCTTCCAGAGCCACAGGCTCTTAGTGGGATGGTGGAGGGTCTAGAAGGGCTGTGGGAGCCTGGGTGGAATGCTCCATGACAATGAGGTTACGCTTTTCAGATCACTTCCCGCTCCTTGAAGGCTTTCCTTCGGACAGCTGGATGGTACCACAAGCCACTTTGACATGCATTGTTGCACATGATGCTCTTTTTGTGTTTGGGGGCACATGTCCTGTCTTTCTGCCATTATGCTGTAAAAATCAAGACAGTCTATGCTTATATTTTATGCTTGATCTTAGCCAGACAATCTTAGCTATCTGTACTTAAATTTTAAAACAGTGACTGCTAAAAGAAAAGTATTTTCTCTCCAGAGAGGGCCAAGTCCTTGAAAGTATGAATGAAGTAAATGTGGTTATTTATAAAATCCTTTGGGGTGAAGGGAGAAAAGGGTCTTTAAGAAAACACTCAATAATGGAAAAATCAATGGAAATGTTCTTAGAATAAGAAACTGGTCAATCTGTCTTTGCAGGTGTCACTTTTCTATGTTCAAACAGCTTGTTTTCCATCCAATAGTTGTAAGATTTGCTGCTGGAAAATGTAATGTGAAGATGGCAGAATGATTAAAGATTTTTTTCAACTTTGTCAACCACTTGCTCCATCTCTCAACTGGCTTCCATGTTACT
Organism: Tupaia belangeri chinensis; assembly: GCF_000334495.1. Taxonomy (NCBI): domain Eukaryota; kingdom Metazoa; phylum Chordata; class Mammalia; order Scandentia; family Tupaiidae; genus Tupaia; species Tupaia belangeri. Next base: position 1,316,725 of record NW_006159814.1, on the reverse strand, counting down.
GTGTGACTTCTTGTTTGTTTTCAGAGAGATTTTTGCTTTAGGACGTGTGCACTTGCTGGAGAGACAGAGAGAGACAGAAAGCAAGAAATCACCCTCCAAGGTTATTGGGCCCCTCCCTTTTTAAAGCTTATTTTATTTTCTGAGAAGGAGGCACCCCAATAGGACCTCACTATTCAGTCCTCCAGCCAGCCAGGATCATGGGTGCACATGTAAGCATGCCAAGTGTGGCTCAGGTCGGCCTGGGATCTGAATTTGGAATGTTCTCACATGGCTCTGGCATTGCACTGTTCTGCCAAGCTAGGCCCCTCACATTATTTGTTATAAGAAATTGTTGTACTCTTATTATCATGTATTTTTTTTTCTTTCCCCTCAACCTTCTTTGATGCTTTTAAGGATTTTTCTTTATTTTTAGTTGATCATAACATGCTTAGGTGTGATTTTCTTTAATTTTTATCATGGTTAGGAGGACATGTAAGGTTAACATTTCTCATCAAATTTAGAAAAGTTTTGGTCATTTCATATTCACATGGTTTTTTCCTTTCCTGATCTTTCTTCTATAGCTGAGACTCTAATTATCTATATGTTAGATCAATTGATGTTGTCCAATAGATTACAAGAAAAAAACAACATGTTGGTGTGGAAGGAGGGTGGGAGAGGGGAAGAGTGTAGGGATTTTTGAAATTAGGGAAAAACATAGAGAAGTAAGACAGCTGTGGGACACAGAAATGGTTTATTACCTGCTGATGATAACATGTATAGTATTCTCAATTTGAGAATGTATTTGAGGTGTATTTCATGTTGGGCAAATTCTCTCTACAAGCTCATTGGTGTACAGTGATTGAATGCATACAAAAATAATAAATAAGTAGATGAAAAGAAAAAAGAAAAAAACCAACATGTTCTGTTCATTATTTTTTATTTTTAGACATTTTTCCTGTTCTGTATTGATAATTTCTACTGACCTACCTTCAAGTCACCAATATTTTATTCTTTAGTTTCCAATATATTATGAAGCCCATCCAGTTGAATTTTCATTTCAGAATTGATGTCAATTTCTTTTACTTCTAGAATTTCTGTTTTGTCTTTTTTCAGCTGTGATTTCTTCCATCTGTTCACTCATTGTGTCTATCTTTTGGCTTATAATCTTTGAATATATCCATCATGGCTGTTTTAAACATACTTACCTGACAATTCCAACATTTCTGTTATATCTGAGTTTGTTTCTGTAGACTTTTCCCTCTAAGGTATGTGTCCCACTTTCTTGCTTCTTCACATGAACAATAATTTATGATAATATACTTGACATTATATATTCTTTTTATTGATGGTTTGGACTTACCGTTTTCTTATAAAGTGTATCGAATTTAGTTCTGGAAGGTAGTTACTTCCCTGTTATTAACAGATCCGTCTGATTATACTAAAACTAGGTTTTATTTATTTATTTGTACATTTTCATCATAAGATGTGTGAGAGAAACAGAGAGAGAGATGGAAAGTGAGGAATCGTCCCTCAGGGGGTATGGCCATGCTGCAATCCCTTCTCCATTCTTTTCTCAGAATTTTTGGGCACACACACATGTCTGACATGTTTTTGAAGTTGCAAGGTCTGTGGCTGAAACCACAGAGTTGGCCATATGAGATTCAGCACCTTAACATCATGCTACTCCTGGCCTGAGACTTTAAGTTTTTTGTTAAGATAGGTCTAGTGAGCCTTTAATGCTAGAGTAACTATTTTTCCAAATGTAGTCTCTCTGGAATCTTAGTTGAAAACTTAGATTTCAGTGAGATCACTCCAATCTGGCTGATTAGAACATCAGTTCTTCCAGCGCTTTTAAAACCAGAATCTCGGTCTGCCGTGAGAGCTGATTTCAGAGATAAGAGCGGTGAAGATGTTCTGCCGAGAATCTACCCTGACAAAAAAAAGGCAGGCCAGAAGACTGAGTCCGCCATGAGAGCTGAGATGTAGTGATTTCAGAGATAAGAGCAATGAAAATGTTCTGCTGAGAATCTACTCTGGTAGAGCCCCTGTCTCCTTCTCTCTGTCTCTCTCTGTCTTTTTATGCCTTTCTGTCTCTGTCTTTTTAAAAATTTTTCTTAAAAAATTTTTTTTTAAGGTAAAGTTTTTTCTAGGCTCTGAAAGCCTCTTTTATCTTGGTAATAACTCTCCCCCCCCACCCCTCATCTAGGCAAAAAAAGGCAGGCCAGAAGAAGACTGAGTCTGCCATGAGAGCTGAGATGTAGTGTGCCGCATGGTTTTCATTTTTTGCTTTTTATCATTAACAAATAAATAACTTTTTGTTTGCTTTATCCATTTTTCTCTTTTATTTCCTTTCTCTCTTTCTTTGTTTTCTTATCCTTTTTCTTTTACCTCATTACTTTGCTGCTCAGCTTCCACCTACTGAGTGTTTAGACAAATCTAAATAAAAAGTTGCCAAGCCTGAATACTGTTTGGGTCCTTATATTCCTCAACTCCCACTGAATCTGTGTCACAAAGGGAGAAAAATGCAACAAAGAGATTGCAGACCACACCCTCCTGTGCACCTCTGATGGCTCAGATTGATCTTCCAGAATTTAGGAAGAAACGGGTAACCCATCAGATGACTAGAAATCACCGCAGGGTCATAAGAAATATGAGAAACCAAGAAAATACCTCACCCTCTAGGGAAAAGATTAACTCCTCCTCATCCACAGACAGTACAATGGAAATCATGCAAATGCCTGAAAAAGAGTATTAGATTATTCATAAAGACAAAACTAACAGAGATGGAAGAGAAGAGGGACAATGAACACCAGAAGAAAAAAAAACTGATGAGTCCCAGGAAGTGAAGAATTTCTTGTGAAAGCTGAAAGAGGAAATACACACCATAAAAAAGAGTCAAATGGAATTGTTGGAGATGAAGGATATAATACAGACAGTCAAAACCTCCTTTGAAAGTGTTAAAAGCAGACTAGATCATACAGAAAATTAAATCTCAGATGTAGAAGACAGGATCACTGGACTAGTGAAATTTACCACAAAGAGTGAGAAAATAGCCCCCCCAAAATGAGAATATATGTGAGAAATACTAGGTATCATTAAACGTCCAAACATCTGGATAACCGGTATCCCAGAAGGTGAAGAGACTAATAAGGGCATTGACAATCTATTCCATAAAATCCTGGAAGAAAATTTCCCAGAGCTAAACAGGCATTAAAAGATCCAGTCCCAAGAAATACAAAGGATCCCAAATAGAATCAACCCAAGAAGATCTTCTCCAAGACACATTATAGCCAGATTGACCAAAACCACAGACAGACAAAGACAAGATACTCAGACTGGCAAGAGAGAAATGTCATGTTACCTACAAAGGATATCCCATCAGGCTAATAGCAGACCTCTCGTTGGAAACAACGTGAGCGAGGAAAGAATGAGAAAATATAGTTAAAGTGTTAAGGGAAAAACAACTTCAACCAAGAATACTACACCCGGCAAGATTATCCTTCATATGGGAAGAGAAGACAAGAACATTCTCAGATAAACAAAACCTGAAAGAATTTACCAACACCAGACCAGCTCTCCAAGAAGTTCTGAAGGGAGTGCTATCCCAGGAAAACTAAAGTAAGACACACAGAAAAAAGAGTTCTAAAACAGCTAAGAAAATGGCCAGCTTAACGGTAGGGACAAGTATGGAGTTGAATGCTACCTTCTGAATTTAAATGGAGAGATCAGACCACAGCAGGAGATAAAGTACATGAGCTTGAACTGGTGAAATAGAATTTTATGACTTTTGACTAAAACAGTACTGACTTTTCTATGGTTTGTTTTCCAGTGTTAAGGAGTTTTTTCTTAAGTTGTGGACAGGTCTATGTACCTGCTATTCAAACAGAATCCTAACCTGTTTCCTGGCTTTAAGTATTAAGCAAAGTTCACTTAACATTTTTTTTTCATTTTGGTTTATTAAAGCTAAAACTTCCTTTCTTGAAATTAAAAACAAACAAACAAACAAACAAAAACAACCCAGAATCTCTGTTTAGTTCAAATAGCTCCCCAAAGTCTCATGCATATATGACTTAAATTTAGCTAGAGACTCAAGGGTACCCTTATGCAGACTTATGAAACCTTTTTTCTGTTATCCTTCCAGTCAGTTTCTAGCAGCTATCCCAGCAGTGTTGTACTCCAGTCTTGTTTCCTTCACCTAGAAAGATGGCTGCTTTCGGTTTGGCTCAATTTCCCGTGTTTAGTTTGAGGGGTATTTCTAAGCAGAAAACTAGCATATGGGGGCCAGCTGGTGGTGTGGTGGTAAAGGCAGCTGGATCCTACATAACCGTGCAATTGAATCACGGCTTGTGTACCTAAGTGCCCAAAATCCCAAAAGGAGAATGGATTATAGTGTGGCCATTCCCCTAGGGAGTGATTTCTCTCTCGTTTTCTCTGTTTGTCTCTCTCCAGTAAGCACACGGGGCTCTGTAGCAAAAAGAAACAAACAAAAAAATGAAACAAAAAAACCTGGGATAATTGTGGAGCTTGCCTTGAGTGTTTCCTTTCTCTCAAGGACCACATCTTTGTGGTGCTGTTGTCTGATGCCTGAAAGAGTTACATCACATATTCTGTTCATTTTTATAGTTGTTTAAAGTTATAGATTAAGTTCAAAACTTGTTCAACTGTGGCTGAACTGGAAATTTATCTTTTAACAATACTGATATCCTTGATTCATTCATTGATTCATTCATTTTAGATACTCTTGTCTTCTTATTATCAAGTACTAGCTTATTTAAACTCCTCTTTCCTTCTTATCTGCATAATATAATTCTCTTCCTATTTTGATTATATTCATATTAATAATTTTATTATTATGAATGTGCATGTTCTATTTATTACTAAACAATATTTTACCATCTGATTACATTTTCTTTCCCATTCTGTTTTTCCTGGAGGATATCTGTTGGTTTATTTTATCTTCTAAATTTCCTTTAAATGTCTAGATTTTCCCTCATCCACCAATAGCTCCCTTATTTTTAAGTGAAAATGCATCTCAAAACCATTTATCTACTAGAGACTTTGAGTTTCAGCTTTGGTCTAAAGTGCTTGCTCAGTTCGCCTATGATTTTACAGTGATGTCTCTGAGCTCCCCACTGCTCTGATCCTGGCAATCTCTTTCCTTCTACTCACTACTAAATCACATGCCTGGTGGATCTATGTTGTACTCTCTTGTGACTTCTTCATTCTTGTGTAAAAAATACTCCAATATCTGTTTCTTCTTCTTCTTTTAATATAAGAAAATAAATGTTATTATTACCTTATTACATAACCTATTAGTAAATATGACACATGGGATTTTCTTAAATGATAAATAAGACATATTTCTGATTCTTCTGAGAACCTCGATGTCATCTGTCTTTTGGAGGATACAGTTTCTTACAATGTTGTGATACTGTCTGTGAGGGTATCAACGGTGCTTGGTAGTAAAGAACATTTTGCTAAGTTGTTCTATCATGGGTCCTTGCTCAAGGTGTTCACTTTTCTAATCTAGATTTTAAAACTTGATCATGTGTTTCTTCATTATTATGCACAGGATCTGGTCTAGGGATAGGCTTAATGGCCTTTCCAGAGGTGTCATGCCCTAGGTTTTTGTGGGTTCATATGGAATGTCCAAAGACATAGCAGTATTGTCCTGCCATCAGGTGTCAAAGCAAGCTCCACTTTAATTATAGTAATCTGGAAGAGAAGAATATGTAGATTTATGATACATATTTATGATATGAAGATTTATAAAGCTCCATTTTGGGTTGGAAGAAAATGTTTCAAGATCAACTGTCTTTGATATCAACCATTTTTTTATCACTGCTACTGCCATGCTACATCAAGATGCTTCTTAGGTGGTACCAAAAAAGTTGTTCCAAAGAGAAGCTGCTTTTAAAATCTGCATTTAAAAAATTACTTTTCAACCCTTGACAGATCATCACTGTGAACCCGCCATCTTGTCTCCACTCCAGTACCTTCTTAAGGAAGGGTACATAGGAAACATGAGTTTTTTTAGTCTCTGTAAGCTTCCAAAATGTGTCTTTATTTTACTCTCATAATTGATGATCAGTTGAGTTGAAATACTTAATGCTCAGAATTTTGAGAGTGTTATTTCATAACCCTCTAGCATCCAATGATGCTACTGAAAATTTTGATTGGGCTAGCCTGTCCCGACCTGCGGGACAGTCAAACAGGTTCCCTGGGAGAGGGAGTGAGAGATGGGACAAACACACGCACACACAATATGAGGTGCTGATCAAGTCGTCTTCTTCTTATTATTCCATTTATTGAGGAAAAATGGCGAGTTATATACAGCTGGTGGGTACCAATTGGTTGCCTGAAATGCAAATGAGATAGAACAGCATGAACCAATCATTGGTGTGGGTGAATCTCTCCCATTGCCTAGAAACCCAACCACCCCTCAGGAAGAACAGTTGGTCACATGATTTCTGAGAAACTGTTTGCTCAGTGAGGAAGTGAAGCCTAATGTTTTCCAAGATGGTGGATAGCTCAAGATGGCGGAAAGCTCAAGATGGCTTCTGTATGCAGTGCTCTCCACACCAGCCAGTGGTGTGGTGGTTAAGGTGGATGGATCCCGTATGATAGACTGTGTGGTTTGAGTCCCAAACTTGGTGGCTTGAAAAACACTTGGGCTCGTGTATATGTGTACCCAAAATTCAGAGAGGAGAGGCGATTGTGGCATGGCCAGCCATGTTGGGAGGTACTTTCTTACCTTCTCTCTCTCTTTTTCTCTGGCAAGCACACATACACTATAGAAAAAATTGGGCGTGGTGGTGCCTGCCCTTTGGCAAAAATCTATGGAGGCTGGAGGAGAATGGCATCGAGTCCATCTTACTATAGAAAAAAAATGTTAAAGTAATAAATAAAAAAGTGAATCTTAACAAGTGAAAATAATGGAACATTAAAAAAGGAACATTTTGATCATATTTTCATAAATGATCCCTTATATACCTTACATTTCCTCTCTGGAAGCTTTTGGACTCTTACTCATTTGATTTGTGAAATTTGATAATGATATGTCTTGATGTGGGTCTTTTTCCAGTTTTGTGCTTGGTACTAGACTTTTCAAACCCGAGACTGAATCTTTTGATTTTTGGAGTGTTATTTCTTTGGTCATTTCCTCCCTTCATTTTCTTTTTTATTTATTTCTAGAATTCTTAGTACTTGGAAGTAGAATTTCCTGCATAGAGCTTCTTTTGTTTGGCTTCTCCAAAGAACAAGTGTGTGGATTCATGACGCAGAAGTACAATATAGAGGAGTGGTGGTGTGGAGTATTTGCCTGACTGTAACGCAGCGGTGGGTACCTCGCAGCTTCTTACACAAACGTACAGACAGTGCTTCTGTATTAAGCACCACTCTCTTACACCTATCTTCCACATTAACTGCTGCCACTAACACTTGAGCATGTCTGGAATTTTGCAAAATCAATGAGTTGCTTTCCATACCCTGTATCATACCCTGCAAATACTTGGGTTTGAGCTTCCTCTTCTTTGCCGAGTTACCTGCCACTTCTGCATCAGCTTCGAGTCTTTCTCTATTTTTGTTTGTGGTTTCACATCTTTTAGTTTCATTGAATTTCTAACTTTGTGTTAACTTCTTGTTTTTATTATTTGGAGATTTTAATGATTTATTCCTATTTTTAGAAGAAAAACAAATGGAAATGGTTTTACTCTGTGTCCTTGGAATCCAATTTTAAATCGTTGGCTTTCTCTTTGTCTCCCTCTTTTCCCTTCCTTTCTTCCAGGATCTCAAATGCTATAGATCAAATTCTTTATCTCCAATTCTTCCGTTGTTCATGCAAGGCAGTTCTTCATGGTTACAGCAAGGCCTCTGTCTTCATGTTGGTGAAATGTAGTGGTACAGACAAAACAGAGTAAAACACCAAAAACAAAACAAAACAAAACAAAAACCTCACCAAATTAACAGATAAATAAATAATTACAGAAACAAATCCTAGGAAGAAAATGAATATAATGCTAAAAAAGAGAGGAAACGGGCGAAGGGGGTGTGGGAAGGTATTTAGATAGGGCAGCCAGGGAAAGCTCTCTGAAGAAATGCCATTGACGCTTAGACTTGAAAAGAAGTTGGCCCTTTGAAGAGGAGTAAAGAGTGTTTGAAGAACTGAAAGGAAGCCAGTGAAGCAGGAGTGTAGGAGACAAGAAGGAGTGGGACTCCGGATGAGATTGTCGAGGTGGGCAGGGGCCCCATCGTACAGGGTCTTTAAAGCAAGCTAAGAACTCAAGATTGTATCTGAAGTGCGATGGTGGTGGTGGCGGTGGTTGGTGGGGCTGGGGTGGTGGCGAAGCAGGAGAGTGACATTGTTTTTTAAAATTGCTGTGCATGTTGCATGTGAAACAGATTGGGAGAGGAGATGGGAGTCAAAACTGGGACTAGTCAAGGGGCTCTCTCAGCAGTTCAGGTGAGAGATGATGGTGGCTTTGACAGGGTGGGGTGGGGGCGAGCCAGCAGTGGGAATGGAGAGAAGTGCACGGAGTCAGGAGGTACCCAGACAGGATTTGTGATGGATTGGATGTGAGGAGTGAGGGAGAGGAATGCAGGAAGTTATCGACAGTAGGTATGTGAGCCTGAAGTCACCTCCCCCAGCCCTCGCACTAACATCGGAGATTCTGGTTTCTTTGTACTGTATGCTGAAAGGGCTGTCCTAGGGCAAGTCCACACACATTTGTGCTGAGGCAGTGGGAGCCCGCTGAAGTTCTCAGATGGGTAATGGAGTTTTGGAGGAGTCTATTCTTATTTCAGGGCATTGCTCCCAGTTTGTGGAAGAAAGATGATATGACAATGATGATGATGATTTAATAATAATGATAAGCTCATTTGTTGGGCCTTTATTATAAGCCAGGAACACACAACCACCCTATAAGTGGTCCAGTGTCTTACCCTACATCACACAGCAGAAAGTGCACAAGGGGGGACCTAACCCCAGGAAGTACAGCTCTAGAATCTACTGTCTCCCACTCTGCTATTTAATTAGTACTGCCTGAGGCAGATAAACCTTGCTAGAAACTGCCACCCAGTAGCCTTTTGGGATGTGGAACCAGGTAGGTCAAGTTCAAGTACAATCTGTATTTTAGAAAGAGTTTACAATTTTTGAATCAAAATTTTAGAAAACCATTACCACTACCACCACCAACAACAAAGTAAGAAACACCTGAAAAAGTAAAAAAAGTGCCTGTTCTGGCCAGCCTAAGAAGTGAGGATCCCTTCAGAAGCAGGAGTCACCACCAGCACATCCAAAGCTGAGCGAGTCACTCATCTTACCAGGGTGACTTGGGCACAGGCATTGTTCCTGCCTGGGGACAAAAATGAGTCTGCTGCTAACCCTACATGCTAACAATTACTAATGAACTGGCCCTGTGTCTGACCCTTACCTTAGACATAGGATAGTCTGAGGTGCCACCAGCCTTGGAGATGACAAAGCTGCATGTTTTTAATTACAGGGAGAGACCCTTATCTCTGGAGGGTCCTTTTCTCTATTAATTTACACCTTCCCTTATCTTTTCCATCTATTGTCTCTCTGCAATGAGAAGTCTTTTCCACCAAGTGCTCCTGCACTGTCACCGTGCATCTGTGCGTAGGGTGCCTGTCCTTCAGCTGACCCCTCGCCGGCCTCATTTGTCTCCCCGCTGCCCTCCCCGCGCCTGACCCTGTCCAGGCTTGCTTTGATCTGTCCCTGCTCCCCTCTGCCTTCACCTAGCCTTCTCCTTTCTCCTTTTCAAGCGTGCGTCCCTGCCCATTCCAGGAATTCTGACTGCAAGGACAGTGTTTCTGGGAATTGGGCCCCTTTGTCCTTCCAAAAGGACAGGAATGCGAGAAGGTGAAGTGGCCATTTGAGTAGCCAGAGGAATGGGACTTGAGAAAACAGAAGGAGTGGGTCTTCTAGGTCCCTAATCAAAAGAAAAAGGGGCAGAGCAGAGAGGTAGGAAGTGAGGGGCCCTGCAGGGCCAGCTAGAACCTACTCCCCTGCAAGCAGACACAAATGAGTGCCTACTGTGTGCAAGCGAGTTGCCGTGTGATGGGGCTGAGACACATGCTCAGAGAAGACCCGGTCTGATGGCCGACCAACCCCTCTCTCACCCTGGACTCTCAGAAATGGGAGGCAGGAGAAGGACCATGGCCTGGGCAGGTGGAAGGCTGCTAGAGCACCCAGGCATTGACCCTCAGTGGGGGCAACAAGAGCCGGAGGGGGCTGACCATGAAGGAGTCCAGTGCGATGCCAGCTCTGGCCAGGGCAAGCTGTGCTAGTCTGGCTTGCTTTGGGCCTGTGCTAGCCCTTAAAGGCTTCTATTAGCCCACCTGTTTTCACCCTGCTTCCGAGGCTGTTGAAACCCCCAGGGATTTTTGTGCCTCTCTTTTTCTCTAGGTGCCTCTTCGGTCTGGAATTTCTCCCTGAAATACCAGCACTGGGCCAGTCCTGGGCACACTGCCACCTACAGCAAATAGAAAAAGAGAAGGTGTCCTTACTGTCGCCACCAGTGTTTGCTGTGGTCTGAGGCGAGGCTGGTCCTGGTGGGCTGGCACACCTGCTGGATGGAAAGAGGACCCATCACCCAGGCTGGGTGTCCAGGTGGCCCAGAAAGGCCAGCCTGGCAGGCCCATATCCGGGACCCCTTCCTAGCACTGTGTTAAGCATATCATGAATATTTCTTCATTTAATCCTTATAATTTCCCTGTAAGATAGTACTATTATCCATGACAATGGGCATCCAGGGCTGCTGGATGGTCCTTTAAGCCCTCATTTCTCATTTGCAGAAAAAAAACTTGAGATTAGAAGGTCAAAAACAAAACCTGAACTCTGGAAAGATACATACACAGCTGTTACCTGTAGGTGCCCTAGAGGAGGCAAGAGTGACTGGAGGGGAGGGGGTTGATGGATACAGGTCTTCAAAAGGACTTTGGCTTCTGTCGCATGAACTGGGGGTCACAGGAAGGTTTGGAGCAAAGGAATGGCATAGTCTGACTTAATATTTTTTAAGAATTATTTATTTAAATTTATTTATTATCATCGTCATTATTTTTATTATTATTATTATTATTTGCTACAGGCATATACGCTCACCAGAGAGAGGCAGAAAGAGAGAGAGAGGGAATGTGAGAAAGCAAGCCACCTGGTCCAGGTCTTGAACTGCAGTGGGCAAGGTGGGAGTCCAGTGCCTCAACCACCACACCACCTACTGGCTCTCTGACTTAGCTCTTAAAAGAATGACTCTGGGGCCAGCAGGTGTTGTAGTGGTTATGTCGTTAGACTCCCACATGGTTGACCACAGTTCGAGTACCAGACCCGGTGGCTTGAAAATTACTCTGGGCACCATCCCACCTGGGGGGTGATTTCTCGCTTTCTGTCTCTCTGTCTCTCTCTGACTGTCTGGCGAGCGCATGCGCCCTATAGCAAAAAACCTCCCCCCCCCGCAAAAAAAAGAAAATTACTCTGGGTGCATATGCATGCATACCCCAGATCCCGGAAGGAACATGGAGGAAAAGGGATTGCTGCATGACTGTTGGGGGCTGCTGCTGCTGGTGGTGATTTCTCACTTTCCTTCTCACTGTCTCTCTCCAGCAAGCGCATGTGCCCTATAGCAAAAAATCTCTAAAAAAAAAAAAAAAAAAACCACAAAAAACAAAAAAACAAACAAACAAAACCGACTCTGGCTACTGGTGGAGAGGAGACTGAGGAGACACAGGTGGCAGAGGGGCGCCATTGGAGGTGGTGAGGAGAGGGCAGATTCTGGAGGTACTCTGAGTCATAGATGTGACGGACTTTTTGATGGATTGCATGTGGCATATGAGAGAAAGAGGAGCTGGGCCAGTGTGAGGGCTCTGGCTTGGATGACTGGGAGAACAGAGTTGCTGCCTGCTGCGAAGGTGGAGGTAAGAAGTCATCCCCTTCACCTGACCCGTATCCCCTCTGACTCCACAGAAATGGATGTAATGAAAGGGAAGGAGATCACTTTTGGCGCCTGGCGTTAGCCCTCACACATTGTCAACAGCAATGGAAAAAAGGGAAAAAGAAAAAAAATAAAAGCACATATTTGCCCAAGGGTATCTGAGCAGATCTTTTACTTCCAAGGGCCAAGGGATCCCTACAGCTTAGGACAATGGGTCAAGGAAATGTTGGGGTCAACACATGCATCGATGGTTCTAATGGATTCTCATCTTCATGTTGATCTCCCTAGCCTCATTTAAATGGTTCTAAAACTGGTATAGTAGTGCCTCCCAACAAGAGTTTGTCGTAGGGATGTTGTAAAGAAAAATAAGGTACTTAACGTATATTTCTGAACAAATTCTTGGATTGGTGCAATATAAAAGAGAGATGTTATTTTGGGGAAAGAACACCTCGATTAACCAGCTTCACTTTTTTAGTGATCTTAACTGTCTGAGCCACACCTGAAGACAAGGAAGTGAGCAAAGAAAGGACACCTATTCATGGGCTAGCCAGTGGTGCAATGGTAATGCAGAGCTCTGTGATGCCACACCCATGTGGGGAGGTCCTGGGTTCACATCCCAAGGTCTTCCTGGATAGTCCAGGTCTCATATCCATGATCCAGGCTGACTGAGGCTGGGGGTGGATCACAGCATGAAAACCCTATCTGTGGTGCCTGTCTCTGATCTCTCTCTCGTGGAAGAAAGAAAGATAGGAAGTAAAGACATCCATTAAAGCCCAGAGATTTTATTAACTGGAGCAATTCACAGACCTCACTTGGAGCCTAGGAACTCTTACTTTAAGAATATTCGTAACTGCTTTCTTTTGGCAGACCAGGCTACAACAGGTTCCTGTAGGTTAGACTGGCTAACAGTATGAGCTCTGAATTTGGCTAGCACAGCTTCCTCTGTCTCCGGTTGTATGAACGAGAGTGAGTTAATTTATCTCTCCATGTCTCTGTGTCTTCATCTGTAACTCGGGATAATAGTACTATCTTGTAGGGAAGTTATAAGGATTAAATGAAGAAATATTCATGACGTGCTCAACACAGTGCTAGGTACATGGTAACTGTCCAGTAGTTTTTAACTTTATCATCATTATTGTAAATATCAATATCAGCAGTAAAGTTGGTGCTAAATAGGAATACTGAAAGCAATTTTTATAAGTCCCAGCCTAACATTGAGGAAAAGAGACAAAAAATTATAAAACATAAGCATAAAATAAAAAATATTAATTCAATGTCTATGAAAGGAAAACAGTTCAATGCACTTCAACAGCACTTGGCAGCAGTGTGTTGGACAATACCGAAGTGCAATCATTATAAAATTAGTAATAGTCTGAATCATCAGCATAAGGTTCAGCATGCTCTGTCTAAGAAGGCAGGGAAAGGCACAATATATATTTAGTTAATATAAAGCTTTTGTGCCGGACTTGTATGGAATTTATTGTAAAGCCATAATACCAAATAAATGAAACTTCCTATTGGAACATTTCCAGGGATTTACCCCAATGATGATTTGAAAATTTATGTACATGGGGTTAAGGTTGTTTTGGTGAAAGTACATTTCGAGTACATCATAATCTCCTACAACAAAGTCAATGAAGTTATCTTATGTCTTCAATATGTCAGCTGCAGAACCCTTAAGATGTTACAGATCCTCAGAGGGTTCCCAATTAGGTGAATATGAATTAAAGTAAAGGTGGACGAATAAACTTCTAAGGGTAAGTCAGAGACAGAATTGGTTAGAAGCGGTAGATTTTTCAATCATACAAGGGTATTTCTTTTCTCTATTTTTTTTTTTGAGAAGTTTTTGCTATAGGGCATGTGCACTCACCAGAAAGACAGAGAGAGAATGAGAGATAGAAAGCAAGAAATCACCCACCGGGGGGGTTGGCCACGCTGCAATCCCTTCTCTTCCATTCTCCTCTCAGGATCTTGGGCA
>NW_006159814.1:1290155-1302694 GCF_000334495.1 Tupaia belangeri chinensis | reverse complement strand
AAAAAAAAAAAAAAAAGTTCATGGAAAATACTTAATATGAATAAACTGCACGGATTTCAAATTTTTTGCACCAAGGGACTATTAACAATGTACACACACACACACACATACCCTGTCACATGACATTCATTTAAGAAAACATATTTTAGGGAACCAGCAGTTAGCGTAATGGCTGTGTCGCTGGATTCCCACGTAGTCGACTGCGGTTCGTGTCCCGGACCCGGTGGCTTAAAACTCACGCCGGGCATGTGTGCGTGCGTGCCCAAGATCCCGAGAGGAGAATGGAGGAGAAGGGATTGCGGCGTGACCATCCCCCCTGGGGGGTGATTTCTCGCTTTCTGTCTCTATGTCTCTGTCTGTCTGGCGAGCGCACGCACCCTACAGTGAAAATCTCTAAAAAAAAAAAAAAAAAAGAAGAAAGATAAAACATATTTTAAATAAAAAAATTAGGTTAAATAGTATGAGAAACACAAGTGCCCTTAGGGGACAATGGAATGGAATATTTACAGTGTAGACTTGCCTCGGCCTTTCTAGGCCTCTCCATGTTTTCCCCTGGTTGTGACATTTTACCCTTTATCTGAGCAGATATTGGGCTTCCAAGGGGCAAATGGTCCCTTCCAATTTGGCGTTTAGGGCTTATTTCTCACTGCTAGTCTCATCTAGTCAGTTCCGCTGGTCCCTGGGTAGATTACCTATTGCCCACTGTTGACGAAAACCATCCCAAGCTGGTTCTTGAATAGGGATGAGCCTCACTCCTTTGGGTCCCTGAGCTCCTAGCATTGAACCTGATGGGCTCTCAGTACGTGTTTGTTGAATGGGAGTGAATTAGCTCGGGGGAGAATTAGCAGAGCTTTCTCACTTCCTGAGCCCCCTGGGTGAATACTTCTGACAGGGCCTTAGCCTAGACAGTCAGGCTAGCCCTGCTGCTGGCCTTGGCTGCCTCCCCTGTGGGTGCCAGCCTGGCTGCCTTCTTCTTCACATATACGCCGGCCCTAGTTTTGGTGAGCGTCCAGCTGGGCCCTGCCTGAAGGCCGAAGATCCACTGAGCACACGTCGATTGCTCTGAAGCAGGATTTTCCCAAGGTTCGACTGTGCTAATTATTCTTCCCCTTCCTGCTGTTAAAACCTTGGACTAGAAAATGAAATCAAGGGTGGGGGTGTGGAAGGGCAGAGGGGAAGGAAAGGAGTTAATAAGCAGAACAAGGTCACCCATCTGCTGCCGCTTTCCACACTCCCTTATCTGTGACGGCACCAGCCCCAAGGTCTCCTCTTTTCATTAAAACAGTTGAATCACCTAAAATGATAAAATTAACTTAATTCTGGCCTTCTGTCTTAGACATAACAGAGCTCGCCTTGATATTCAGGCTGACCTGATGGGATGAGCTTCTTTTCCCTGCAGCCCTGAAGGAGGGCAGGAAACCCAGCCACTGGTGGAGAGGCTGTCAGAGCAGACAGAGCAATGTGCACATCTGTGAAGGCCTGTTTCCTGGCGGGGGGAGACCCCTGGTAACTCCTGCCCTCTGACTGGGCTGTGACAGCACCTTGTCATTCTGCATCTCTGCAGGGGAGAGGGGATGAGCAGCTAGGCTATCCAAGGTCAGGCAGTCAGAGCACCTGAAAGGCCATGCCTCTCTCGGCAGTGCCCCTGCGTGGTCTGTGTACCAAGAAGAGATGAACAGAAACGCACTGGCAAACTCTGACCTTGATGGAGGTGCTGGGCTGGGTGGGAAGGGGTAAGGGCATGTCGCCATGGTGTCAAGTAGAATCTAGGAGTTGCGTGATCTTGAGAAAGTCACCAAGTCTCAGTTCCTTTAATTGTAAGATAAGAGAAGGACAAAACAAAACAAACAAACAAAAACTAAAGGAAACAGTGTACTAGGTTCTGTCACCTGCTTGGTATATACTAGAAACTTAATGTTTATTTGTTCAACTAAACAAACCCACTATATAAATATTACTGTACCTATCAAAATCATCACAAAGAAGCCAAAATAAAAAATAAAATTAGGGGCAATGTATAAATTTATTCTCCAAGATATATAAAAAAACACAAACGGAGGGGCCAGCAGGTGGCATGGTGGTTAAGGTGCTGGACTCTCACATGACAGACTGTGGTTCAAGTCCCACACCTGCTTTCTCACTTTCTCTCTCTCTCCTTCTCTCTGGTGAGCACACATGCCATATAGCAAAATTTAAAAATAAAATAATAATAATACATAATTCTTTTTAAAAAAAAGAAAAAAAACACAAATGGAAGCATAATAAATGCTGTCATATGATTTCCATTTTTTATATTTATTGATACATCTTGGAGATCATTTTAAATCAGTACCCATAGATCTGCATCATTCTTTTTTCAAAATATGGCTGCGTGATGGTCTATTATATGGCCATACAAGGCCTCTTGATTGACAGGTGCATATAATCTCTTGTTGCGGTCCACACTGTGACCGTCAGCATCCTTGTACGTACTTCTGGGAGCACAGGTGTCAGAACATCTGTAACCCTATACTTTCTAACACGCTGATCAGCAATGTGGGTGAAAAATAAAGAAGGCTCGTTTTTTAATTTTGCTGAAAGGGTGAGCTAGAACAATTGGTGGTCAGAAGTCCAAATCTGTCTTCATTAGACTATCAATGATGCAAAGTCATATGTATAAATTACATGTATCATGTGTATATTGAGTGTCTAGTATTGAAACTCCATGTCACAGGCACTTGGGACCCAACAAGGAACAAAACCAACAAAAATGCCTGCTTCGCAGAAGTGAAAAGCTCCAGATAATAAACACAACAAATTAGAAATTACACACCAGATTAGAAAAGGTAAGGGTTGTAGAGAACAACAACAACAAAAATAGAACAGACATGGGGATCCTAGAGTTTTGGGTCAAGGAATGCTCTCCAAGTTTCATCATGTACTTCTGTGATCTAGAACGTGACTCATGATGGCCAAAAATACATTTCAGCTGGGTCAAATGGAATTCAAGTTAATTAAAATTTCTCTACCTGGCTAGGTTTGCAAACCCTCATGCTATTGGCCCTCCCTTCTGTGGGAGAACTCCCAACATTCCACTTCAAATGTGTCACCCCAGAGTACCAGATGGCAGTTGCTGTTTGTGTGGCGGTGACATCATGTTGCTGTCACAGCTCGAATTTACAGCTGTTGGAACCTCCTTGGGTAATTGAATTGTGTGTGTGTGTGTGTGTGTGTGTGTGTGTGTGTGTGTTTGGGGGGGGTAGCAATTAAGCCAAGTTAGTTTTATTCTATTCCATTCAAGCTTTTATTGATCAGTTGTAATGCAGACATTTGTGAGTCTTTTCCCCCAATAGTTCTTTTTTTTCAAGTTTATTCCATGTTTCTACTCCGCTTAGATGCTGAATCTTGATTCTGAGCAAGGAGTTTTTGGGTCCTGGAGGAAGGCTTTTGACCAAACAAAGGCTTCTGGATTTTATTCTGAGGTAATAGGGAGCCATGGAAGGGTTTTGAGTAGGGAGAGTGGTTTTGCCTTCTAGAAAAATCACTCAAGGAGCAGTGGTAAGGACTGATTATTGGATGCAAGATACTAGAGAGGGAAACCAGATTTGCCCGTCCAGAGGAAGAGTGGTGAGGGCCTCAGCCAAGGCAGCAGTGAGGGCTCTGCACAGGAAAGGATGGGCAGAGGATTTGTGGGGAACAGAAAGAATGGGCTGTGGAAATGCTGAGGGTGTGCCAAAGGGGAGACTGGATGGAGCCTTTTAACGAAACGAGGAACACACCTGGGGAGGAAGCATCCCGAAAGAGGCTGGGGAGCCTGACTTTTGGTACAACAATGGTGAGGATCTGAACAGAGCTGTCTCCTGGAGCCCTGGAGACAGGTCTAGTCTGATACCTCGATGTTAGAGTTACCTGCTTACTGAGGAAACTAGGAAGGTCACTGGCATAAAAGGACACAATAAGCCTGGCCTTCTGGAGCAGTGGTTAAGCTCTGTGCATAGTGAGCCAGATTCTACATGGCCGACTGTGGTTCGAATCCTGAACTTGGAGGCTTGAAAAATACTCTGGGAGTGTATCCCCAAGATCTTGATGATATGGAGAAATGGAGGAAACAGGATCGTGGTGTGACCATGCTCCATTAGGGGGTGCTCTCTCTCTCTCTCTCTTCTTTCTCTCTCTGATAAGTGCAAGTACCCTCTGGCAATTACTGAAAAATGGGCTGCCATGTGGAGGAGGACTTAGACATCCTCTATGTAGCTCCTGAGGCAAAAAGTAGGACGTAGCTATGCAGCTTTCAGCACAGTAGCAGAAGAGCTTCTCAGTAGGGCCATTACAATCCCATGGAAGCAGTGGCTGACCAGCACTCAGCACTATGTGGGAAGGCACGTCTACTGAACACCAGGGATGACAAGATTGGTGCCTGCTTGTTAGGAATTTATATCATGGAGGGGATTTCAGAAGGGAAGTGACCACTGATTTGATATCCACCCACTAAGAGCTCAGAAAGAGACAAGGTAAGTGCTAGAGAGAAAGAAGATGGGATGGGGACCAGCAGGTGGCTTGGTGGTTAAGGCTCTGGACACTCCCACATGGCTGACTGAGGTTTGAATACCAGACCTGGTGGCTTGCTTTCTCACTTTCCCTCTTTCTCTGTGTATCTCTCTCTGGTCAAATGAAAATAAATGAATGAATAAATAAAATTAAATAAATAACTATTTAAAAAAGAGAGAGAGAGAGAGAGAAAGAAGATGGGAAGGAGGAAGGGAGGAAGAAAAAGAATGATGACTTCCATCTGGAAAAAGAGCAAAGTGGTGACCCCCTAGATCTCTCAGAATGCGGGGATGGGGTTCAGCTGGAAATAAGGTCACAGCACAGGTAGGGCCGGTCACACCTCTGTTAGGATCCCTTTAAAAGCTTCCCATCTCACTCAAAGTAAACGCCAAGGTCTTTCCATGGCCTGCCAGGCCCACAGGGTCCGTCTCTGCTCTTACCACTTATCTCCCTTGCCCTGGCCTTCCCAGATGTCCCTCAGCACCCTCCTGCCTCAGGGCCTTTGTAACTGCTATTTCCAGTGACTGCATGTTCTTCCCAAAGATTTGCCTGTGTCTTCTTCCTCCCACATCCTTTTTTGGATTTGTGCTCAAAAGTCACCTTCTGGGAACCAGCAGTTAGTGTAATGGCTATGTCACTGGACTTCCACGTAGTGGACCGCGGTTTGCATCCTGGACCCAGTGGCTTAAAACTCACGCCGGGCGCATGTGCGTGCGTGCCCAAGATCCTGAGAGGAGAATGGAGGAGAAGGGATTGCGGCGTGACCATCCCCCCCTGGGGGGTGATTTCTCACTTTTTGTCTCTATGTCTCTCTGTCTATCTGGTGAGCACACGTGCCCTATAGCAAAAACCTCTCCAAAAAAAAAAGTCACCTTCTTATGGGGAGCCCTGACTACCCTACTTAAAATAGCAACTTCAGGGGCTGGCAAGTGATGTGGTGGTTAAAGGGGCTGGACTTCCACATCGCTGACCACGGTTTGAGTCCTGGACTTGGCGGCTTGCTCTCTCTGTCTCTCTCTGGTCAAAATTGAAAAAAAAATAATGGTAATAAATAAATAATTTTTAAAAATTAGCAACTCTACCTCCCACTACCAAATTCCTCCCTTTTTTGAGTTCCATTTACCTCTGTAGTACTTATTATCACCTTAGATGTTATGGAATTTAAGTGACTGCTTTTTTTAAAAATTATTATTTATTTATTTTTATTTATTCATTCATTTATTTTAATTTGACCAGAGAGAGAGACACACACAGAGAGAGAGAGAGAGAGAGAAAGGAAGAAAGGAAGCCACCAGATCCAGGACTCGAACCGTGGTCGGCCATGTGAAAGTGTCCAGCACCTTAAGCACAACGCCACCTGCTGGTCCCCTAAGTGACTGCTTTCTGTGTCCCCCAACTACAGCGTAAGTCTCACGAGGGCAAGGACTTCATCTGTTTTGCTCGCTGCTGTCTCTAGTGTCTAGAACTATGCCAGGCACAAAGTAAGGAACCTATAAATATTTTTGAATGAGTGAATGAATAAACAAACTCATGGTCCACACCAAGGGGTGTTATAATATGAGGCTGCATAAATGTAGGTGCTCCACATGTGGAAACTCCAGGTCTGGCCTGGAAATTTGGACTAAAATGATTCAAAATATAGAAGTTCTGTTTTTTCCTTAGAGAGTCAAAATAAAAACTGTGTTTTAATGAGAAATATCTATCAAGAAAAAGCAATTCTTCAAGAGGAACTGGATTAGACTCCCCTTGGTCTTGATATAGCCAGTGTATTTACCAGTTCTGTTACTCCAGCTAACTTCCTTATAACCAGCTACCTAGATTCAGTTATAGCTTTTTTTTTGGGGGGGGGTTGCTAAAATTTGCAGAGGGTTTATGTGCTTGCCAGTGAGAGAACCCCACAATGGAGCACGGTCATGCCCCAATCCCTTTTCCTTTATTTGTCTATCCTGGCATGATTTGGGGCATGCACACACATGTGCCCAGAGCATTGTTCAAGTTGCTGGGGTCAAGATTTGAGCCATTGTTGGCCATATGGTTCTGGCTCCCAATGCACAGCACTTAACTCTAGGGCTGGCCCCACAGTTACAATATCTTTTAAGGGGCTGCTGTGCTTTAATTTCTGCTGTGTTTTCTGGAATTCCCAGAATACAAAGGCTATGTAAACCTTAGAAAACAATGGGCACAGTGTGTGAACCCACCTCAGAGAGCTGGACAACTGTGGACCTTTGATGTTGATTGCTAAAGGAATGAACCAATAAATGAATTTGTGATTTTCTTGTGAAGACAAAGCAAATGTGTGTTAAAAGGACTTTGTTAGGTCCAGCCTCCATGGTGTAGCAGGTATTAGACTGCAGAGCTGGAAGCCACATATCAGTTGGGGTTCGAGTCCCTAGCCTGGTTGACCTAAAAACATACTACTTGGTGTGCCTAGGGTCCTGGAGGCCTGAAGGACTGGAGGAAGGGGATTATGGTAAGGCTGAGTCCAAGGGAGGTGCTTCTCTTTCTCTTTTTCTCTCTCTGTTGCATACATGTGATATGCTTCGTGTGAAAAATAAATATAGGACTTTGTTAACTCACAAAGCAACAAATAGAGTATAAGTTAGTATCATGGGTGAGAGGAGTAAGAATGAACTCTCAAGTTGCACCTTTGAGGGCAGTAGTGCTTAAAAGCACAAACTCTGAAGTCAAGTCATAGCTCTACTGCTATAAGTTGTGTGACCTTGGGGATTTAATCTTTCTACCTCAGTTTACTCATCTATAAAATGGGGATAACAATAGTACTTTTCTCATTGAATTTCTTGTAAAGGTTAAAGAAGCACAGATAAAGCATTAAACCATTGTCCAGCACCTTGTAAAGTGTTGACTACTTTTATAACCAGATTTGAGTGGTTTCGGAGCCTGGCTTCAGAGTCTGTACTTACACAATTTTCTATCTTCTGTGAATTTCAGTTTCCTCATCTGTCAAACACAATGGTAAAAATCCTTTCTTAAAGGACTGATGCAGAATTTACTTATTCATTTATTTTTAAAGGTTTGTTTATTTACTTATTCCTGAGTAACAGAGAAACCAACAGATAGGAATGGCCATGCCATAATCCCTTCTCCTCCATTCTTCTCTTGAGATCTTGGGCACACATGCACATGCATCTGGCATGAGTTTTAAGCCACCAGGTCCAGGACTCAAACCACGGTCAACTATGTGGGAGTCCATTACACTATCTGCCGGTCTCCCTACAATAGGTCTTGATGCTGTGATCTACCCCTGGCTTCAGCCAGTCCCAGACCATGGCCATGCTCAGAGAGTACCCAGACCATTAAGGTCTGCCTCTTAGAGTGTCGTGTTTTACTGCTGTGCCGCTCACCATGCAGCCCTAACTGATGTAGAATTTAAATAAAGTTCCTTTTTTCAGTGCATGGCCCATAATTTGTGCTAGATAAATATGCATCGAATGGATTACATGTTTGGATCATTACCTGAAGTGAATTAGGAGTGAGAGAACCTTTGAGGAATGTAAGCAATGGAATATGGGAAGTGTGTAGGTGCGACTGGAGTGTTAACTGAGAATGAACATTTTGAATCAGGTTTTGAAGGGAGAATGACTTGCAGGTTGACCAGAAGAAGAGAAAACTCCTTCTAGGTAGATGAAATAGCATGTGGAAAATCTCCAAGGAAAGGATGCTTATTTGCTGAAAGGAGAATAAAAAATAGAGTTGATAGGATGGGAAGACCAGTTTTCCCAATACATCGAAGGTCAACGATTCTTCTTTGTACTTAGAGCCCCAAATGAATATTCTCAAACCACAATCTGCCTTCTGTCCTGGCCAATGAGACTATAAAACTCAGGAGCACATGCCATTCGGTTTGGGAAAAACGGACCTCTCAGATGGTTAGGGTAATTCCGGTATCACTTCCTATAGTCTACTAAGAGTTTTCAATAACATTTTTTGAAATAAGGAAACCACCTTAAAATGATGAATAAACTTCCTGTGATTCTGGGAATATGTTTTTCATGGAGGTCAGAATCCCATGAGAAATACCAAATTCAGGGTGGGTCACGAGGTTTTTCTCAGCAGCAGTGATAGCCAGGGGAGTCTGGAATGCCTTTAAAAACTCCCCCAAATCTTTCAGCATGAACATAGGCACTTTGCCGGGAGGTCAAGACCTGATGTTGCCAGCTCTGAAGCCAGCCCGTAGAAAGTGATAATATGAGGATGCTCCATCAGAAAGAAATACCCCTTCTTGAAAGTAAATTGATTGGCCTCAACCTCCTTCTCTAACAGACCCCCATCCATTGCTGCAGGGAGTGTTTACTTCACTTACCAACATGCTGTTGTGGGGAGGGAAGGTATTAGAACGCATCTCTTCTCATCCTTTCTTTTCTTTTCTTTTCTTTTGGAGTGATTTTTGCTATAGAGCACATGCACTCACCAGACACACACACACACACACACACACACACACAGAGAGAGAGAGAGAGAGAGAGAAACAGAAAGCAAGAAATTGTTTTCCAGTGGAGGATGGCCATGCCACAATTTCTTCTCCATTCTCCTCTTGGGATCTTGAGCACGCACACACATGCTCCCAGGGTGAGTTTTAAGCCGCTGGGTCTGGGACTTAAACCATGGTAGACTACGTCGGAGTCCAGTGACGTAATCATTATACCATCTGCTAGTCCCAGTTCTTATAATTTCTTACTTTGTGGGTGTCATCCCCCTTTGAGAATTGAGAAATATGTAGGCCCCCTCCTCCAGGCAGATTTCCAGGCTCACCCATGCAAACTTTTTCAGCAAACCCTGTAGGTCACAGATGTGGACCCCATCCGTTGGCCTCAGGTAAACACCCACTCTGCTGTGACAACTGTTTCCTCATCTTATGTTGTGTCTACACATCTGCACAGTATGTTACACATTCCTTGACAATGGGCACAGGTTTTAAATGATCTTGGTATTCTCCCTAGTCTTGACACAGTTTCTGGAACTTTCTAGAAGCTCATTAAATATTTTTTACTTGAATGCTTCTCCCCACCTTAGCTATAGAATGAACTGCCTTTTTTAATTTTTTTTTTATTTTTTAACATAATGAAACTGGACTTATTTATTTTCCCTCCAAGTAGAATCAGTATCCTTCCAAGGGAGGAAAATACAGGTCTACAGTGAAAAACAGCTTTGGGAGGGGACACACGCAACAATAACAGCCCGGTACCAGGAAATAAAGTGTGCGGCGGAACTATAACAAGGTGATCTTTAGATTTTTTTTTTTTTTTCCTTTCTGCTTCAACCCTGAGCTGTGGCACTTGAATAATCCTGGTTTCCGGAGAACAGACTACTGTAATGATAATCCAGGAAGTAAATTGCCCTTTGAAAAGCAAGGAAGAAACCAATCGACTAAGTATTTATTTATATTTAATGCTCCAGGGCTTCTGTTTCCAGCTTTGAAGAGTTCCTGGCAAATGCTTTTTGAAGTCATTAATCCTAGGGGCAAATCTAAATGTCTTGCAGGCGGCTCCTGGCCCCCAGAGCCTGGCACACTGTGTTTATAACCCTTGGGCTTTCCAGAAGACTGGACCTGGGGAGAACCGAGCTGGCGGCAGTGAAAGAGAGAGGGAGGAGCGGCTCTATTTGGAATCTGCCCTGGAAACTTTGGTCAGGAATTAATTCTCCAGAATGGATTGATGACGTTTTATTGGGTGGCACTGACCTGCCCACCTCCTTCTGCCCTGGAGTCAGGCATGACCTTCCTGACCCGTGGCTCCTATCTCTCTCCAGCTCACATTGGGGGCTGCCCAAGGAGCAGCATCAGCACTGGCCCACCCTTGGGTGACTGGCTCCAAAATCATCTAGATTTTTGTTTTTTTAATTTGCCAGAGGACATGTGTATTTGCTGGAGAGAGGCAGAGAGAGAGTGGAGAGAGAGAGAGAGAGAGAGAGAGAAAACACCCACCATGGGGAATGGTCACATTGCAATCCCTTTTCCTCCATTTCTCCCTCCTTTTGATATTTTGAGCATGCACGCACATGTGCTTGGTATGTTTCTTAAGTCACTGGTCCAGGACTTTAACCACTGGGAAAGCCATGTGGGATCCAGCTGCTTTAACCACCATGTCACTGGCTGGCCCAAACTTAATTACCTCTTTAAAGATCCTATCTTCAAATATAGTCATGTTCTGAGGTCTTAGAGATAGGACTTACAACATTGTAAGTTTGGAGTGGAAGGGACACAGTTCAGCCCATAAGAATGGCTATTATTTTTAGAAGTCTTACTACAGACGGGAAATTGTGCTGATTGTTTTATATAAAACAGCTCACTTAATTCTTTTTTTTTTTAATTTTTGTTATAAGGTGTTTTTGCCCACAGGAGAGGGACAGAAAAAGAGGAAGGGGAAGTGAGAAAGCACGCTCGGGGTGAAGGCCATGCCATAATCCCTTTTCCATTCTCCTCTTGGGATTTTGGGCACACACACTTGCTCCAGGATTCAAACCATGCATTGGCGGGAACCAGCAGTTAGCGTAATGGCTATGTCGCTGGACTCCCACGTAGTCGACCGCGGTTCGCATCCTGGACCTGGTGGCTTAAAACTCATGCGGGGCGCGTGTGCGTGCGTGCTCAAGATCCTGAGAGGAGAATGGAAGAGAAGGGATTGCGGCGTGACCATCCCCCCTGGGGGGTGACTTCTCGCTTTCTGTCTCTCTGTCTCTCTCTGTCTGTCTGGAGAGCACATGTGCCCTATAGCAAAAAAATCTCTCCAAAAAAAAAAAAAAGCATGCATTGGCCATATGGGATCCAGCCCTTCAACTACTGTACTACTGGCTGGCCCTCATTTAATTTTTTAACAGTCCTAAGATGCAGGCACAGGACCAGCAGATGTGTAATGGTTATGTCGTTGGACTCCCATGTAGTCGACTGCCATTTGAGTCCTGACCCAGTGTCTTAAAACTCATGCCAGGTTCATGTGCGTGTGTGCTCAAGATCCCCAGAGGAGAACGAAGGACAAGGGATTGTGGCATGACCATACCCCCCTAGGGGGTGATTTCTTGCTTTCTGTCTCTCTGAATCTCTGCTGAGTGCACACACTCTATAGTAAAAATATCTCTCAAAAAAAAAAAAAGATGTGGACACTATTATCCTCAATTCACAGATAGCAAAACTGCGGCACAGTAACTTACTGAGGCTCAGTGAACTTTGGTTTTGTAACTTACTTCAAGGTCACACAGGAAAGGGTAATGTTGCATCTAAACCAGGGGAAGTAGCTTGAGTCTGTGCTCTTAGGCACTCAATATCCTTCTAAATTGCCTTTTTTTACTAGTTTTACATTATTTCCCATTCACTTGTCTGATTTGTTACCTAGGATAAAATGAAACGTCTGGGTGGATGTATTTGAGCACTTTTAGCATCTTTAATACAAATTGCCCTCTCCCAAGGCCTATACCCATTCACATCTCCGGCAGCAGAGCATGAGAGGGTCTACGAAGACATTTCTTGTTTGTTGGATGCGACTCCTCTGTGGGGTGTGGGTATGTGTGAGATAAACTGATTGACCGAGATGTAATGTTAACCTAAGAAAAATGAACCATGATTAAACACGTTTTGAGTTCATCTCTTAGACTTCAGCTCTCATTTCGTTCATCCTGTTATACAAAGAAGAGTATGAACCTCTGGTCAAAACACTGTTGGCAGGCCAGCATGGTGGCACAGCACTGACGGAATGTTCCACAATGCTGAGACCATGTGGGAAGGTCCCTGGTTCATGTCCTCAGGTCTTCCTGCGCCTGCGATCCTACTAGGGTGGGAGGTAGGACTGTGGCATGAAGATCCTTTTTGAGTCTCTCTCTTTCCTTGTCCCTCTGCCCCCCATTTCCTTCTCTCATGAAATAAATTTAAAAACTGATGGAGGCACTTAAGCGAACAAGGTACATAAACACATTATCTTGAAAATGAAAAGAGAAGTCTCCTACAGTGCTTTTTTTTTTTTTTTTTTTTTGGTTTTTTTTTTTTTTTTTTTGGTTTTTTTTGC
>NW_006159814.1:1285236-1290062 GCF_000334495.1 Tupaia belangeri chinensis | reverse complement strand
ACAGAAGTATCGTTCAGTGCTTTTTTTTTTTTTTTTTTTTTGGCTTGTTATTTTTCTCATTGGACTTATTGAGCTAAAATTTATACAGAGTGAAACTGGCCAGTTTCTGGTTTGGTCCTATGAGTTTGGATGCACACATACGATTGTGTAACCACCACTGCAATTAAGATTTAGAGCGTTTCTATCAGCCCACAGAGTTGCTTCATGTCCTTTTATTGTCAGCCCTGATCTCTTGCCCCTGGCAACTTCAGGTCTGTGATCTGCTCTTTCAGTTTTGCCTTTGCCAGGATGTTATATAAACGAAACCTTATAGTATGTGGTCTTTGGAGTCTACTTTCATTCCCTTAGCTTAATGCATCTGAGGTTTAGCCATCCAGTTGCACGCATGTCTTACGAGTCTATTCCTCTTTATTGCCAAATAATTTTGTGTTGTATCTATGTATCGTCGCTTGTTTACCTGTTTGTTAATTGAATGGATAGCTGCCAGCTTTCTTTTTCAGTTTGCTATAGAATCCATGCACTTGCTGGAGAGACGGAGAGAAAAGAGTGAGAGTGAGCGAGCGAGCGCGAGAGAGAAAGCACTCTCCAGGAGGGATGGCCACCCCGCAATCTTGTCTCTTCTCCTCTCTGGAGTTTGGGCACACATGCATACATGTCTGGTGTGTTTTTCAAAATGCCAGGTCAGGGGCTCGAATCATATAGTTAGCCATGTGGGATCCAGCTGCCTTCACCTCCACACACCACTGACTGGCCCCAGCTTTTTGCTACTATGAATAAAACCACTATAAACATTTTACTGGATGTTTTTCGTGCAAACACATGTTTTCATTGACCTTGGGTACCTAGAAGTAGGATTGTCACATCATTTGTTTGAGTGTGCACTCAAGTTTATGAGAAAATGACACACTATTTTCTAAAGCAGCTGGGCCATTTTGCATTCCCACCATTGAAATGTGTGAATGCAATTGCTCTGCATTCTCACCAGCACTTAATATTGGCAGTTTCTCTGTCTCTCTCTATTTATTTATTTATTTTTAAGAGAGATTTTTGCTATAGGCCATGTATGCTTGCTAGAGAGACAGAAAGCGAGAAATCACACCTCACCCCCACG
The DNA here is from genome assembly GCF_000334495.1 of Tupaia belangeri chinensis. Taxonomy (NCBI): domain Eukaryota; kingdom Metazoa; phylum Chordata; class Mammalia; order Scandentia; family Tupaiidae; genus Tupaia; species Tupaia belangeri. Next base: position 1,288,951 of record NW_006159814.1, on the reverse strand, counting down.
AGAATGACCATGCTGCAATTTCTTCTCCTCCATTCTCCTCTCAGGATCTTGGGCACGCACGCACACGCGCCTGGCATGAGTTTTAAGCTGCTGGGTTCAGGACTTGAACTGCAGTTGACTACATGGGAGTCCAGTGATATAACCATTATGCCATCTGCTGGTCCTGGCAGTTTCTCTGTTTCTATTTCTCTCTTTCTTTGGTTTAGTCATTCAAAAAGGTGTGCTTTGGTATCACACTGTGTTTTTTTGGTTTCTTTTCAGATTTTTTTACCCTTATTTATAATAGAGCGTGTACACATATGCACTTGTGCATGAGAGAGAGAGAGAGAGAGAGAGATGCTCCTCACAGTCTGGCTGTGCTCTGGCGCCCTTCCCCTAGTCCTCTAACCTTTGGGATCTTGAGCACTTGTGTTTCCGGCTGAGCAGGCCAGGGATTCAATCTGTGGTTGCCACATGGGATCTAACTTCTTTACTGCTGTGCACAGAGCCAGCCCCACAGTGTGGTTCTAATTTGCATTTTCCTAATTCCTACCAGCACCAAACAACTTTTTTCTTAAAGAGAATTTTGCTATAAGGTATGTGCACTCACCAGAGAGACAGAGAGAGACAGAGAGACAGAAAACGAGAAATCACTCCCCCCGCGGGGATGACCACCCACAATCCCTTCTACTTCATTCTCCTCTAGGGATCTTGGGCAGACATGCACATGGTCCTGGCATGAATTTCAAGCCTCTGGGTCTGGGATTCGAACCATGGTCAGCTACATGGGAGTCCAGCAATGTAATCATTACACCATCTGCTGGTCCCACTGAACAACTTTTAATGTGCTCATTTGCCACTCATCTATCTATATTCCACAGAGAAGTATCTGTTCAAATACTTGCCATTTGAAAAACTTGTGATTAAGTTATGAGCATTCCTTGTGCATTTTAGATACCAGTCTCTTTCCAGGTCTGTCTTTTGTGAATGCTTTATCCTAGTCTGTGACTTGTCTTTTCATTTTAATTTTTTTAAAAGAATTATTTCATTAAACTTTTATTTATTTTTGTGATTATTATTTTCCAGTTTGATCTGGGGGGTGGGGAGGAAGCCACCAGATCCGAGACTCAAACTGCAGTCAGCTATGTGAGAGTCCAGTGCCTCTAACCACACCCCACCTGCCAGCTCCCGTCTTTTCATTTTTTTAACCACATTTTTAGAAAAGCAGGTGTTTTACATTTTGATAAAGTTCAACTTATGTACTTTTAAAGAATCGTTTGTGCTTTTTTGTGATCTACCTAAGAACTTCTTGCCTAGCCTAAGATCACAGAGATTTTTCTATTTTTCTTTTAGAAGTTTTGTAGTTTTTAGCTTTACGTGTAAATCTGTGATCCTTTTCAAGTTAATTTTGTGTACGGGGCAAGTTTCATTGTATTTTACATCTTTGGCATATAGATATTTAATGATTCCAGTGCAATTTGTAAAACACGAAAGTATCCTAAAACTTCTAATACTTAACACATCAGCACATGAGGTGAGTTATTTCTGCTGGAGTCTGGAGTCTGGAGTCTGGGATGGGGTGAAGCCTGGAGCCGGCTGCAGTCTTGTTCCACAGATGCTGTCCTGAGAGCTCCCACCACTCCTCTTGCAAAGTGAGTGTCCTACTGAAGGGTGGTAAGAGGAAGGATCCCCACAAAGCACCTTTTGGGAACTCTAAGTTGAGCTCATTAAAGATGGCACATGAAAATCTGCAGAGTATGGTGCTCTGGGGGCCGGGGCAGCCACTCTGCAATTTGTGATGTCCTCAGAGCTGAGCCTGGACTACTTTGGCAACTTGTTACTGTGTGTTTAGTTCCACTTTGGAGACCTGGGAACAAGCCTGTGCAGCTCTTCCTGTGAAAGATACACAGTTGAGGGGCTGGCAGGTGGTGTGGTGGTTAAAAGCGCTGGACTCTCACATGGCTGACCGTGGTTCGAGTCCTGGACCTTGCAACTTGCTCTCTCTCTCTCTCTGGTCAAATTAAAAAATAAATAAATAAAGTTAAATAAAATAAGTCTTTTTCTTTCTTTGGTTTAGTCATTCAAAAAGGTGTGCTTTGGTATCACACTGTGTTTTTTTGGTTTCTTTTCAGATTTTTTTACCCTTATTTATAATAGAGCGTGTACACATATGCACTTGTGCATGAGAGAGAGAGAGAGAGAGAGAGATGCTCCTCACAGTCTGGCTGTGCTCTGGCGCCCTTCCCCTAGTCCTCTAACCTTTGGGATCTTGAGCACTTGTGTTTCCGGCTGAGCAGGCCAGGGATTCAATCTGTGGTTGCCACATGGGATCTAACTTCTTTACTGCTGTGCACAGAGCCAGCCCCACAGTGTGGTTCTAATTTGCATTTTCCTAATTCCTACCAGCACCAAACAACTTTTTTCTTAAAGAGAATTTTGCTATAAGGTATGTGCACTCACCAGAGAGACAGAGAGAGACAGAGAGACAGAAAACGAGAAATCACTCCCCCCGCGGGGATGACCACCCACAATCCCTTCTACTTCATTCTCCTCTAGAGATCTTGGGCAGACATGCACATGGTCCTGGCATGAATTTCAAACCTCTGGGTCTGGGATTCGAACCATGGTCAGCTACATGGGAGTCCAGCAATGTAATCATTACACCATCTGCTGATCCCACTGAACAACTTTTAATGTGCTCATTTGCCACTCATCTATCTATATTCCACAGAGAAGTATCTGTTCAAATACTTGCCATTTGAAAAACTTGTTGTGATTAAGTTATGAGCATTCCTTGTGCATTTTAGATACCAGTCTCTTTCCAGGTCTGTCTTTTGTGAATGCTTTATCCTCGTCTCTGGGGAGTGGGGAGGAAGCCACCAGATCCGAGACTCAAACTGCAGTCAGCTATGTGAGAGTCCAGTGCCTCTAACCACACCCCACCTGCCAGCTCCCGTCTTTTCATTTTTTTAACCACATTTTTAGAAAAGCAGGTGTTTTACATTTTGATAAAGTTCAACTTATGTACTTTTAAAGAATCGTTTGTGCTTTTTTGTGATCTACCTAAGAACTTCTTGCCTAGCCTAAGATCACAGAGATTTTTCTATTTTTCTTTTAGAAGTTTTGTAGTTTTTAGCTTTACGTGTAAATCTGTGATCCTTTTCAAGTTAATTTTGTGTACGGGGCAAGTTTCATTGTATTTTACATCTTTGGCATATAGATATTTAATGATTCCAGTGCAATTTGTAAAACACGAAAGTATCCTAAAACTTCTAATACTTAACACATCAGCACATGAGGTGAGTTATTTCTGCTGGAGTCTGGAGTCTGGAGTCTGGGATGGGGTGAAGCCTGGAGCCGGCTGCAGTCTTGTTCCACAGATGCTGTCCTGAGAGCTCCCACCACTCCTCTTGCAAAGTGAGTGTCCTACTGAAGGGTGGTAAGAGGAAGGATCCCCACAAAGCACCTTTTGGGAACTCTAAGTTGAGCTCATTAAAGATGGCACATGAAAATCTGCAGAGTATGGTGCTCTGTGAGCCGGGGCAGCCACTCTGCAATTTGTGATGTCCTCAGAGCTGAGCCTGGACTACTTTGGCAACTTGTTACTGTGTGTTTAGTTCCACTTTGGAGACCTGGGAACAAGCCTGTGCAGCTCTTCCTGTGAAAGATACACAGTTGAGGGGCTGGCAGGTGGTGTGGTGGTTAAAAGCGCTGGACCATCACATGGCTGCCCGTG
>NW_006159814.1:1275749-1285139 GCF_000334495.1 Tupaia belangeri chinensis | reverse complement strand
AAAAAAATAAAAAAAAAAAAGCTTTTTTTTTTTTTTAAAAAAAAAAAAAAAAAAAAGAAAGATACACAGTTGAAATGATGCTTCTGTGAGGCCCAGTGGGAAGTTTTGGGGGTCAGAAACCCTCTCTGTCATGTGATGGAAACCTCATGTAGGCATGCACCGGCACTCCCCAGGCTGCGCTTCCTAGAGTGGTGTACAAGTCTGCTTTTCCATTTTTCCAGTTAAGACGCTCAGGCCAGAGAAGCTGAGGCACTTTGCTCAAAGTCATGTAACACTTTATTCTCCTGGGCCCCCATGTTGTTTCTGGCAGGTCGGAATATTTAGCTGCCTTCCAGGTCCTCCACTAATGGTGGCACTCTTGGCTGTTCAATTCTGTCATGTCCAAATTAGAATCCCTTCTTCTCCCTCCTGCCTTTCACCTCCACATCACAAACTGCTTTTTATCTTAGCTCCCCTCTCTTGGTAATATTTCATCAATTACCCAGTTACCTAAAGAGGAAACCCAGGGGGCATCTCAACATGCCCCTTCCCTGCACTTTGGGTACCAGGTCAGTTGCTAAGCTCTATTGACTCCACCTTCTACATCTCTTAAATTTTTTTTAATGTATTTAATGTTATTTATTATTATTTATTTTTGTTTTAATTTGACCAGAGAGAGACAGAGAAAGAAAGGAAAAGTGAGAAAGCAAGCCACCAGGTCTGAGACTTGAACCAAGATAAGCCATGTGGGAGTCCAGCGTCACAACCACCACGCCACTTGACAGCTCCTACATCTCTTAAATTTGTGCCTAACCTTCTGCCCCCCTGGGTGCCCCCTTAGTTCAGAAAGTCAACATCAATCATCTGGACATGTGCTAGTCCCCCTTTGTCCAAAATATTCTTTAACTAAGCTGTTGTCTGCACAGCTGCCAAAGTCACGTTCCTGAATGCATTCATGATAATGTCACTCCTCAGCTTACAAACCCTTTAGTGACTCCATGTCGCCTTCCAGATCAAGATCAGAGTCCAGGTTGGCAGCCCAGTCCCTGTGCTGGCTTGGGCTGTGCGGCCTCTTGCTCTTTGTACTTTGGTAATAAAGAGCTCTTATTATATGTCTAGCCTTTTCTCCTATATGAGGGCCATCTCCCTGTAACAATTTGTTTATACACCTGTCTTCTTCGCTCGACTATGAAGCACACGAGGGCAGGGCCTGTATTTTGCTGTTGTAGCACATCACACAGGGCCTGTTTAAAGTTGTTATAGTCACTACTTGATGAACGTTTGTAGCTGTCTACCATTATGTGTCAAATTTCTAGCATATATTAAGACTTCTGGGGGGCTGGCAGGTGGCGTGGTGGTTAAGGGTGCTGGACTCCCACATGGTAGACCACGGTTCAAATCCTGGACCTGGTGGCTTGTTTTCTCTCTCACTCTGCCATTCTTTGGTCAAGTTAAAAAAAATAAATAAATAAATAAATAAAAAGTCAAATAAAATAATTCTTTAAAAAAAGGAGAAGCAGCACTTGTTAAAAATAAACAACAACAACAACAACAACTTCATGTTGTCCCTTTGCCAATCTCTAGCACTTTTCAAGTAAAGGTTAGTAGTACCACATCCTAGGAGAGGACTGAATGCTGACCACCCAGGAGTCGCTTTCTACAACGAAGCATGTTGTAAATGAAAATGTCAGCATCTGCAATGCTCAGGTGGGAATAATCTTGTTTTGTGCTCAGTTGTCCGTTTTGCTCTCTGGAGAAGATCAAGTGACTAGGCCTTCTGTTTGTCAGAGGAGCATCTCAGGCTGATTTGGAGGGAGGATGAAGAGTTCTGTAGTGATAATAAAACTCATCTAGGGGCCACCAGGTGGCATAGCAGTTACGTCACTGGACTCCCACATGGCCAGTAGTTGTTCGAGTCCTGGACCTGGTGACTTGCTTTCTCACTCTTTCTCTCTCTGGTGAATGCACATGCCCATAGCAAATTTAAAATAATAATAAAAAAATTTAAAAAATAATAATAATAAAATTAAATAAATTTTATTATTAAAAAATCCTAATTAAGCAAGAAAATAAAATTTAAAAGAATTATAAAAATATTTCAAATAAATAAAACCATTTAAAAATTAAAAAAAGGAAAGAAAAGCTCGTCTAAACTGCATTCGTTGTTCATTGACTTGAGCGCTCCGGATTGCTCCACCTGCACTGTGTGTCAGTTAATGGCGTCGTTGCAAGGCCAGTCTCCTGATTTTCATCCTTCACACTCCATTCCAGTCTCTTGGAACTTTCCCGGGTTTCCGAGAGCTCCATGGGCACTGCCATACCTATCTCCCTGCGTCTGCTTGTGCCAAGCCTATGGTCTGCACTGCATTTCCATTCACCCTTGACTTGATGGGTTTCTCCATCCATCTTTGTGCGTGTGCTCATGTGCGTGTATTTGTGCATGTGTGTGTACATATGTGCATGTGCTTGTGTACGTTTTTATCCGTCTTGATCCTGTTCAAACGTCTGCCTTCTCAGCCATGGGATTTTTCTCACATCCTCTGGGAAGAATTAGTTCCTTGTTACTGTGCCTTGTTTAGACAGTTCCCATGGTTGTGATCATTTGTCTTCATGTTTCCTTGTGGGGACTGTGGATCCCTATAGTACAGGGCTGTGTTTTCTTTTTCTGAATAGGAACCCTGCACCCGGGCACAGTGCTTGGCATGGACTATGCCTTACTTGATGTATAAATTTTAGTGTTAAAGCCATTCATTCACTCGCTGACTCCATTCATTCAGTCAGCCACTACCAAGCGGGTATCTGTTTTTCCTAACCTTCTTCCCATCCAGTGCATGAACTCTGGAGTCAGAAACCCAAGTCTGTGCATGCCTGAAGTCTTATTACTTCCTTACATGCTAGTAACACCCCCACATTCTTTCTGGAACAGGAAGGTTGTTTCTTTTTTCCCTCTTTCCTTCTTTAGGATACCCTTGTCTATCTTTCTATTTGGATTTCCTCTGTATGTGTTCTGAGGGGTGATTTTTTTTTTTTAGAGGTTTTTGTTATAGGGCGCGTGCATTCGCCAGACAGACAGAGAGAGACAGAGAGACAGAAAGTGAGAAAACACCCCCCCCAGGGGGGATGGCCACGCCGCAATCCCTTCTCTTCCACTCTCCTCTCGGGATCTTGGGCACGCACGCACATGCACCCGGCGTGAGTTTTAAGCCACCGGGTCCGGGACTTGAACCGCGGTGGGCTACATGGGAGTTCAGTGACATAGCCATTACGCTAACTGCTGGTCCCCTGAGGGGTGATCTTTTGGAGAAGAATCACGAAACTTTTTGAGATGAACCTCCAGTGGTGTCTAAGGCTATGATTTCCATATTAAGAAGCAATTTCTTTGGCTGTATCTTTTATTCAACCATACTGTCTCTATCTCAAGTATGAGTGAGCAGTCATTTGAAGAGGAGCAAAGGCTGAGTTGGCAAAAAATCTAGAGTAAAATGAAGCTACTTTGAGCACCAGGAGAAAAAGAGTTCTTGAATCCACAAATGAAAGGAAGTAAGAGGACTGAGCAGTTCTGGCTGCTCAGAGGACACCAGGCATTGAGATTCAGTGACTCTCTAGTAAAGGTTCTGCCCTGGCTTGTTGTCATCTCTTCCCATCTTTCCTGGTTTTATTTATCCCTTATCTCCTCCCTTCAAATCTCTCAAGATAGGGCCATTAAGACTTCTCTCTTTCCTTGCCCCTGTCTCCCACATTCTACCTGTCACTTCATTTTTGTCTTTGGCTTCTTTAAGATATTTCTACAGGGCCAGCACATGGTGTGGTGGTCAGAGTGCTGGACTACCACATGGCAGACCACAGTTTGAGTCCCAGATCTAGAAGCTTGCTTTCTCACTTTCCCTTTCTCTCTCTCTCTCTCTGGTCATATTAAATAATAATAATAATAACAAATGAAATTAAATAAATTTTTTTTTTTAAATAAAAACCTCCCTACAATCGGGGCCAGCAGGCGGCATAGTGGTTAAAGCACTAGACTCCCACGTGGCTGACTGTGGTTCAAATCCTTTACCTAGCAGCTTGAAACTCACGCTGGGGCATGTGCATGTGTGCCCAAAATCCTAAGAAGAGAATGGAGGAGAGGAGGGTGCAGTGTGGCCCTCCTCCTAGGGGTAATTTCTCACTTCCTCTTTCTCTCTCGGTGTATCTCTGGCAAGCACATATGTCCTATGGCAAAAATCTCTTAAAAAAAATAAAAAGATATCTCTAAAATAGGCCCTTTATTTTTCCCTCCACTCACGTTCAATCCCTGAAGTTGATTACTCTCCGCTGCAGTTGGTTCTGCATATGGTGGAGCGTGGTCCTGTCTTTCGAACACACATCTTTAATGATGCCCGTCCCCAGGTGGAGACACAAGAGCAACTTCAAGGCCCTTCAGGATGCACTTCCTCATAACTATACATGTTTCTTATTCTGCCCTAAAAGAAACCTTTCCATGCAGTTGATGGAGCTGTCTCCATGCTTAGGTGGACTCCCCCTCTGGCTGAAATTCTTTTCTTTCTAGTTACTCTGCACCCTACCATCTGTTAAAGGAGCTACTCTTGCCCATGCTGAGGTCTCCTTTGCTTTCACACCAAACATGTCTCCCTACACTTTCTGATGCTGCAACAGACTACCTGAGACTGGGTTATTTACAAAGAATATACATTTATTTCTGTAGTTCTGGAGGCTGGGGAGTCCAATATTAAGGTGAAGCATCTGGAAGGGCCTTCTTGCTGCATCATAACTTGGCAGGAGATAGAAAAGCAAGGGAACATGGGACCAGCAGGTGGCGTAGTGGTTAAGGCGCTGGACACTCCCACATGGCTGACCATGGTTCGAGTCCTGGACCTGTTGGCTTGCTTTCTCACTTTCTCTCTCTCTCTCTCTCTGTGTATCTCTCTGGTCAAAATAAAATAAAATGAATGAATAAAAGTAAATAAATAATTCTAAAAAAAAAGTATTAGCCATTATTATAAAAAAAAAAGAAAAAGAAAAAAAAAGAAAAGCAAGGGAACATAAGAGAGCAAATGGCTGTACCCTCGAGATAACTAACCCATTCCCGTGATGATGACATGAATCTTTTCCTGAGGACGAAGCTCTCATAACCTAATCACCTCTTGTTAGGCCTCACCTCCCAAGACTGTGGCTTTGGGGATTCAGTTTTCTGCACTTTGGAGAACCCATTCATACCATAGTGTTGCCAATGCTAAGTATGTCACCATTCTGTTGCTGGTTAAAATGTTCTTACTTTCAATGGAAAGCCCTTGCAAAATTCACAGAGCCATGTGATCTGTTCCATAAACTGCAAAAAGTAAAATGGGCAAAGTTAAAGCGAATCTCTAATTGCTCAGGATTGTTTGCATAGGACCCCATAGATATTTGTTTTGACCCCCCAGTTTGCTGCTGCTGCTGGGGTGTCTTTGAATGTTACTCAGAGCTGGGCTCAGGGCTGATGCTCACTAAACACACATGAATTGATTTATTCAGTTAGTCATTTGATCTTTGGCAAACATTTGTTTACTGCCTACAGAGAAAGCTCAAGTAGCCTTTTTCTTCTCTGCCCAAACTGCACCAAAATTCAACAAGAGCTACCCAATGCCTGAAAGAGGACTTTGGCACAAGAAAGCAACCTGAGAACAGGTTTCTCTGCCTTCAGCTCACCTTGAGCAATAGCCAATCTCTGGGCGCTGGGAACGTGCACAGAAAGCACACTAGCGGCGTGCTATTCGCTCGGCCGTAGCTTTCCTGAAGCTGAGTTCTCGCTTCAGGTCTGTTGGCAAGAACTCGGCCTTACAAAGTCAACAGAAGGCTTCTGGCTGATTCTCCAGGACTTGGGCTGGTGATGTCCTTCACCCAGATCCAGGGCTTCTTGTCCTCTAGGTTATCAATTGCACAGCACTGGAGCCCTGGTTTGGGCCTTCCCTCTCCTAGGCCTGTGCTCAGGGCTAGGTGTACACTATAGGGAGGAACTCATGAACCCATTTCGATACATGGCCTCCTCAAGCTACTGCTTTATAGCTGGCTCTACCTCTCCCTACCCAGCTGTCACTCCTTGGGCCTGAACCAGGAGCTGCATCTGAGTGGACAGGAGGAAGAGTGACAGAGGGATTTGAGGTCTGTAGGTAGCTTCTGAGGCAAAGTAAGGGACTAGTGAGAATATATGTATATACATATATATATATATATATTTGAGAGGTTTTTGCTATAGGGCACGTACACTCGCTAGAAAGACAGAGAGAGACAGAGACAGAAAGTGAGAAATCACCCCCCAGGGGGGATGGCCACGCCACAATCCCTTCTCCTCCATTATCCTCTTGGGATCTTGGGCATGCATGCACATGTGCCCGGTGTGAGTTTCAGCCACTGGGTCTGGGACTTGAACCGCGGTCAACTTCATGGGAGTTCAATGACATAGCCATTACGCTAACTGCTGGTCCCAAGTGGGAATATTTATTGACAACGGAAATGCAAACGTACGTACCTTCCGGTCATGTTTAAAAGCCTAGTCAATGATTACATAATTTTATTAGTTACCTGGTAAAAATTCCCTTAAAGGGAGAGAAAGAGAGAGAAGCTTTATTTCCTCCCTACATTTGAAGGTCTGTTCAGTGTTTTTGTGGTCACAGGGGTACATTGGGGACCTCCAGCTTCTGCGCTAGCGTAGAGCAGGACGATCCTTTGAGAGGCTGAAACCTTGCAGACCTTGGCCTGGAAGACGGTCTGCTTGAAGCAGAAAGAATGGGAGCGAGTGGGAGGTTGCAGCCCAACAAGGCAATTCTCCCAGCCTCCAGATGACAAAGGTTGCATTTACACCTGGCCAGGAGGTTTAATCATCTACCATTTCCAAACACAGCAGGCTAACAACCGACTGGGCTGAAAATCATAAATTAAAAAAAAAAAAAAAAAAATCACCCACAAGAGACAACACAGGAAGGAGGGAAGAAGTGGGTCTGTATCTTTGCTCTAGAGGATTTAAGTCTTGACTGGGAGGATGTTGAAGGGGCAGTCTTGGTGAAGGCCCCTCAATGGGGTTCTTGGGTGGGGCCCTTAGTGAGGTGTCCTGGGTGAGAGACTGAGCCAGTGTTCCCCGAACAAGCTGGAACAGCCCAGTTGCTCTGAGCCCCATGAGAAAGTGACCGCCTGTGAATCTGGGTTGTCTTTCTCACCACTGCCAAGAGGAAGGAAGTGTCTGCCAGAAAGGTCTTCCCTTGGGAGCTTGAAGAGGAGATTGTGCCATGTCACTGATTCCTGAACGCCATCACCTCCTTGTTAGAGGACGCCAAGCTATCTTTGTGTCCTTTGTCCGGTAGTCTGGTATAGAGCTGGATGTTCTCCTTCGAGGGGATGGGATCAGATCTCAGTCACCTAGCTGTGGATGTGGGCAAATAACGTGAACTCTCTATATAAACCTTGGTTTCCCTATCTATACAATGGAGATGGTCGTAGTATTTGCATTATAGAGCATTGTCAGAGTTCAGTGAGATAATGCATCTTTACAGGTACTTCATGGAAAAATTTGATTCAGGGACAAATGGATAGCGTTAGCTACAGGTGGATGGTCCTGAGCTTGGTGCCTGAGAGCCAAACTAATGATAAATTTATGTGCAGGAGAGACTTGGAGGTCCTAATGGCCACGAGGCTGCAGTTCCATGTTAATTTGTCACATATTGATTTGATCACACTGACAAAGCCGCAGAACCCCACCGATGAAAAGGACCTTCATAGTCAGATTTTCATGATGTAGGAAAGATCAATATTTTGGATAATTAGCAATAAATATACTTAAATGTCAGTTATATACAAGAAACTCTTGTCAGCATGGGGGACAGAGAAGAATTGGATCCAGGTTCTCTTTTCTCAATAAATTTACCATTCTGATAGGCAGACAAGACATCCATGTAAATAGATAACTAACAGCTCAAGATAACGTATGTCAGATGCCAAAGGAGCTGTATTGTAGACCGAATGTATTTGTGCCTTATCTCTCCTACTCACTCCATGAAGACGGAAACCACATCTGTCTTGCTCATCACAATTCCCCTCTGCCACAGCTGCAATGTAGCTGAGACATACTGAATACTCTCTTTGGCCCAGCCAATGTTCCTAGCCCTTTCTAGGAATTAAGCTTAAAGGTAAGCTAATAATGGGCTCATCTGCGGTGGTGCAGGAACGAGGGTACTGATCTGCAGTGTTGAAAGTCACGTGGTCGACCAGCTGCTTCAGTTCCCTAGTTGACCTGGAACTCACCAGGTGTGCATGTGTGCTCAAGATCCTGACTCGCTAGAAGAATCTAGGGAAGGAGATTGTGTTATGACTAAACTGTTGGGAGTGTCTGTCTCTGTCTCTCTCACATTCCCTCTTGTGTTTGCTTTCTCTCATGAAAGAAATAAAAAACAAGTAAACTTTTAAAAAGCTTATAATGTGGACATTATCGCCAACCCATTTTTAAGACAGAAAAACTGGGTTACAGAGAAATTAAAAAACTTGTTGTAAGTCACATCAGTCCTGCCATCACTGCTCTGCCATGCTGGACACACACTGGGAGCTCGTTCCTCTGCTTCCTTCGTCCTGTGCCTGGCGCAGGGCCAGGCACAGGGGATGGGGAAATGCATTTGAGGAAGCCGCCAACGCTCCAGACACTACAAGGCACTTCCTTGTACGATTGCACTTTATCTTTGCAAAGTCCACTGAGGTAGACGTCACAACGTCCACAGAGCAGGAAGAAGGGGGCCCAGAGAGACCAAGGATATATGCAGGTTGTAGACTGGCAAGGGATGCCACCTGAATGGTTCATCAATCAATGACTGACCTGGACTGGGACAAATATTTGGAATATGGGGGATGAGAATGGTGAAAGAGGGAAGCAGTGTATCCACTGGCTCCTCCAGGGCCCAGATCTAAATGAGCAGACAATGTTGGAAGGAGATGGAAATGGGTTGGGAAGGCTAACCAGGAGCCTGGCAGTGGGCACTCTAGCAGGCTGACTGAAGCGAATGAATGTGCAAAGAGGTAGTGGCTGGGGCTGTGAGAAAGGTAGATGCGATCAGATTATACAAGGCCTGAATAGCAAGCAAAGGAGAGGAGACCCTGAAGAAACAGATCCCACAGAAATAAGCTGGCCACGTCTTGAGTGCTTAGTGTTTCTGGATCTTCAGCTAGGTCTAAACATTTGATAAGCCTGGTATGGCCTTTAATTTCCAAGCTACAGTTATATTGAATTGCATAACATCTTTAATCAAGGCTGCTGGAAAAATGACACAAAACATTTATTCCACATGGGTTGGGAAATTTTAAAAGCCTTGTAGAAAAATGCCAGTGTCCTTCTACCCACTCTCCCTCCACCCCCCTTTTTTTTTTTTTTTTTGGGGAGATTTTCACTGTGGGGAG
>NW_006159814.1:1273612-1275429 GCF_000334495.1 Tupaia belangeri chinensis | reverse complement strand
GGAGAGATTTTCACTGTAGGGCGCGTGCACTCGCCAGACAGACAGAGAGAGAGACATAGAGACAGAAAGCAAGAAATCACCCCCCAGGAGGGATGGTCATGCCGCAATCCCTTCTCCTCCATTCTCCTCTCGGGATCTAGGGCATGCACGCACACGCGCCTGGCGTGAGTTTTAAGCCACCGGGTCCGGGACACGAACTGCGGTCGACTACGTGGGAGTCCAGCGACATAGCCATTACACTAACTGCTGGTTCCCCCTCCACCCCTTTTTTGTACTTTTGAATTAAAGGAACACTGCAGTTGTGCTGCCTTATCATTGAGGAAATGGAGCAGGCAATGAAGACCAAGATTTGAGCCTCGTAATGTTTCAGGAGAGCTTGCTGCTGCTTAGCCGGGCTTCATTTCGGCACCAGGTGCCCTGGGATCCATAGCTATCTGTGCTCTGCTCCTAGTTTGGGTTTCCAGCTGTGTGTGTGACCTTTGACACAGCTCCTTACCACTCTGGGTTTTTTGTTTTTCCACCTGCAGAGAAGAGGGTCATAACGGTTCTATTTCCTTTGCTCACCTGGGTGTGGCGATGAATAAGTCAGTGTTTGCTGAAGGCCAATAGGCTCCTAGACATCACATAAGCACCTGCGCTGTGGCTCTGGGTAGCACCCAGATGGTGGTGGCGTTTCTCTATTTGCTCTCTTTACAAAGGCAGAATCTCATTCAACACCGGGGTCCCTGGCTTCGTCCTAATGTCTGAAGCCAGGAGTGGAGGTGGTGGGAGAGGGTTGGGGGGAGTGTGACAGAGGAAATAAAGGCACCATGACTGTTGCCTGTGTTTTGTTGGTGTTTCCTCTTATTTCTAGAAAGTTTTATTTTTTAATATATAACTTTAGGATTTTACAATCTATACTTCAATTAAAGCATATAAAATTTACCAAAGCTAAGAATGGAAAGATGAAGGTGCTGGTATTTAGTGCTCTCATTTAGAATAAAACTCTTCTGGTATATAAGGGGTCTTCAAACATGCCTGTGAAAAATGTGTGTTATGAAAAAAAAACTATGCGTAGATTTAAAAAATTTTTGCAATAAAATAAATTTTTACTTTAATTTCATTTTCCACAAACTGTTCAAAGTCCCCTTATATAATTCTTTTAGCAAATAATTCTTTTTTGCTCATTTGGGGAGAGACTGGATTTTATTAGAGAGAAAAGGTAAAAGTAGCTTCTAAGGGGTCGTACAGTGGCACAGCAGTAAAACGCCATGCTCTGCGAGGGAATCCCACATGAGAAGGTTTCCAGTTCAAGTCCAGGGACTTCCCTGAGAGGGGGGAGGGCACTGAGCACATGTTTGCCCATGATCCAGGGCTGGCTGAAGGCTGAGGGTGGGTCCTGGTGTCAGGACTCGGTTGGGGGTGTCCTGCTACTGGACCTAAGCTCCTCCTAACTTTATCCACTTTACGGTATGCCCTTCTATCTGTCTCCATCTCTCTCATGGATGAAATAAATTTTAAAACTTTACAAATCATTTAAAAGAAAATCTTGGGCCGGCAGCGTAGTGGTTAAGGTGCTAGACTCCCACATGGTCAACCTGGACCTGGCGGCTTGCTTTCTCACTTTCTCTCTCTCTCGTCAAATTAAAAAAATAGTAATAATATGGGAACCAGCACTTAGCATAATGGCTATGTCGCTGGACTCCCACGTAGTCGACCGCGGTTCGCGTCCCGGACCCGGTGGCTTAAAACTCATGCCGGGCGCGTGTGCGTGTGTGCCCAAGATCCCGAGAGGAGAATGGAGGAGAAGGGATTGCGGCGTGACCATCCCTCCTGGG
>NW_006159814.1:1244102-1273595 GCF_000334495.1 Tupaia belangeri chinensis | reverse complement strand
TCTTTTTTTTTTTTTTGCTGTAGGGTGCGTGTGCTCACCAGAGACAGAGAGATAGAAAGGGAGAAATCACCCTCCAGGGGGGATGGCCACGCTGCAATACCTCCTCCTTCATTCTCCTCTCGGGATCTTGTGCAAGCATGCACGCACACGCGCCCGGTGTGAGTTTAAGCCACTGGGTCTGGGACTCAAACTGCAGTTGGCTACATAGAAGTTCAGTGACATAGCCATTACGCTAACTGCTGGTCCCTAAATAATAATTCTTAAAAAAAAAAAAATCTCATTAAACTACCAAAAATTCATTGTTAAAAGGTCTTTTGTTGGGACTAGCAGATGGCATAATGGTTAGTTGCTGGACTCCCATATGGCTAACGGCAGTTTGAGTCCTGGACCTGGAGCCTTGAAACTCACACTGGGCGCATGTACATGTGTGCCCACAATCCCAAGAGGAGAATGGAGCAGAAGGGATTCCCGTGTGGCCATCTTGCCAGGGGGTCATTTCTCGCTTTCTCTCTCTGTCTCTCTCCAGTGAGCACATGGGCCCTATAGCAAAAATCTCTCTTAAAAAAAAAAGTCCTTTGTAGCTATTGTAGAATCTTCTCTCATTTGTTCTGAGCCTAGAAAAAGAAAAAATCTAAAATACTTCACAAAATATGGTAAAGCACACAAAATACAATGTGGGTTGCATGAAACTTAGAAGAGAGGAGCAGAAAATACGTTTGGGACTGTCTGCAAAACTCCATGCATTTTCCAAATGGATATTTGAAAACCTTTGATTAAGCAAGCCAGCCTTCTTGTTTTCCTGTCTTCTATCAAGATTCAGACTAAGTTGGCCACCCACTGATACAAATCTGTAAATAGACTAAATCCTCCCTTTGAACACGCTGGTCCCTGACTTGCTATCTTATGAAAATGTTTGGGAGATGACAACATCAGAGGGCCCAGCAGAGATGAGCTCGTCTGCCCTTTGCTAAGGAGTCCTGGGAGACTGTAGGTCTTTTGGAGAGGAAAGGGAGAGCCAGAGAGTTATAGAACAGAAAATGCCGGCACGGGTTCTAGATCCCTGACCCCTCTTACCGTGCACGTGTGAGTCGTTGGTGAGGATATGGGTTCTGCAGTGATCTCTATTCAGTTTAGCCTTGGGCCTTGTAGTGGGAGGGAGAAATGTGAAAAACAGAGATTATAAAAACGTGGTTTTGGGAGCCAGCAGGTTGCATAGTGGTTGTGCAGCTGGACTCCCACATGGCTGTTTGCGTCCTGGACCTAGTGGCTTGAAATTCACACCAGGTGTGTGTGCACGAGTGCCCAAAGTCTTAGGAGGAGAATGGAGAAGAGGGGATTGCAGCCTGCCCAAGGGGCTGGTTTCTCACTTTCTTTGTTTCTCTGGTGAGCACATGCATCCTATAGCAAAAATCGCTCTCTAAAGAAATAAGTACTTTTAAATTGTCTCATTTCTAAAGCCTTGTTTTTCTCTCTGCTGCTAGCATTCCATGTTTTTCTCTCACTTTATTTTGCTTCTTTTTAAAATAGATCTTTTCTGCTCTCATTTTCTGTAACTTTTCTGTTTTGTAAACGTTTTTATTTTTTTCATGAGAGTAAGAGAGAGAGAAAGATAAGCACCCTCAAAAGGGTCTCATGCCACTGTCCCCTAAAGTGTTCCCGGTCAGCCAAGATCATGGCACACATGCCCCTGTGTACGAGGGGACCGTAGAACTCGACCCCAGATCTTCCGTATGGACCCAGCGTCGCTTAGGCAGTGTGTTACAGCTGCATCACCGAGCCGGCCCTTCTGTCTATTTTCAAACGTCATCTCCTTTTTGTCTATTTCCTTATTAAATTGTTTTTTCTGTCTTTCTCCTAGTTCTACTATTAAGCTTCCTCTTCCTCCCCCTCTCCTATCCATTCTCTCTTGCAACTCTCCCCAGAGGCTGTAAGTCAGACACCTCGAACTTGACCCAGGTTACAAGTCAGAAGCTGTACTCTAGATCATGTTTCTTTAAACTAAAGCCTGTCAGCTCAAGAGACTTGTGGCGTTCATTGCAGTGTGTGCGCTCAGGTCTCTGACTTTGTTCTGAATTCTGAAATCACATTGTGATTTTAATAACCGCTAATCAGACAGAGGGGCTGCCTTTCTAGTCACTGGGAAGCTGGCAAGGGATGAAAGAAGCAGATGTGTGACAAGGAGGTGGTGAGGAGATTGCACTGGGAAAATAACTGAGCTGCTGTTTCCCCTTCCCTCCCTTGCATTCTCTCTCTACCTGGAAGTTACGAGAATCCTCAGGGTTCTTTTTTCTTTTTTCTAATTGCCAAAGGGCATATGCACTCTCTAGAGAAAACAGAGAGACACTCGGGGGTCGGGGGTGGGGTGGGAGAGAAGCACCCCCAATGGGGAGTGATCATGCCTCAACCCTTCTCTTCCATTTCTCCATCCTGTCAGGAGTGTGGGCACAAATGCACACATGCTCAGTGTGTTTTTTTAGGCCTCTGGGGATGGGATTTGAACCACAGTCGACTGTGTGGGATCTAGCTCCCTCAACCATGAGGCTACGGTGCTGGCCCATGATCCCCAGGGTGTCTAAATTAGAAGTAAAGTTTTATAAACTACTTTCAAATGATGTCACAGCTACAGAATAGTGGTGAAATAACCAGGTTGAGGGTGTGAGAGTCTAGAGAGAAGACCTAAGCTAAGAACCATCTGGATTTTTTTTTTTTTTTCATATTCTGCCTGCGGTGCCTCTGAAGCTTAACACCATTTCCTAACTGTCTCCATACTTGTATCCAAATTCCCAGGAAAAAAGAGACTTTGGAACAGTGGTTCAGGCCTCTGGAGTGAGACTTGGTTCGAATTCCAGGAAAATAACCCCTCCAAAGCTCAGTTACCTCAACTGAAAATAGGTACAATCATGCCCCTTGTTAAGCTACATGATCCAAGTAAAACTCTTGGCACTGTGTCAGACACTAATAAGTGCTCAAGTTGTGGTTGTTATCCTCACCCATTATTGGGGAAGTCTTGTCTCAAAAAGAGTTCATAGAGAGCTACATGTCAGCTCCTCCTCCCTCCTCCAGCGAGAGCCACACCCCTCAAACCATACACCAGCCTGCAGGGAGCACTTTGCTACCTGGGCCTCAGCCCCTCCTCACTTTACCCACTTCATAGTAAGCCAGGAACTATTTTGAAGGGAGGTGAGAAAATGTCTTTTAGTGCTGGGCTGGCTCCACAGTGCGGCAACCATGCATTGCTCAAGAGAAGTCAGATCTCTTGTGACTGTGGTGACTATGGTTCGAATCCCCTCCTGGTCAGCCTAAAACACTCTGGGTACATGTGCAAGTGCCTAAGATCTGATGGGCTGGAGGACTAGAGCAAGGGGATCACGTCATGACCAGACCCTGTAGAGGTTCCTTACCCCTCTCTCTCCTATGGATGTACACATGCTCTATCATGGGGGGAAATGTCTTCTAGGACCATCTCTGTAGTGCAGTGGCTAAGTGCAGTGCATCAGAAGCTGGATCCCACCACTACTCAAGTCCTGGCCCTGAAAGCTTGGAAAACATACCAGGCACATGTGTGTGCATGCATAAAATCCCGACAGGTTGAAGAAATGGTGAAAAGATTGCGGCATGGGTGTGCTCTCTTGGGAGGTGCTCTCTCTCTCTCTCTTTCTGATGAATTCACAAATTTCCTGGCAATTAAATAATCATAAATATAAAATATACTGGCCTAGAACAACCATTTTTATTAACCCATGACTCTGTGGGTCAGCAGTTTGGCTGGGGCTCCAGCTGGACATTTTGGCTGGTCTGGACAGCTGGGAGGAGATACCTCAGGTGGCTTCACTCACTTGTCTGGCAATTGGTGCTGTCCACCAGCTCGGCTTCTCTCTTCACATGGTCTCATCCTCGAGAAGGCTGCTTGGGTAGTAGCCCTCCAAGAGTCAAAGCTAAGGCCTTTGGAGAGTGAGATTCAGATGTCACAGTGTCACTTCTGCCACAATTTACTAAAGGCTTCTTGGATTCACAGTGGGGAAATTAGGCTCTACCTCTTGATGAGAAACAAAGCAAAGTCCCACTGCAGATCGGCATGTGTATAGTAGGGCTGGGAGAAATTATTCTGTTTTGCAAATAATCTCTGAGAATTGCCTCTAGCTGTAATAAATCATATCTATCCTTCATGAGAAAACCTATCCCCCAAAAAAGCTCATCTCAATAAGGTATCAGGCTTGAAGTCCAGAATATAGTCATTAAAATTAGGTCCAGATCTGAATGAGGCTCCTCCAGTACATCATAGAAAGCACAGTCGTAGGCATCGGGGCAAATGGTACAGAGAGCTTGTATTTTTAGTGGATAGGCATTTCCACCATTCTGCTCCTGAACACACTATGGTGAGAGGCAGGCGAAATAGCCATTGTAGACATGCCCATTCAGAAAGGGCGAGGCCTGGAGACACACTGGTTCATAACACTTCTGAAACCCAGCTGGGCATGTTTTCTGGGTTTCAGCGTGTTTTCCTTGACGAGGGACCAGTTTTGCTCCCTGGATGTGGTCTCCTAGTCCATTGTTCTCCTTGACTCTTGGATCTTCCCTTTGGGTTCTTGGCTCCAAGCATCTGAGATGTTATGTCGTTCTCTGTAGGGATTTGCCTGTGTTTTCAGCTGAATAGCTTTCTCAGGCTGCTTTCTGCGCACAGGAACTTGGGGACTTAGAAACCTGTTTTCAGTTTGATCTCTGTTCCTTTTAGTCTAAATATAGTACAATTTCTTTAAAAATTGTGTGGATTTCCAGTATATCAGATTAAAGTCTACTCTGGTAGGTATGTCTCTCTTTAGTTGGAGTAGTGAGGTAAGCAGCTATAGGAAAATGCCTTTAAGATTTCTAGAGCTCTTTTGTCCAACCAAGATTGTCTACTAAATGTTCTAAGGTATGGATAGAGAGTTCTTAAAACCACTCCTTTGGTTTTATCTTTTCTTAAAGCCTTTTCTTACTCTGAAAGTATCTTGCCAACTAGAGAGAACTGAAGATAAAAAATGATTTTATTTTCAACCAAGCACATACCAGACATTCGGTATTATCTTTCAATTCTGCTTACAAACTGAGCAGTCCCTCCTTTAGCTTATCTCTTGCTCTAAGACAGAAATCTTACTTAGATCCACAGTTTATTAGGTAAATTTCTTAAAAGTTAATTTATTTCTTTCATGAGTGAGAGAGCTAGAGAGAGAGAGCATTATTCCCCCAAACAGGATTTTTTTTTCAACATTCGACCACTGTCTATCATCCCAACAGAGTCTTTTTTTTTTTTTTTTTTTTTTTAGTGCGGGAGACGTTTGCTATAGGCCACATGCATTCACTGGAGAGACAGAGAGAAACAGAAAGACAGAAAATGAGAAGTCCCCCTCCAGGGGGTTTGCCACACCTCAATCCCTTCTCCTCTATTCTCCTCTTGGAATTTTGGGCATGCACACACGTGAGCCTGGCATGAGCTGCTGAGTTCGGGACTCAAACCACAGACGACTATGTGGGAATCCAGTGATGTAACCATTATGCAATCTACTGGTTCCCCCAACAGGGTCTTGTTGCTGGAATCTACCTTCAGCCTCATCCGAACCCAGATCATGGTCAAGTGTGTGCCTGGTGTATTCAGAGAAGTCTCTAGACCTCAGACTTGAAGCAGGAAACTTCCCACATGCAATTGCCCCACATATTGTTGCATTTTACTGCTGTACCACTGTCTGGCCTCTATTAGGACATTTTATATTTGAAGTCATTGCAGGCAACATTTGCCAGTTGTTCTGTCACTATATAAAACATTGCCTTTTTCCTGGTCTTCTATAGCTCTTTCCTCATTTTATTTCCACTTTTTATTAACAATTTCCTTGTCATTTTTCGAACTTAGGCCTTCTACCTGGTCTTAAAGCAAATTCCACTTGTTTTAGGTTAGTTGTAGCACCCACTTCTAGTCCCAATTTCTGTGTTTACTGCTATATGACAAACTTTCCAGAAATGTAGTGGCTTTCAACGATAACCATTCATTTGCTCACAATGTTGGGGTAGGAATTGGGGCTGGGCTCAGCTGGGCAGCTCTTCCGGAGTCACTCATGTGGCTGCAGTCAGATGACGGGTGGGCCAGACTGGCTGCGTGGATGGCCTTAACCACATGGCTGGGATCAGTGTTGGCGATCAGCTGGGCTTCTTTCTCTAGGCAGTTGCTCATCCTCACAGAAGTTAGTTTGGGCTTCTTCAGAAGGATGGCACTGCAAGAGGGCAAACATGGGTGCTGCAAGGCATCTTAAGGCCTGGGCTAGATATCATATGATGTCATTTCTGCTGTATTTTTTTGGTCAAAGTAGGTCACAAAGTAGATTCAAGGGATAGGGACATAGACTTCAACTCTCAGAGAAAGCAGTGGCAATGTCATGTACAAAGGGACTTATGAATGGTGGGTGGGGGGGAGATATTATCTTAGCTTATTTTGCAAATATCTCATTCAACAATGGTCTTGAACATAATGTTCAAAACCATATGTCCTCCTACAGCTCCACATAGTGCATAAAATATTATTCCTCTTCTAATTTTTTATTGTGGTAAGATACATAAAACACAAAATTTATCATTCTTTCTCATATGAGGGGACTGCAAATGCTTATGGAAAAGTGGAATTAAATTATGAATTTATATTGGTGCCCCCCAAAAAACTTAAACATAATTTTCCATGAACTTTTGGAAACCCTTCCCTCATATTTATTAACCCGTTCACTGTTATCTGAACTTCTTTCTTTTTTTTTTTTTGACATTTACTTATCTATTTCTTCCATAAATGAGAGAGAAAGAGAGAAAGAAAGAGTACCCTCAACAGGATCCTGACACTCCAATCCATCCCCAACCTCAGCTAACCCTGGATTACGGGCATGCACATACCTGGTGTACTGAGGGAGGTCTCCAGAATTGAACCAGGAACCTTCCCATGTGGGATTGCCTTGTGGTATGCCACCATCTGGCCTTATGTGTGAGCTCTCCCATCCCACTTCCCTATTCAATAATCTACTGATTGCCGAGGCTAACAGTATTCAAGCATCAACTTAAAACCAGAATCTGCGTCTTTCTCTGTTCCACACCTTGCTCATGAAAAGCCAGTAAGAAGGTGAGGCCTTGTAGTAAATTCTCTGAAAGATACTCCTGTCTATTTTTTGTAAGATTCTACGTACACGAGTCACTGTTTAACTTCCCTGGCATTTATGTTTTACTGTCTGATGTCTTAGTCATTTCCAGCTTCCTGGGAATAAAGTTAAGAGTAGGTAAGAATTATTATCCTGATGAACTGCAGAGGCTGCGACTTGATTAAGAGGAAACCAGCCATTTCTGACTCCCTATTGTCTCTTATTTGAGTTAAAATGTGAATAAAATGCTATCTTCAAGAACTGCTTCATCGTTTCATTGGTATTCTGAAAATTATAGTTGCTCAGTCAAGCAACTCTTAGCAAAGCTAGTTTACATTGGAAAGTCATTTTCTTCCCCCCCTTTTAAAAAACTTACTTATTTAATTTAGTTATTATTATTATTTTAAAACTTGCTATAGGGCACA
The DNA here is from genome assembly GCF_000334495.1 of Tupaia belangeri chinensis. Classification (NCBI taxonomy): domain Eukaryota; kingdom Metazoa; phylum Chordata; class Mammalia; order Scandentia; family Tupaiidae; genus Tupaia; species Tupaia belangeri. Next base: position 1,266,025 of record NW_006159814.1, on the reverse strand, counting down.
TGTGCTCCCCAGAGAGAAACAGAGAGAAGGGAAGTGAGAAGGCAAGCCACCAGGTCTGGGACTCAGACTATGGTCAGCCATATGGGATTCCAGCACCTTAACCACCATGCCCCATTTTGGCCCAATCTTTTTCTAAAGGGAAAAAAAAAAAAAAAAAAAAAAAGAATTGGGGAACCAGCAGTTAGTGTAATGGCTATGTCACTGGACTCCCATGTAGTCGACCACGATTCGAATCCCAGACCCGGTGGCTTAAAATCACACTGGGTGCGTGTGTGTGTGCCCAAGATCCCAGGAGGAGAATGGAGAAGAAGGGACTGTGGTATGGCCATCCTCCTTGGGGGGTGATTTCTCTCTTTCTGTCTCTCTGTCTCTCTCTCTGTCTCTCTGGTGAGCACACGCGCCCTATAGCAAAAAATTAAAAAGGAATTAAAAAAAAAAAAAAGAATTGGGGCCAGCAGGTGGCATGGTGGTTGAGGTTCTGAACTTCTCACATAGCCAACCATGGTACAAGTCCTGAATCTGGTACCTTGCTTTCTCATTTTCCTTCTCTCTCAATCTGTCTCTCTCAGGTGAACTCATGTGGAAAAACAAATAATAATGATAATAAATAAAGTAATTCTTTTAAAAATAGTAGTAGTAGTAGTAAAAAACATTTATAAGAAAATTCTCTTTCATAAAGATTAAATTATATAAAATCTTCAAAAAACAGAAATTAACTGGGAAATTTGGAGAATTGTAAAACAACAAAACAATAACAATGTTGTCTTATTTGGGCTGGACAGAGTTGCAGTGGAAAAATGTAGAACTCTGGTTCACATCCAGGGACCTCCCTGATAATGCCAGGCATACATGGTGCCCGTAATTTGGGGTTGGTTGAGATGATGGCAGTATGATGACCCTGTGGGGGTGTTGTCTCTTTCACTCATGAACTAATGAATGAATGAAAGAGTAAGTAAATAAATAAAACTTTTAAAAAGTCCCATTTACTATACATTAAGCTATTTTGCAGTTCTCCCCAAACAAAACAAAACAAAAATCCAAAATACTTTCTATCCAAAGTTGCCTCAATTTTTCTACACACCCTGACTATCCTTGGCCCACATTCCCGAAATCTTCTTATGATTTAAATGCTTGTTTCCTAAAAGAAACAGGCAAAAGGAAACTAAAAGTAACCTATTTCAGCATTGACCTTCATGAGCATTTTGGCTCATTCAGTTTGTCTTCTCTTTGTTAAGAACTGAGTGGAGGGACCAGCAGTTAGTGTAATGGCTATGTTGCAGGACTCCCATGTGGTCGACTGAGGTTCGAGTCCTGGACCTGGTGGCTTAAACTCACGCTGGGCGCGTGTGTGTGCCTGCCCAAGATCCTGAAAGGAGAATGGAGGAGAAGAGATTGCAGTGTGGCCACACCCATCGGGGGTGATTTCTCACTTTCTGTCTCTCTCTCTGTCTTTCTGGTGAGCGCTTGTGCCCTACAGCAAAAACAAAAACAAAAAACAAAAAACAAAACAAACAAACAAAAAAAAACTCTCAAAAAAAAAAGAAAGAAAGAAAGAAAGAACGAACTGAGTGGACACCCAAACTCTATAAGGGGCTGTGAAGGAAGCAACAGGAGTGAAAGAGCAATTAGGAAAGTCTTGTGAACCACTTTTACGGATTGTCTCACCACCCTATGCAGCTCTACAGAGCAAAGCAACTTGATTCCTGATGGGCAGTGAGTTAGCATCTAGCGTTTCTGGGGCAGCCGTGGCGTGTAAGACCAAACACAGTGGTGGTGAAGGTCTAGTTTCTGAAGCTTAACTGCTGGGGTTTGAATCTGGCCTCACCATTTGCTAGCTGTGTAACTTGGTGCAGGCTGTCCAATCTCTCTGGGTCTGTTTCTTGGTCAATGAAATGGGAATAAAATTAGTGCATCCTTCTTCAGGTTATTGCAAGGATTAATGATTAAAACTGTCCTTGGTACTCGGAAATGTTTTATGTGGTAATACATTCATTAAGACTTAGAAGAAAGAAAATCCTCTTTGTTCACAATCATGTGGGTCAATAATTGGGGCTGGCCTCAGCTTGGCATTTCTTCTGGAGTCTTCTGGGGTTCGATGGATGTGTGCGTACAAGAAGAAAAAATGACATATTAAAATAAAATGTCTGATGAACACCCAAGGGTGTTGAGAAGAGGGGCTTTGTCTCCCTGTACCCTTGCTGAGAAAAACCCCTTTCTCTGAAGCTTAAGGTGGAAATATATTATTATTATTATAACTATAAAATACTGTCTAAGTTGTATAATATTTCAGAAGTCTCCTTCAGGAAAGTATTGTTTCTTGTCCTCAGGCATTCTCACTATTCCATACTCACTCCCTCATGGGAGACAGACAGTATCATTTAGGGTTTAAATGCCAGGTTTTGGAGAAAGGTGACTATGTAGTGACTTAAACTCTGTGACCTTTGAGCAGGTCTCAGTTTCTCTATCTATAAAATGGGTGTGGAATTTAATGTGAGAATTAGGTCAGACAAGTAAGTAAGATGCTTACTATTTGGATCAATAAAAATGATTATTTTTATTTTTCTTTGATGTTTTGTTTTGTTTTAGAGAGATTTTTGCGATAGGGCATGTGTGCTTGCCAGAGAAAGAGAGAGACAGAAAGTGAGAGATCACCTTCCAAGGGGGGATGGCCATGCTGCAATCCCTCCTCCATTCTCCTTTCAGGGCCTTAGGCATGCGTGCACATGCTCCTGGCATGTGTTAAGCTGCCAGATCCAGGACTCGAACCACGGTCAACTACATGGGAGTCCAGTGATGTAACCATTATGTCATCTAATGGTCCCAAGTATTTCTATTATTTTTTATCAGAAAGCTGCAATTGTCATTCATGACAATTGGCAAGTGATCATTGCTGATAATATAATGTGATTGATGCTAGAATTTTTTGGAAGTTTTTTTGGAGACCCAAAGAAATAACAAGAAAAACCTCGATCTGGAACGTTCCAGAAAATCTATTCTGAGGCCAAAAGAGAAGTGAGAGAAGACTGAGCTTTTCATGTCCCCAAACTTCTTTGGTCAAGAGCCCCAAGTTTGACTTTGCCCTTGGGTTGCTGGAAAAAAAAAAATCTGCCTTTTTTGGGTCTCAGTTTCCTCATTTAAAAATTGAGAGGTTATCTTGAAGGTCCTCTTTACCTCTGAGATGTCTGGGAATGACCCACAGGTACCAGATGGAACTGGTTCCAGCCAGGTCATCCATCCACTCACTACTAGAAAGGAAACCAAACAGAGCAAAGATAAGGAATTCCCTTTCACCAAATATCTTGTAATTATGCTGATTTTCAGTCACATAATCAGTCTAAAAGCAAATCCCATCTCAATGGAATTTATAAAAGGATTAGGAAATGGAGAAAAGTGGGCTAAGTTAGCAAGCCCATTTGATTTAATTTAAGCCCATTTCCCTTCATCTGTTAGTTTTTTTTTTTTTTTTTTTTTTTTTTTTTTTTTTTTAGTTGAAATGGGTAGAGAGCATAAACAACTCACTGACTGTCATGCCTGCATTTAATTTCCTCTATTCATGGCTGGGTATATATCCGGCCTGCTTCTAAGGGGCTCATCCCTTAGTCGTGACACTGAAGAAATAGAACAGAACGGGTTTTGAGAGTGGCCCACACTGATGCTTCATCAATATGAAAAACCTAAATTAGAACAGGACACAAGGATTTTTTTTTAGTCTCAATCTAGAAAAAGGACATGTGTCACTTTGGCTCACATTAGTAGCTATGCACTTGATATCTCAAGCCACTTTCTGTTTTACTCTCTTGTTTTATTTTTGTAAATTACTGCAAGTTCCAGATGATCAAGCCACGTCAAATGAAATTCCACTCAATCTGATTAGCATAGATGGTGTTATAGGACTTCATGTGACTTCTGTCCTCATGAACTACATAGATAAACACAACTTTGTAGAAAAATGGAACTACAGTATGAATTTATTTTGGTGCAAAAAAAGAAATTTCAAATCTACACATGGTTTTCCCATAACATGCATTTTCAATGAGCTTTTTGAAGACCCCTCATAATGGTGCTGTTATCAATTTATCAAATGCTAGCCACATTCAGATCTCCTGCCTGAAACCTGGCCTAGCTCTGGGTCAAGTTCTCCAGTTCCAAAATAAGACATTTTGAAAGGGACAATGTTCAGATTTTTATCTTTGCTTTCTGGTTTTCAACTCAGAGAAGGAAAAAAGATAAGATGTTAAATTAATTTTAAAATGGTATAGACATGTAGCTCTTCAAAGTGTTTAAAGACACATATGAAATAAATGCGTCCTTACAACAATTCTCAGAGGTATATCCTGTTAGCAGTTTCTTTTTCTGATATCTTATTTGTATATGCTTTTTTTAAAAAAAAATTATTTATTTAATTCCATTTGTTATTATTTTTTAATTTAACCAGACAGGGGCAGAGAGAGAAAGAGAGACAGAGAAAGCGAGAAAGCAAGCCACCAGGTCAGGGACTCAAACTACAGTCAGCCATGTGGGAATCCAGCACTTTAACCACCATGTCACATACTGGCCCTTTGTATATGCTTTATAATTTTCAAACTGCAATCTTAATTCTCTCAGCAAATTAGTAATTTTGGCGTTATCATCACTATACTGTAATGAGTATGGCAGTCCCTCCTCATTTAGAAGGGTAAGTTTCAAGACCCCCAGTAGTTGCCTGAAACTGAACTGTACCTAATTCTATAGAAACTATTATTTTATACAAACATACCTATGATAAAGTTTGATTTATAAATTAGGCATATTAAGAGACTAACAACAACAATAAAATAGAGCATTACTATACTACAATAGAAGTTATAGAACTGTGGTCTCTCTCCCTCTTTCAAAATACCTTTATTTTTTATTTTTATTTTTTTTGAGAGAGAGAGATTTTTGCTATAGGGCACGTGTGCTTACTAGAGAGTGAGAGAAAGAGAGATAGAAAGCAAGAAATCATGCTCTGGAGGGAATGGCCATGCTGCAATCCCTTTTCCTCCATTCTCCTCTTGGGATTTCGGGCATGCACCCAGAGTATTTCTCAAGCTGCTGGTTCAGGACTTAGCTGTGTAGTTGGCTACGTAGGATACAGTGGCTATGACCATTCTGCCACCAGCTGGTCCTCAAAATACCTTATTGTACCATACTCACCTATATTTGGATCACAGTTGAAGTTGCATAAAGCAAAACTGTGGATAAGAAGAGACCACTGTAAATTGAGATTTGAAGTTCCATTGGCTTCCCCAAGGTTTATCACTGCTCAGGATCAGTGTCCTGTGGGCCTATCACTCAGTCCCGGCTCCTAGGAAGACATTGTGGTGTTCTGCTTTCATGTGACACCAAGTCTGCCCAGGATCTGCCTCTGAGCCACATAAACTCAAGTCTACTCTGTACTGTAAACACACTGACCCCCTCATTAGAGGATGAGAGCTTACCCTATAATATCTTACTTGCTCATTTACCTGCTAGTTTCCTCTCTCTGTTTGTGAACTCGAGGACAGGGACTTGATCCATCTCTTTTTTTGAATGCCCAGAATAGGGTCTGACATATGGCACTTGATCTATTAATGAACAAACAAGTGAATTCACCTCATGAGGCAGATTCTAAAACTTACAAAACACTTTACAGGTACTGCAATTTTTGCATTTAAATATGTTAGTGTAAATTAGAACTTCAACTATACCTGATAAGGAGAATTAAGAAGTTTTGTATATAAAGCCATTTATTTTTCCTTACACAAATGTTATTCATTCACTCCCAGCTACATCTTGGAATTTTATCAGTCAACAAATATTTGAGTATCTACCAGGTACAAGGCCTGTACTGGATTCTGTAGAGGAGTCACAGAAATGCAAGTGGTGACCCTATTCTCAAGGGATTTACAGCTTTATGGAAGGACTGACACATCTTTTTCCACTCAAAGGTCTTTCCATGGATTTTCTAGAACAAATACTAGTCAAGGAGTGGGAAAAACCATAGCAGGGTGAACATGAAGCTTTTCAGAAAGCCATCGAATTGTTCATTTAGAGTTTCATATTCCAAGACTCTCCACTATGGCTGGAGATAAGAAGTTAATTCTTCAGATACATAAAAGGGACATTGCAAAAGCCTCCATGTTACAAAATGCTAAAGACAGGAAAGTGTGGGGAATAGTAGCCCTTTCATCTTTAAGGCAAAAAAAATATATATTGCATGGGTCCAAGACAAACAAGCCATAAATCTCAGGCTTGAGCACCACCAGAGCTGCTGCCTAAATACAGAACAAATCAGGGTCGTTGGGATGGAGTTGCTGGCGGTCATGCAACATGGAAGAGTGGGAGCGCTGCTTGACAGTGTCAGCTCTCAGGTTCTCAGGGGCTGGTCTTGTCTCTCCCAAACCCGACTTAAACTCTCTAGGACTCCAGCATTGGAAAGCAACAAAGAGATAGAAACCAACGGTGCAGCGCAGGACACCTGACGTGGCAGGGGAACAGACTCCTAGGGAAGCCAGAACTCATCAGCTGTAAAACTCTCAGGGCCAGACAGAGGGAAGGGAGCTGATTTCCTTGGGGTTCTGTTGTTTATACTTAAGTGTTTGGTCTTAGGAGACCCAAATGGGCCTGTAAAGGCTTTGTCACTAGAGATTACAAAGATTATTACTTTGGTGTAGCCAGACGCATCTGTCTCTTTCTTTTTCTTTTTAATGTCTTAACTTTTCTATTCAGATAGTATCAGAAGTTAATGTATATGGCTTTGCGAGCTCAGGTTCTGTGTATATTTTAAACAGTGAGATCAGGGACCAGCAGATGGTGAAATGGTTATGTCGCTGGACTCCCACGTAGTCAACCATGGTTCGAGTCCTGGACCTGGTGGCTTAAACCTCATGCCGGGCACATGTGCGTGTGTGCTCAGAATTCCCAAAGGAGAATGGAAGAGAAGGGATTGTGGCATGGCCATCCTCGCTAGGGGGGTATGATTTCTCATCTTTTCTTTTTTTAAGAGAGAGATTTTTTCTATAGGGTCTGTCTGTGCTTGCCAGAGAGACAGAGAAACAGAGAAACAGAAAGGAGAAATCACCCCCCCCCCAGGGGGCTGATCATGCCACAATCCCTTCTCTTCCATTCTCCTTTAGGAATTTTAGGCATGCAGACACACTTGTCCAGCATGAGGTTTTTGTTTTTGGTTTTTTTTGAGAGAGAGATTTTTGCGCTCGCCAGAAAGACAGAGAGAGACAAACAGAAAGTGAGAAATCACCCTCCACGGGGATGGCCACGCCACAATTCTTTCTCCTCCATTCTCCTCTTGGGATCTTGGGCACCCACGCACATACGCCTGGCATGAGTAAGCCACCGGGTCCGGGACATGAACTGCGGTCGACTACATGGGAGTCCAGAGACATAGCCATTATGCTAACTGCTGGTCCTCCCAGCATGAATTTTAAGCCACCAGGTCTGGGACTCAAACCGCAGTCAACTACATAGGAGTCCAGTGATGTAACCATTATGCCATCTGATGATCTCAGTGATTTCTCGCTTTCTATCTCTCTGTCTCTCTTGGCAAGCGCATATGCCAACAAAACAAAACAAATCGACAGCGAGAACCAGCCTTTATTAAATGCTTACTACTGTCAAGCACTGTTCTAAACCCTGTGTGGTGGATACTGTTATTACTACATTCTTATTTTACAGATGAGGAAACTGAGATGCAGAGAAATTGAGTACAGCTGGTATGTGGTGAAGTTGGGATTTGAACCCAGGATGTGTGCCTTCAGAACCTGCCCACAGAACCACTATGCTTCCAAAGCACAAATGGTGCAGGTTCACATAAGGAAGAGAAAACCAAATCGGGAGTAGAAAAATCGTTCTGTAAGTGCACTTGGACACACACACACTCTCTCTCTCCCAGGGATACTTTCTAAAAAGTTTATTCACTTATTCCATCCTTGGACGAGTGTGTGTGTGTGCACATGCATAGAGAGAGTGAGAGAGAGAGAGACAGAGTGAGAAGATAGTACCCACAACGTCTTGATGCTGCAATCTACCCCCAACCTCAGCCAGCCCCCGTTCATAAGCATGTGAGGGCCTAGCGTACTCAGAAAGGTCCCTTGATGCAAACCCACAATCTTCCCATGTGAGTCAACCTTGCAGAGTGTCATGTTGTACTGTTGGCCCTCCAATCTTGGAGAAACTAATCTACTCCCCCAAACGGGCCTGGTTCCTGGTTATCTTCTGTAGATCTCCCTTAGCCAAGATGTTATCAAGTTCATTCTGTAAGTTGTATTGGGAATGGACTAGGTATTTGTTAAAATTATAAGTAGAAAATGAAATAAGTAAGAAACAGTGCTTTTCCTTTTTAGTTTTTTCCAAAGGGTAAGTACACTCTCCAGAAAGAGACAGAGAGACAGAGACACAGAGAGGGAGAGGAAGAGGAAGAAAGCACCTCCCATGAAAAATGGTCATGCTGCAATCCTTTCTCCTCTGTTTTCTCCTCCCTGTAGAGATTTTGGGCCCACACATGTACCCATAGTGTTTCTCAAGCCATCAGGTCAAGGACTTAAACTGTGAGGGCAGCCATGTGGAATTTTAGCTGCCTTAACCATGAGGTTAAGAAGCCAGCCCTGGGACAAGCAATTAGCGTAATGGGAGTCACTGGACTCCGTGTAGTCAACTGTGGTTCGAGACCTGGACCCAGTGGCTTAGACTCACGCTGGGCATGTGTGCGTGCTTGCCTAAGATCCTGAGAGGAGAATGGAGGAGAAGGGATTGTGGCGTGGCCATCCCCCTGGGGGCGGGTGATTTCTCATTTTCTGTCTCTCTGTCTCTCTCTGCCTTTCTGGTAGGGGCGACGCCCACGAGACCAAACAACACCAAAAAAAAAAAAAAAAAAAAAAAAAAAGACGAAGAAGCCAGCCCCCAAATGATACTTTTCAAGCTACACCCACCCTCTCCAGAAATTCTGAACCTCTCTCCCTCTCAGTACCATTCTCTACCCTAACTGTGGGCCTGGATTTTCCTAAGACCACTGATTGCAAAATATATCACTGGTGGAGGAGAGGATGGCCCAGGGCCATAATAAATATTGCTGTGGTGACCTCCCTCACACTTGAGACCCATCCTCCTTACATGAGATGGGCAAAAGAGGGCTACGCAGGAGAGCATAGGAGTAGAATGAGCACACCTCCATGGGACCTTCTTCAGCTTGGTTCTTGTGTGGGGAGGAGGTCTTGATATGTAAAAGAACTTGATTTGGTTGACTGTGAGTCTGGGGAGTTGGATTTTCATGAGATCTGTCTCTGAGTCCTAGATTTCCTTACCCCAGAAAGCTGGAAGTCAAGAATCCTTCCCATTGGCAAGCTCTGCAAACTTCATTTACTTAGTAGGAACTCGATTTACTGTGTTTAGTTTTAACCTGCGATCTCTAGGTAGTTGTGGGGGACACGGAGTGGGGAGGTTCTATAAGCCATTTTAATGTTATGAATGGCAACACAAAAATGAATGCGTTGACTTGGGATAAGATGCATAGGTTAAAAAGACTCAAGTCCTTTGTTTTGGGTTAGAATTGTATCTATCCAGTCTAGTGGTGATGCTGGACATCTCTCCTGAGTTTAAAGATGTATTACTACTTAATAAATGCAGTTGGGGTCTAGCAGGTGGCGTGGAGGTAAAGACAGCTCGATCCTATATGACTGACTGCAGTTTGAGTCTCAGACTTGGAGGCTTGAAAAATCATGCAGGAGCGTATACACCCAAAATTCCAAGAGAAAAGTGGAAGAGAAGGAATTTGATGTGGCCATAACCCCTGGGGGTGATTTCTCACTCTCACTCTCTCCCTCTCTCTCTCTCTCTTACAAGTGCACATACCCTACAGCAAACTAAAATATTTAAAAATGCACTTGGTTTGGGAGACAGGATCTTCCAGTACATGACGTCCATGAAATAATGATAATAATACATACAGACTGAGCACAGACAGGGGTTCCCTATTCTAACAGGTCTGTTGAGTAATCAAGGAGAGAATCAAGTTTTGCCAAGCAAGAGGGAAAAAGGATATGGGAGAGTGACAGAAGCCTGGCAGAAGTGTCTTCTTCCAAGGGAAGGGCCCTGGTCAAGACCATTAAAAAGAAACTGGGAGAAAAAAAGAGGCAGAGGGTCTTCTGTCACTTGTTTCTGCTAGTCTTTGAGTGGTGGTCATTGTCAATCAACCTGAGGAAGATGCCCTGTGTCTTGCAGGCTTCCTACCTAAATGTGGCATTCGCTGGTACCTACCTAATGATGCCTAACAGCACTGTGTTTTGTGGGTTTTTTGTTTTTTGGGTTTTTTTGAGAGCTTTTTGCTATAGGGAGGGTAAGCTCTCCAGAAAGATAGAGAAAGACAGAGAGACAGAAAGCAAGAAATCACCCCCTGGGGGGATGGCCACCCGAAAGATAGAGAAAGACAGAGACAGAAAGCAAGAAATCACCCCCCAGGGGAGATGGCCATGCTGCAATCCCTTCTCCTCCACTCTCCTCTTGGGATCTTGGGCACGCATGCACACGCGCCCGGTGTGAGTTTAAATCCCTGGGTCCCGGGCCTGGGACTTGAACTGCAGTCGACTATGTGGGAATCCAGCGAAATAGCCATTAAGCTAACTGCTGGTCTCAGCACTGTTTTTTATTTATTTATTTATTTTAAGTAGCCTGACTCACCTTTCTACCCTTGCTGCTTACCCCATTCACAACCTAGAGAAGCCACATATAGATTAGTGCTGAGTAGAAGTTAGTTTTTAATCTCATAGAGTTTTGATGATAAGGGCCAGCCTGTGGCCTGATGGCTAATATAGCTGGAACATACAGGGCCGACCATGTGCTCCAAGTCCCTGCCTAGAGGCTTGAAAAACACAGCAGAGGGGGCCTAGCAGGTGGTGTGGAGATTAAGTTGATTGGAATCTCACATGACTGACCATAGTTTGAGTCTCAGACCTGGTAGCTTGCTTTCTCACTTTCCTTCTCTCTCTGTCTCTCTCTGGTCAACTTCAAATAAAATAAAATAATATAATGACAATGAATAAAATTCTAAAAAGAAGAAAGAAAGCAAAAAAAAAAAAGCATCAAGAGCCAGTTTGTGGCATGGGGATTAGGGTGACTGGGTCCCACGTGACCAACTACACAGTTCAAATCTCAGACTCAACAGCTTAAAAAACATGCTAGATGCTTGTGTGTGCGTGCCCAAAGTCCTGCAAGGGGCGGGGGGGAGATGGGGTTGAGATGTGACCATTTCTCATGAAGGATGCTTTTTCTCTTTCTGGAGAATGCATACAACTTCTGGCACATTTTTAATAAAAGAACAATGCTGGGTGTGTGTGTGTGCATGTATCCAAACATCTCAAAAGGATAATGACAATGAATAAAATTCTAAAAAGAAGAAAGAAAGCAAAAAAAAAAAAGCATCAAGAGCCAGTTTGTGGCATGGGGATTAGGGTGACTGGGTCCCACGTGACCAACTACACAGTTCAAATCTCAGACTCAACAGCTTAAAAAACATGCTAGATGCTTGTGTGTGCGTGCCCAAAGTCCTGCAAGGGGCGGGGGGGAGATGGGGTTGAGATGTGACCATTTCTCATGAAGGATGCTTTTTCTCTTTCTGGAGAATGCATACAACTTCTGGCACATTTTTAATAAAAGAACAATGCTGGGTGTGTGTGTGCATGTATCCAAACATCTCAAAAGGAGAGAGAAATGAAGTGATGTGATCATTTCCTATTGGGGGTGCTTTCTCTCTTTTCCTTGCTCTCCATCTGTGGTGAGCATGTGCCCTCTGACAAGTTAAAAGAATGTTCTTTAAATGATAGGAAAGCTCCCTTTCTTCACCCACCCGTTTCCCCATTTGTTCATTTAACAAATGGCCTTTGTGCCAGGCGTGTAGGGGATGTGTGGGCCTCCATCTCGAAGCCCAAGGTCTATGAAGTTGATGACACCCTACACATTGCAATACCAGATGAGGGACAGTAATGGGGATGATGACTCTGACACTCTACAATTTTGGTGATGAACTGTAATTAGCCAGTCTTTGGTCTGATGGTGAGAAGCTTCCTACACCCACTGGCTAGGAGAAGACCCAGGCAGGTTGGGCTGGCAGCAGTGGCACCTGGGAAAGGCAAAGCCTGAGCAGAGCAGTAAGCAAGCGGCAGTTGGGGCAAGATTGGCCTGAGACACTGGCCTCTCCGAGGAGTGTTCCTCCCTACAGCTTCTACTACACCTCTGGGTGTCTTCCCACACTGTTTCCCAAAAGTGGATCAAGTATGAGTTGGGAGGGCACAGTGTTATTACACATATGTTTCTCTGAGCTGCGGGTGTCCCAGCTGGTCATACTTAGGAGACCAGTGATCCTAGGGCCCTTCAACATTTAGCCTTCATTTCCTAAACCCCCCTGGTCTGGTAATTGAGCTCCTGGCAGGTGTTGCCTGCGAATGGAGCAACTGCCTGTGCTGTGGGGAGGGTCAGAGCAGGCTTCCTGGTGTCAGCTCACTCCAGCGTCTTCCAGAAGGAAGTGAGTGGAAGCTGGTGCACTTGACTGAGCACAAGTCTCTGGATTCTCTCAGCCTTAGCCAATGGGCCAGCCAACCAGAGGCCAATAGAAATGTGCTGCTTTTGAAAGAAGAGGAAGGAAAACAGGGGCCCCATTGAGCGCCTACCAAGCATGCTCCCACTTTGGCACCTAAAATGGTCAATTTTAGCTGATCAGGTTCATTTCGCAACTTGGTTATGTGATTCCCGAGCATTACCTCTTATCTCTAAATAGAGGTGTGAAAACAGAACCGACTTGGCACAGACTAGCTGCCTGAAGGAGGGTCTTTGTGTGAGGCTCAGGCTCGTAGGGTAGAAAAGAGCACATGACACCACCCTGTAGCCCTCCTGCCTTATCTAGCGTTGCTCTCCTTCATTCAGCCAAGAGCAGACCCTGGTGTACTCGCATTACAAAGTGTCCCTGGCCTGGTAGAGAGGAGAGATCACACTCATGCCACTATGTGAGGCATTACTGTGTGCCTGGGGTGAACTTGCAGCCCCAAATGAACTACTCAAATAGCGTGTGGACGTCTCCCAAATGTGTAGTGAGGCTTATGCACAAATATGCAGCCGGCACTGTTCACTGCCCTCTTGGGAGAGAGGAGCAAGATGGCGCTGGGCCAGCAGCCTCACAAAGTGGCGTTGTTAACTCCCCTTTAGATGTTCCTGTGTGGCTTCATCAGAGCAGAGGAGGATCTGCTTACACCGACTGGCTCACGCGGATTCTTTGGGGGATGGGAACGACAATGCGGGCCTCTGTTAGGCTCTGGAGTGTGTTGGAAGTCCTTGGCCACTGCTGGAGGGTGTCCGTGATCCTTCTGGGTTGGTGTGATACTGAGTTACACCCCTGGAGGGTGAGCTCATTCCTGGGCCTCAGAAAACAAGTTTCTGACTGGGTTGGGGACAGAAGGAAAACTTCAGGTTTTGAATTTTTTTGAGAAGCCTATTGTCTCCTTGAAGAGAGCTGAGAGCACTTTCTCAGCCTTGGGTCCCTGGAAAATCAAGGGTCTAAGGGCTCATCCAAAAGATATGTGCCAGTGACCTCTGGGGAATCAAGCATGTCTTCCCCAAATCACTTCAGTGATAGTCATAGCCTCTTAGGTTGAAACCTTCAGCTGTCATTTTGTTGTTGTTTATCCTTTTCCCTTCCAGAAAGGTGTGGGTGGACACTTTAGGCACTGTTGTTTTTTTTTTTTTTTCCAGGCACTTTTGAATAAAGGGAAGCAGGGAGGGTCATCTGGAAGGTCAGGAGGTAGGGCTCAGGTTAAAGAGGTCACCTGGAGCCTGAGGCCGGCACCCTGCAGGGCCTGAATGGTCACTTCCAGGGGCTGTCCTCACCCTAAGGTGTGGCCCTAAAATGTCTTCCCTGTCACCTTCTTTTTTTTTTTTTTTTAAGAGATTTTTGCTGTAGAATGTGTACACTTTCTGGGGAGATAGAGAAACAGAAAGCAAGAAATCACCCCCCAGTGGGCATGGCCATGCCACAGTTCCTTCTCCATTCTCCTCTCAGGATTTTGGGCATATTTGCATGTGTGCCTGGCATGAGTTTCAAGCCTCCTGGCCCAGGACTCGAACTGCAGTTTGCTAAATGGGAGTCCAGTGCCTTAACCACTCTGTCATCTGCTGCCACCTCCCCCACACACACCTTGTTACATTCTTAAAAGACTTCTTTTCAGTAGACTTAGGGCTCCACTACAACTCCTTGCTGACCCAGCCTCACCAGCATGTGTCATTAGTAAAATCAGTACAGTAGTCTCTCCTTTCCCTCGGGGATCCATTCCAAGTTCCCCCACCCTGTGTCTGCCTGAAACAGTGGATAGTACTGAAACCTACATGGGGTGTATTTTGTCTATATTCGTATACCTTTGATAAAGTTGAATTTATAAATTAAGCACAGTAGGAGAGCAACAATGACAATAATACAACAGAACAATTACAACAATATATCATAATAAAAGTTATATGAATGTGGTCACTTTTTCTCTCAAAACATTAGGCCACAGTTCACCACAGTTACTGAAACTGAGGATCGGGGGACAACTGTATATTCCCCAGCAACCTTCATGAAACTCTGTCTCTCACATCTCTACCCCCTCAGCCCCCAGCTCCCAGTTGGATAAAGTTCGAACTCCGTTCTCTGCCTTGAAAGCTCTCTAATTTGGTTGAAGGAATCCTTGCCAGGTCCCTACGTGCAGAACTCTGGAACATCTTAGCCCATTTTCTCATTTCTAGTCAACCTCTTTTCAGTCCATTCTCCACCACCTAGCTAGGAGAGCATTCTGAAGTGAGAATCTGCATCTCATTTCCCAGTTCAATAGTTTATAGGAAAGGGTATAAAGACCTCATAAAGCATTTGGAGTCCTTAAAGGTCTGATGCTTTCTTCCTATCAGCTGTGCACAGCAACTTTCTTTCAGCCGGATCCCTTCCGTGTCTCTCTCTTTACACTCTCTCGGCCCCCACACCTCTGTGCTACTGTGACCAGCTTCTGCTTTTTCTTCCAGACCTTGAACAAACGAGGACAGGGACAGCATCTCATTTACCTTTCTCCCAGCACCTTACATAGTAGCAAAACACAGGGGTTCAGTAATTGTTTACTGAGTCTTTTGTAAAATAAATCTTCCTAATGTGCATTAGGTATCTTCCTAAAGTGATCTTAACAAAATATAACTATTTTCAGCTAGCTCGGTCATTCTCCAGGATAGACCGTGCTAGATCATGATTGCATTTGGGTACTGTGAAGTCCTTGTGTTCCAGACCTAGAGGAAAAGAAAGCATTTTTAGAGGCCATTTTTGTATGAACTAAGAGCTTTTAAAGACAAGTTTGGGGCCAGCAGATGGCGTAATGGTTACGTTGCTGGACTCCCACGTAGTCGACCGCAGTTTGAGTCCTGGACCCAGCGACTTAAAACTCACACCAGGTGTGTGTGCATGCACGCCTAGAATCCTGAAGGGAGAGTAGAGGAGAAGAGGTTATAGTGTGGCCATAACCCCTGTGATTTCTTGCTTTCTGTCTCTGTCTCTCTGACAAGTGCATACACCCTATAGCAAAAAATCTCCCTTAAAAGAAAACAAAAAAAGTTTGACCAAATGATTCCACTTCTAGAATCTATTTCATAGAAATGCAGCTTTTTGAAATAAAAATATTGAGCTGGCAGCTTAAATACCCATGGACATTGATATAGCAGGAAATTATACAATTAATAAGAAGGAGTAGATTTATTTTTCTGACATGGTGCATGTCCATAGTATCAAATGGAAAAAAGTGAGTGGGGAAAAAAATCAGAACAGTCAACATTTCAGAGTAATTTGTGTGTATAGAAAAAGTTCTGGAATGATGCACATCAACTGGAAGACCATATTCATTCCTAGGTAGAGGATATAGAAAATAGTGGGGGGAATTTCTGATTTTTATGCTATGCCTTTTTTTTTTTAAGTTTTTGTCATAAGATGTGCATGCTCACCCTAGAGAGACAGACAGAGACAGAGAGAGGGAAAGTGGAAATCCCCCCCCCCTCAGGGGGATGGCCACACTGTAATCCCCTTTCCTCTTGAGATTTTGGGCATGCACACAGACATGCCCAGTGTGATTTTTCAAGCCACCAGGTCCAGGACTTGAACCATGGTTGGCCATGTGGGCATCCAGTGCCTTATCCACCACACCACCTCCTGGCTCCTATGCCATTCATTTTGAAGTGGCTTGAGCACTGAATTATACCAAGGTCCAGTTGGGGTAGTATAAGGTTAGAGGAGATGATCTTAAAGCTCTAACACTGTTGTCATTGAGTGGTTGATTTTTCCCAGCCTTTTGTCTGCCAGACGGAAATGTCTTGCCTTCAACAGACTGTTCTCATGGCTATTTGCATTTAAAGAGGTCATTAGAGAAGATGGGGAAGAAGATGGTTTTTTCTCAAGAACTATGTCATGGTTTGCTGATGGAGAAGTTGATAGTGGAAGAAACCCTTTCTGTCGGGATTTCTCCCTGACATTCGCCATGGAGGTCTCCAGTGTGGGTCTGAGTTTAGACAGCTTGTTTGGGGTGCAATGGGCTCTGCAGCAGACTTTGTTCTTGTCAGTTAACTATTGGAGAGAAAGTCTGCGTTCAGATTCATGGGCAGGTGCTCAATGGGAAGAGGAGGAGAAACAATATAAACGCTAATAACTACTATTTACTCAGTGTTCACTGTGTCCGCAGTGTGTGAGAAGCTTTATATACAGCTCCCCATGTGGCCTCATGATTCAATTATCTCCATATGACTTAAGGATTTATTTTATTCTCTCTATGTTCTTCACGACATGAAAATTAAAACTCACAGGCAATAAGTGATAAGGGCAGAATTTGAACCCCGGTCTGAATGAATCCAAATTTTTTCATGATATCACTACATGATTTGTCCTCTAGTAACCTAAGGTGGTGAGGGGTGAGTGAGGAGAGTCTAGTTAGTTTAGCCACATTCACATGGGAATTTAGAGAGGAATTTTTCAGGAGACATCAGTTTGAAGATGACACAAAGGGGCAGTGTGGTATAGTAGAAAGAACCTGGTTTAATCCCGATTTTCAGGTGGTAATAGCCAAAGTCAAGTTGCCTCTCTGAGCTTCAATTTTGCCATCTATAAAGTGGAATACTAATCCCTATCTCACGGAGCTGTGGTAAAGAATAAAGGACCTGGTGTACATGAAGCACTAAGCCCTACTTGGCACACGGGAAGATGGCCAGCGGTGGTGTGGCTTTGGATACAACTTCATGCTCTGATAATAATGACCAAGTTTCACAGGGCACCGGAGTTACTAGGCCCTTTCACATGCATTATCTCATTTGACCCTCATAGCATGCCATCAAGCTGTCTCTACTCCCTTTAATTGCCCTGCATGAGGGAAGAGCTGTTTAGATCCAGCTCTCTGCTTCCTCACTTCCAAGTATACCTGATACTGCTGAGATCTAGCTTGGACCCACCACTCAGCTGACACTGCTCTGGCCAAGGTCATGTGTGATTTGCTCTGGGCAAATTCAGGTAGATATTTTTCAGTCTTTTGGGATTCCCCGTTCGAGCATTCTTCCCTTAGCTTTTAGGGCCTACTGTGTCCTGTTTTCTTCCTGATTTTCTGCCTCCTTCCTGGGCTTCTCTTCCTCTGCAGTGCCTGGATGGTAGGTCTTAGTGTGTATCCTGGATCCAATTCCTATACCTCCAGTTCCTTACTATTTTTGAAACTCGCAAGTTTGCCTCGCTCAGATATGACTATGTCATTCCCCTATGTCATGGAGCAGATCTTCTTCTGAAAGTAGAGGCCATGGTCTTCACTCAACACCACCATGAGGTCTGGCCCACCTGGCTCTTCCCGACTTTTCATGCTGAATGTCACCCACTCCCGCGTTTGCATCCTGGGCCGCTCCCTGTGCTGGGCCTCTGATGTGCTAAGTCCTGTTGACCCCCTACCCTCTGACCCTTTGCACTTACACTTGCTTTTGTTACCATGCCCCGCCTCCCCGGCCATGTCCTTCCACTTCCATCTGCACCACGCTCTGACTCCTTTACCACCACAGTGTCTGGTCTTATTCTAAATAGCCCTTCCTCAGCCACCCACACCAGGATGGGCTTCCCTGGTTATATGTTATTCATGGCATGCTGTATCTCTTTTTCCTAGCATTAATCATGATTGTAGGAGCCAGCAGATGGCATGGCGGTTAAGGCACTGGACTCCTACATGGCCAGTCTTGGTTCGAGTCCTCATGATTTGCTTTCTTATTTGCCCTCTCTCTCAGTCTCTGTCTGTTTCTGGTGAGTGCACATGTCCTGTAGCAAATTTGAAAAAATGATAAATAAAATTAAATAGTTCTTTTAAAAATCATAATTATAATTCATTATTTGTGCAATCATTATTTATATTTTTATAAATGCATTTGTTGATTTCTTTCATGAGTAAGAGAGACAGAAAGGCATTAAGTACTCCCAACAAAGAGTGTGCTCCCAACCCCAACCAGCCCAACTCATGGGCAGGCAGGTGCTCAGTGTACTAAAGAGGTCTCAGGACATAACTCCCATGTGAGTTAGTCTCACAGAGAGTCATGTTTTAATTGTGCCAGTTATAACAGTCTGGATCTTGTTTAATATTTTAAAATAATTTCATTTTTAAAATTTTGTTGAATAGTTTTAAAGAATTTAATATTATTATTATTATTATTATTATTATTTTGGCTATAGGGTGCATCATGCACTTGCCAGAGAGAAGTGAGAAATCACCCCTCAGCGGGGATGGCCACACCGCCGTCCCTTCTCTTCCATTCTCCTCTTGAGATTTTGGGCACACATGCATACATGCCCAGTGTGATTTTCAAGGGGTCCAGGACTCAAACTATGGTGCAATTGGCTACATGGGATCCAGTGCCTTAACCTCCATGCCACCTGCTGGCTCCCAAAATGTAGGCTTCCCCAAAATAGTCCCCATTGGACTTATATACCCCTCAATTCCTTTTGAACCCAGTGTCTCTAAGTGCCTGATAAACCTCTGTTGGCCAAAAGAATAGGTCTGTATGGCAATGCCCATTTCTCCTCCCTGGCCACCTTCTGCTCTCTCTCCCTCCAGTTTTGATTCTCATTTACCCCCCAAACTTCAGATTTATCTTCTGAACATACAACCGTGACTGTGTCATCCCCTACTTAAAAACCTTCGATGTTGTAATTGCAGTGACTTAGAAGGATGAGCTGGAGGATCCCAAGCTAGAGGTTGACCTGGGCAATATAGTCGACTACATGGGAGTCCAGTGACATAGCCATTACGCCAACAGCTGAACCCCAGAAGGTTTATTTTTGTCCATCTCAGGTTGTTGCCTGAAAAATGCTACTGCCTTCATAACTTTTTTCCTAAGGTAGCCAAACTCCAGTGGTCCTCTTGTGTAACCTGGAGGGCATGCTATTTAGACTACTCTCCGTGATGACTCATGATGGATATTGGACCTATATGCACCACCAATCCTGACACCGCTCCCCCACCCCCACGCTCCGGCTACCACCAAGACTGTCTGTCTCTGGAGAATTGTCATAACATAGTCTGGAATGCCCAGAGCATTGTGGGTTCTTTCTTAACAACTAATAGATTGAAGTCAGTGGAAATCTTAGCTGAGCCTGGATTCCCTAGGGTTGTCAGGGAGTTGGACCTGCTCTATGTTAGATCAAGAGGCTGTACCCCTTTCTCTTCTTTACTGATAATTTGCTCTTCATGAGGTGGATCACACTGACTGCTGTGATTCCAGTCTGGGTCAAACATTCATTGCAAGGTTCCTTTGAGGAAGCACTTGGATAGTTCAGGCAGACATAGAGCAGGATAGTGAAGCCATGATTTGAACACTGTTCTGCAAATGGATGGATCAACTGGTAAATCTCATACGCTTTATCATAAAAAGTAAAAGTCACCCCCCCACACACACACACACCAAGTCTCAACTGCTTTGGCATCTGAAACTTCAGGAAGTTTCAGATGCCAAAGCTGCCTGTCATAAGCCCAACCAGTTTCTACTCTTCCTCTTTAAATATTCCATCCCAATGGACCACCAGCCATTTTGCTATAAACTTGCACATTCCTCAGTCCCCGCTTTTTCCTCACACTCCTCCCTCACCTATTATAGATTTCCTGCTATCCCTGGAAAAGTCTACTCACCATTCAAGGTCAAATACAAATGTCAACTCTTGTGTGTCCCCAGCCAGAAATAATACTCTGCTATGGAAATTCTTCTCTCTCTTTTTTTTAAATTTAAGTGTATTTTTTTCCCTAAGGGTAAGAGAGACAGACACAAAGAGACAGAGACAGAGACAGAAACAGGGAGACAAGTACCTCCAACAAGGTTTTCATGCTGTGATCCACCCCTCCTCCCAGGATTTTGGTCCTTGGTATTCAAGGACATCTCCAAGTGTGCACCCAGAACCTTCTCAGGCGGCTTTCTTGCTGTGCCACTGTCTGGCCCAGATAATTATTTTCTTACCATTAATCATTCTTTGTTCAGTAAACATTTAGTGAGCACTGAATATGGGCCAGAGTCACTTGTTCTTCATCTCACTTTATATTGTATTATAATTATGCATGTCATACATGAGGGCAGTGGCTGACTCTTGTTCCTTTTTCTTTCCTTCCTTCTTTTTTTTTTTCCTTCTTTCTTTTTGAGAGAGATTTTTGCTATAGGGTGTGTGAGCTCACCAGACAGACAGAGAGAGACAGAGAGACAGAAAGCAAGAAAGCATGGCCACACAGCAATCCCTTCTCCATTCTCCTCCTAGGATTTTGGGCACACATGCACACGCGCCCAATGTGAGCTTTGAGCCGCCGAGTCCAGGACGCAAACCCCAGTCGGCCATGTGGGAATCCAGTGATGCAACTGTTATGCCATCTGCTGGTCCCTCTTGTTCCTTTTCCTAGCTCTCTCTCCTCCACCCTCCTTTCTACAGTGCTTTTCATATGGCCATATGCAACAATGGGGTTGACTGAATTGGGTCTTGTGGAAGATAGTCTTGGCAGTGTGAACTGCACATACATTTTTTCTGGCTATGGGTAAAGGTATTTGTGTTGATCTACCTAGGTTCTGTAAGGCATGATATCTGAAGAAGTTTGGGATGTGACTTCTGACTGAGAAGGAAGCCTCCAGGAAGGGAACACTTAGTACCACCCTCGAGATTATTCCAGTTCTTACCATACATGAGAAATGCCTTCTCCAGAGTCCCTTTCTTAGCTTCAAAGTTCATAGTCATTTGGCAACTGAGTTATGATGTCTTTGCCACTGTCCTGCCCCCACTGTCTCCGCTCACTGCAGGTGATTTGTTTGTGGTTGCTTCCTGCCAGGGCTGGTGCTCTGTGTTCTGCATGGACACTCATTGGAGGCCCTACTGATCGACATTGCTAGAAGGTTCCCTGACAGGCTCACGTGTATGTGTGGAGGGCAGGTGCAGACCTTCACAAATCTGTTCCTAGACACCCCAAATTCCCCTTACTTCTGTCAAACATCTTCCTTGGGTTTCTTCTGCTTGTCTTTCACTTAACCTTCTACTGGCCATCAAAGGCTTCTCTGGCAAGGTATTTGCTTTCCTTGTGATCAAGTGAGAGCTGTTATTTGGTTTCTTGAGAACTAGGTCAGTATTTTTCTAAATCTTAAAAGAAATACGCAGCCCGATTTTCTAAAGAGATAAAAATAAATCCCATCCTAACACTGATTACAAATTCAGAACACAATCAACTCCCGAGCTCCACGTCTTTCACAGATCTGTCTCCAGTGTGCAAGGGCGAGCTCTGTCTGTGTTTGTCCTTCCCAATTTGGAGAGTGCTTTCAGCTCTATCACGGACTTGTCAAGGTGAAGGGAGTGAAAGATTGAGGGCAAGAGGTAGTACGAAACTAGA
>NW_006159814.1:1231340-1243892 GCF_000334495.1 Tupaia belangeri chinensis | reverse complement strand
GGGAAAGAAATAGTAAGAAACTAGAACAAAAGCTGGGAGAAGTGAAATGTTGCAGAATGAAGGTGGCTTTGTGCAAAATGTTATTTCTGTGGGAAACAGTGCCTACAAAGTAAAGATGAATTGGTGTGTTAGCACAGAGATTTTTTTCCTTCCTTCTACAAATGATCAAGGAAAATGGATTTTCAAATGTAAACATTCTCTTGTAGTATTTACAGCTTCTCTAATATAGGAGGACAAAGGTCTCAGAGCTTAAAGTAAAAAGGCAGGAACGGGGAGATAACACTTCTTTTACAGTTTGATTATAATCTAAATATAACAGGAAAAATCACTCAATAAATAAAGCACCGTGATGGATAAATATCTGGGTGAGGAGATTATTGAGTCTTTTTTTCCTTTTCCTTACTTTTTTCTTTCCTAATAAGTTTTCTTTCTTTGAGAAAGGCCTTTGGTGATGAAGATTAATAGTATTTGAGTGAAAAGCCAATCTTAAACTTTACTGATAAAGGATTTTTGGGGAAACGATTTGCTAGGACAGAGAAGCTAATAGATTAAATGTGATACCTTAGAGACCACTAGGTTCAATACTTCATTTTACATATAAAGGTACTGAACTCAAGCTGTACGGTTCAAGGAAACATGCAACTTTATCTCATGACATTTCAGGACTCACCTACGTCCTATGTGATTGTTTTAGTTCAGGATTGTTTTGCTTACAGAAATATCTGAGACTGGTAAATTTACAGGTTTATTTGACTCATGATTTTGACCATGTCAAGGTCCAAAGACATCACAAGATGACAGAGGGTAAGATCAGATCGTGAGCAGAGCAGCTGTCCGTAAGCTTTTTGCCCATTCTGTTCTCCTTTCCCCTCATATGTAAACATAATAACTCAATCATGGGTGCCTTGCCCTAATGACTTTATCACACCCAAAGGCTGACTCTGGGACACCATGAAAGGACTAAGTTTCCATTCAACCTTTACAACACAATCAAATCTCAACACATGAACTTTGAGGGAACATCCAAATTATAGTGGTGATATATAGGGAATACACTTATTTTTTTTCTACCAAACTTGTGGTCTGATGGAATATTTCCTAGAAATGAAATTCTTAAGTCACTCCACAATGACCTCTTTTTCTCTCCATAGCAAAACAACTCTCAAGTAGAAACTTTGTTGTTTGTGGAAGGTCATGATTGCCCTGAGCATTTGATTTCTTGTTTAGTGAATTTAGTTATGCTGGATCTCATTCTGTTGTTGATCCTTGAGATGTATTTGTCTTCAGTTTTGTTCCCTGTCCCCTGGTTACCTACCCTAGTGTGTTCAGGCTGTTATAGCTGAGTATCATAGATCAGGTGGCTTATAAACAACACACATTATTTCTCAGAGTTCTAGGAAGTCTGAGATCAAGGTGCCTGTAGATTCAATGTCTGGTCAGAACCTGCTCCCCAGTTCACACCTGGCTGTCTTTTCATTGTATCTATACATGGCAGAAATGAGAGAGCTCTCCTGGGTCTCATGTATAAGGGCACTAATTTTATTCATGAAGGTTCGATCCTCATGACCTAATCATCTCCCAAAAGCCCTACCTAATAATACATTCCATTGAAATTAGAATTTAACATATAATTTTGGGAGGATTCAGGCATTCACTCATTGTATCACCCCAAAGTCTCATCCCCATAGAAGAACATTTGGGGAGTGCTGGGGAGGGCAGTGGTACAACAGGGACCCTAATGGCAATGCTGGTACTACAGGTTTTCTCAGGGCTCAGGACATGGGTCTACAAGGGTTCATGAGACCATCTAACTTCTCCACCCTGCTCCACATGGCCCCACAGCTCTGGCTCTGTCAATTGCCCAGCTCTGGGCTTCAGGGTTGTTAAGCACTATTTTGTGTATGTGTGTGTGTGTGTGTGTGTGTGTGCGTGTGTGTGTGCACACGTGTGTGTGTAGTGGGGGTCTTCTCTGTGAGAAGGATAAACCTTAGAGAGCCTGTGGTGAGTTCAGCTGTACTCTCCCTCCTGGGAGAGGTGGCCAGCGCTCTCCCTGCTCCTTTCCTAGGCTTAATGTAGCAATTCTTTCATTGCTGCTTACCAATTTGCCTCAGTGCACTGAGCTCTTCGAGGACAAATGACTGTGTCTCACTTATCTCTGCATTCATTTCTGTTTAAGCCAAAGAAGGGCACTGAATAAGTGTTTGTTGCATGAAATGATGCTAAACGGCCATTCAAATGTGTGGAAAAAATTAAAACAACGCTACAGCTTTTTCTGTATTTTTGTTTTTTAGAGGGCATGTGTGCTTGCCAGGGGAAGAGAGACACAGAGAGGGAGAGGAGAAAGCACCTCTCCATGGGGGATGGTTATGTTGTAATTCCTTCTCCTCCATCTGTCCCTGCTTTTGAGGTTTTGGGTATGCATACACACATGTCTGGCTTATTTCTCAAGCTGCAGGGTCTGGGACTCAAACTGCATGGTCAACCATGTGGGATCTGGCTGCCTTAACCAACAGATCATGGGCACAACCCAAACACATACCTTTCATTTCAATCATTTATTAATTAAACAGCATTTCATCCTACCCTATGGGCAGGTGCCAAAGTAGTACTGAAATACAATTTCTGCTTTCAAAAGCCCTCCAGTTAACTAATATGATAAAAAACAAATTGAATAATTCAGTTAAAATGTGCTCACTAGTTAGCCTCATGATAGAAACGAGGCTCTCATCTTCATTGGCAGGCACTGGAAGAAAGCCAATGGTCTCAAGTCTCTTGGACGTGATTACTGCCATTGATAAAGTACAGTTGGTATTGGGTAAAGTGCAGGTAGAAAACAACGGCTGGTCTCTCTTGGTTACTAAGATATCTACGTGTCTCCCAAGTCCTTTTCTATTACCCATCTCCAATAAATTATCTGAATGAGTCACTCCAGGCTTGAAGGTGATGCCAGGGGGCACATGAGTTTATGTCCTGAGCAGACTGCCCTTTAGGGTAGCTATATCGTGTGACACCAGCAGCTAGATTTGTGAAATATAGTCTATGATGTTTTACCCAAAAATACAAGCAAATCATATAAGTTACATTTTGGAAAATGCATCCCACTGTCTCCAGAAAATATGACTGAGTGGAGAGCGAATTCCACCCATGCTTTGCTGGGTTTCAGGGAAGAAAACTTGCTCGGGGTCGGGAGGGGTGTTTGCTCAGCATCCAATGCCAGGCCATGCTTGTGACAGTCCGAAATGTGACTGAGAATAGCAAGTGTATCACAAGGGTTCTCAAATACGAAAGTGGAGTTGGAACAAAGAGCAGGCACCAGCCAGACTTCCTCTGTTAAAGATTATCCAACGTGTCACCTGGGTGCCAACATTCCCATAAATCCCAGCAGCTATAAGCAGCTCTATCTCACCTAGTGTAACTTAACGGCTCTGAAACCCTGCCCGGGACCTCATAGCATTCCATGAAACGACCTCATCACAGGGGAATGAACTTTATCTTGAAGACTGTAAGTGTGTTTGCTTTAAAGATGATTTACCGTGCTCAACAATGACCAAATTTCCTAAATTAAACCCGATCTCCTGTTGTAATTATGTATCTCACAATTTCATCAAGAGGAATATGTCAGTTATAGAAGTGTAAATCTCTCTGGTTTGGCCTTTAAATGAATCCAAAGACCAATTCCCAGTTCTGTGGAAGCAAAGCTAGGAAAGCTTCTCATTTGGAGAAGGCAGGAACCAGATTCAGTGTCCGGGAAAGGAGACATGTTGGAAGAAGCTCCCTCCCAAATTCTGCCCCATCTTCCTCCTTCTAGGTCCTAACTCTTTTTTGTTTCTTTTTTCTTTTTTTGGAAAGTGAGGCTCTCAAGGCTCATGGTTTATGATAGAGAATTGGTCTCTTTTATTTCTGTTGCACAGGCCAGTAAGAGAAGCTTGTCCCTATGAACAGAGATGGTGTTGATCTCCTAGGGAAGCCTCTGCAAACCTCCTTGCTCCATCTTTCAGCAACAATGCCTTGGTGGCTTCCAACCTTATAGCCTGGTTCTGAGAGAGGACTGGCCTACATTCCTGGCTGACATTTGTTCCCTTGCTCTACTTCCTTCAGGGCACTTACTATCCAGTTAAAGGATAGGGGCTAACCCAAGAAAACCACTCAAGACAACAGGATCTGAAAAGGGAGCAGAAGGTCTGTGGGTCCTGATATGCTCCAAAAGACTTTCTGGGAGGGTGATCCTTGAGCTCCTAAGCATGATTAGGGTTTGGAAAGGCAAGAAGAGGGTGTTTCAGAGGAAGAAAATCAGCAAATGGCAGCTACATGCTCATTTTATAGACATCCATCCTTCGTGCCATTTTTTAGAAACATGGAGCAGAGCTAGGTGGTTTCAAGGTAGAACCAGTTCCAACCACAGTAGCACATTCTGGACTCTGTTGCTTGGCAAGCTGAGGCCACATGAGTGGCCCAGGTTCAATTCCCAGCTCACTCTAAACACCAGACATGGGGGTGTACCTACAGTCTTAGCTACTCCAAAAGCTGAGGCAGGCAGATGGCGACATAGTGAGGTCCTCTCAAAAGAACAAAACAAAACAAAACAAAATGCCACTGCACACATGGTCCCCACGAAAATAAGTAAGTACATAAATAAAAAGTAAAGTAAAACCAAAGCTTCATACTCTGGAACTGGGCAGTAGGTCTCAGGTAGGAATGGGATTAGAGAAAGGATCTCCAATCCCTGGACCCTTGGCTGGTGCAAGTTGGGTCCATGGCCTGTTGGGAGCTGGCCTTCTGACTGGTGCAGGGCTGCTGGGCTTTGCAGTGGGCCTGGGGTGAGGGTGGGGCAAGCAAGCAAGGCTTCCTCTGCATCTCCAGCTGCTCCCTGTCACTCGTGTTGCCTCCTGGGCTCTGCCTCCTATAGGACCAGTGGTGGTGTTGGACTCTAGGGGACAGTGAACCTTATTATTGCATGAGTGTTTCATCGTATAGTGCAATGAGGTAGTGGTAGAAATGGGGTGCACAGGGGATGTGGTGTACTTGCATCATCCCAAGACGAAACCCCCAACACCCTTCCATGGAAGGATTGTCTTCCACGAGGCTGATTCCTGGAGCCGGGAAGGTTGGGGACCACTGGACTGGCAGACTAGCTCTAAAATGCATAATATCTTCCACATGCATAGACATGGGTGGACACTGAGTGGCTGATAGACGTTCTGCTCACCTGAAATCACTTACCTTTCTTAGGCACTGCATTGTACAAGGACTAGCAAGGATTATGGAGTCCTGCATAGCAAGGAGGAAATTCTGACTCTATTCTTGCAAGCCTTGTGCTAGTTTGGATACGTGACTGATTTAAACCACTTGGCAAAATGGGAATAATGATGCCCTCTTTCCAGAATTAATCTGCAGGAAAATATGAGGTAATACACAAAATGCCAGGGGCACCATAAATGCTAGTTTCCCTTTTTCTTCCTGTTTTGCTCTTCTGGAGAGATTTTTCTCCTCCTCTAAACTTTTATTTCGCCTGGTTGGAACTTCCTTTCTCACTCCCCTCCACCCACTCCAAATTGTCCCTGGGACTCGTTTGAAGGACCCAAGTGTGTGTACGGAAAGATTAAACTGTCCTTCTTATAAAGGAGAAATGTATTCAAAATGGGGCACATCAAAAGCAAATGTAGGTGACAAATGTTTATATTTGGAAAGTGCTTCTGCTTTGATCCTGGTTTCTATTTTTCGAGAGCTTGACAAATGTGCCCTCTGGGCCTTGGCTTCAAACATCTTCAGTCAGCAGAGCACTTTACTTGACGTAAAACTCATTTGATCCTGTGCTTGCTGTTCCTCCCAGGCCAGGAGATTCTCAGTCACAGAATAGGCCTCCTCTCATCTCCCTGTCGCGCTGCTCAGAGCCAGCGTGGCCAGTTGGGCCGAGGATGAACAATGCCTGCTTCTCTGAAGTTTGGTTCTTTGGACTGCCACAGCCAGAGTCCAGCGGAAGCCTTCTCTGGCTCCTTTCTCTCAAGTGTACTTGGCTATCACGAATGGTCCCTGATATTCTCTGCCTCCTTTCCTCCTCTACGAGGTGACAGTGAGCCTTTTCTGAGCAAATCTAACCCAGCTACTCAGGAAGGTGCCAAAGGTGATTTCCCCAAAAGTCTCAGGAGTGGTCATATAGCACTGAAGGCTGATGAAGTCTCTTTACAGTCAGCTACAGAACGGTTTGTCCAGGCTTTCTTAAACTTCTTAGAAGAAAAATTTTGATAGGCTTAGACCAACATGATGGGCACCACGTCTTGCCCAATTCTTGCAGGCAGGTTATAAGAAGTCTCCACCTGTGAGGTGACTCATCATAACGACCGCCGCGCTCTGCAGCCTCGGGCCAGTTTTCAATGCTTTAGCATTTTCTTTAATTTTTATTCATTTATTAGAATTTTAGAAAAGCTAAATGGGTTT
The DNA here is from genome assembly GCF_000334495.1 of Tupaia belangeri chinensis. NCBI lineage: Eukaryota > Metazoa > Chordata > Mammalia > Scandentia > Tupaiidae > Tupaia > Tupaia belangeri. Next base: position 1,237,457 of record NW_006159814.1, on the reverse strand, counting down.
ACAAACTGATTCATTGATTTTTCTAGAACAACAGAACAAAATAATACAAAATATATAAAGAATAAAGAAAATGGGTCCAGCAGGTGGCATGCTGAAGGCACTGGATTCCCACATGGCTGCCCACTGTTCAAGTCCCAGGCCTAGCAGTTTGCTTTCTCACTCTCTTCTCTATCTCTGTCTCTCTCTGCTCAAGTTGAATAATAATAATAATTAATTAAATTAAAGACTCTAAAAAATAAAAGAATAAAAGAATAAAGAAAATAAAAAAGGTACACCAAATACTGTTTTTGTTTTTTTTTGGGGGGGTGAGTAAGAGCAGAGGATTTTTGCTATAGGGCATGTGCACTTACTGGAGAGGCAGAGAGACAGAAAGTGAGAAATCATCCCCTGAGGGAGATGGCCATGCCACAATTCCTTCTCCTCCATCCTCTTCTCAGGATTTTGGGCACGCATATGTGCTCGGTGTGAGTTTTAAGCCGCTGGGTCCGGGACTCGAATTGTGGTTAACTACGTGGGAGTCCAAAGACATTATGCCATCTGCTGGTCCTACCAAACACTGTTTCAAAAAAAAGCTAGTATACCAGTATTAGTACAGACAAAAAGGAACAATTTATTCTGACAATGCATCAAGAAGGAATAATATGATGTCCCTAACAAAGCCTAGAAAAATATAAAGGAAAATCTGACAACAATAAGGACAAATAGAAAAACACATATGCACCCCACATCCACCCTCCACCACGCACTACCATCCACTCCCTTACAGTCTCTAGCATTTACACCCATTCTCTCCACCATCACATTTTCAAGTCTCTCAACCTCTGACATAGCACTCAATACAAACTGAGTGGGGATATATGATGTGTATCTTTCAAAGTCTGGCTCACTTCATTCAACAGTAAGTCTTTTCTATTCATCCATTTTGAGTCAGATGTTAGGATCTCATTGTTTCTTATAGCTGTGTAACATTCCATAGTATGTATGTACCACAGTTTTTAAATCTAATCATCAGTTTTGGGACACTTAGGTTGGCTACATGTTTTAGCAATTGTAAATTATGTTGCAATAAACATGGCTGTGCAAATATCAGTTTTTGGACACTTAGGTTGGCTCCGTGTTTTAGCAATTACAAATTATGCTGCAATAAGCATGGATGTGAAATGTCTTCTGATTGAGTGCTGTTCTATCCTTTGGGTAAATACCAAGAAATAGGATTACTGGGTGATATGGAAATTCTATTTGTAGATTTTTGGGAAACCTCCATATTGTTGGACTAATTTACATTCCCATCAACAGTGTAAGAGAGTTTCCTATTCACTGTAGCTTTGCCAACACTTGTCATTCTTATTATTTTGATCCTAGCCATTCTAACTGGAGTTAAATGGTATCTCATTGGGTAAGGTTGATTTTCACTGGATGACCTCCTTGTTTGCAAAGTGTGTTTTCATTTCTTTTTCTTTTTTTCTTTTTTTTTTTCCATTCTGGACCAATTTCTTCCCATTTTGGAGGAACTGACAGTGGGACAGTATCTGCTATACAGTATCTGCTATACCTCCTAGGGTCAGGGTTCCACCAGGAAAGACATGACCCATTCTGAATATTTCCAGCAGAGTGTCTTCAATGCCAGGAGTTGTTTATGGAGGTGAAGGAATATCTGAGAAGCTAAACAGGGGACAGTGGTGCAACCAAGAGGTTAACTACAGCAGAAAGACATTGTCACTCCAGGCTGGAGGGCCAAAGGGGGGGAAATGGCATTGCTTGAGTATGGGAGCTGGGGTCAGCAGCTGGGATCACGGTGTGTTCATCTTTCAGGAACTGGAACCCTAGAGGAGTTGCATCCCTCATCAACATGGTGGAGGGTATTCTTCCTCCTCTTCCTGCCTGTCTCCCACCAGAGTCTTTCATTGGCCTTGTTTGTCCCAGCCAGAACCATTGACACAGTTAGAGGAAACACGCTTCAGAGGCAGCCGTGCTTTCCTTGCCCTTCAGATAGAGAACAGAGAAGGAAAGAGAGAGAAGGTTCTTGGTCACTCGTGTTTAGAAGCCTGCCTTGGGACTTCCCTCTTCTCTGAAAATCAGAAAGTAGTAGCAAGAGAGAGGACTAGGATCCGGGAAAGAGAATGGCAGACTATGATGTCAAGCCTGAGCTCAAGACAACAGAGCAACACTCCTGAGGGGGGATGCCACCAGACACCAGTGTTCTTACCAACATGCTCATCCCTAAGTAACTTCTGAGATTCCTTTGCCATGACTGTGACCCAGTGCTCTGTCCTCAAAACTTCTGGGTTAGGCTGGTGGCATTTCCAGGAATACTCTGGGCTGGGATTAGCAGTTTATGACGTTCCCCAGGAGACCATGCACAAATGTGACTCTTCTGTGGCACATAACTAAGGGGAGTATTATTTGGCTCCTTATGGTACATGCTGGGTTGTGGTGACATTTTGGGTATGGAGACATGGTTGATTCTGGGAATTTGCAGTCTGGATCACACCTCTTACTTGATTACTACAGCCTCAAAGCATTCTATGTGTGATGTGTGAGTTTTGAGAGTTGGGTTAGGGTCATGGGCTGCTAAGAAACTCTGAAAATGCAGAGATGCAGATTTCGTACTTCTGGGTTACCTTGGGGGACATGATCTGCAGTCCTGGGTTTTGATTCGCTCTAGAAAATGACAGATGTTGGAGCTTCATAACAGTGTGTTTCATAGATATATACTCTGTGATGGTGTTTTAACAATCGTTTATTTTTGGAATATAAATTATATAGTCATTGTAGAAAATTTGGAAACATAGAAATATGAATGGAGAACATGAAAGTTGACTATGATTTCATAACCCCAAAAGAATCTTTTCTAATAATTTTGTAAGCTTACCTTTGTGTTTGGTTTCTTATTTAGTGCATATATTTATACATACATACACACACAGACACACGAATAGATACATATATGTTTTCTCCTTAGATTTTTGCCATAGGGTGCATGTACTCACTGGAGAGGAGAGAGACAGAAAGAGAGAGAGAGAGAGAAAGTAAGAAATCACCCCCCAGAGGGGGATGACCACACTACCTTCTCCTCTACTCTTCTCTTGGAATTTTGGGCACACATCCAGATGTGCTGACGTGAGTTTCAAGCTACTAGGTCTGGGACCATGTGAGAATCCAGCTACCTTAACCGCCACACCACCTGCTGGCCCCATACACATATATTAAAGATGAAGGCTCTTCAAAGAATTATTGAAAATATATATTATACGGGAACCAGCAGTTAGCGTAATGGCTATGTCGCTGGACTCCCACGTAGTCGACCGCGGTTTGTGTCCCGGACCCAGTGGCTTAAAACCCACGCTGGGTGCGTGTGCGTGCATGCCCAGGATCCCGAGAGGAGAATGGAGGAGAACAGATTGCGGTGTGGCCATCCCCTCTGGGGGGTGATTTCTCGCTTTCTGTCTCTCTGTCTCTCTCTGTCTGTCTGGCGAGCGCACGCATCCTATAGTGAAAAACCTCTCAAAAATATATATATATATTATGAAAAAAACTAAGCCTTTGTGCCAAAAAACTTATATTTTAATTTTATTTTCCATGAACTTTTTGAAGTCTGTGTGTGTGTTTAAGACAGGATCTTGCTACATTACAATCTTCCTGCTATTGCCTCCTGAGTCACTGGGATTATAGGCCCATGCCACAGTGCCTGACCTTTAGGTTGGATCAGGAATTGAACCCAGGCCTCTCATGTAATCCCAGCCTACAAAGCAAAGCATCTGACCAGAGCTTAATTTAATACATAGCTTAAGTTAATGAGGTCATGCTGGATATATAGTTTTATAATTTTCCATATAGTATTAGGGAAAAGGTATATGAGTATTTTACTACTATTTAAAAACATGTTTAGGGGGCCAGCCAGGTGGTGTGATGGTTGAGGCAGCTGGATCTCACATGGCCAAGTGCACAGTTCAAGTTCTGGACCTGGTGGCTTAGAAAATACCCAGGGCACATTTGCATGCATGCTCAAAATCTGAAAGGAGGGATATATGGAAAAGGGATTGCAAGGTAACCATCTATTCCCCATGGGTCCTTTCTCACTTTCCTTCTTGCTTTCTCTGTGTGTCTCTCTGGATAGTACACACACACACACTGTGGTAATAAATAAGTAAAAAAATTTAAAAACTTGAAGCATTAGGTAGTGCCTGGAAGTTAGAATACACTAAGGCAAAACAAAAAGCAGGCAAAAGGACAGGACACATCAAAGGAGGAGCCAACCCTGAAGAGCTCCTAGTGGACAGAGCTGGAAAGATTTGTACAACAACATAAATAATGCAGTACTGGGTTATAACTCAGTGTATAAAATAAACTTCCATCAGTCTATACCGATACCAATAAATGAGGGGAGAAGAGCAAATCTTTCTTCTGGAATTCTAAGTAATTTACACAAATACTTCCCTGCCAGAAGGCCGAGCTACGTTCTCATCCCTACCCTTCCTCCACGCTCCCTGCCTTTTTATTCTTTTTTTTTTCTTTTTTTTGGAGACGTTTTTGCTATAGGGCGCATGTGCTCACCAGACAGACAGAGAGAGACAGAGAGACAGAAAGTGAGAAATCACACCCCAGGGGGATGGCCACGCCACAATCTGTTCTCCTCCATTCTCCTCTCGGGATCTTGGGCACACACGCACACGCGCCCTATGTGAGTTTAAGCCACTGGGTCCGGGACTCGAACCATGGTTGACTACATGGGAGTTCAGCGACGTAGCCATTATGCTAACTGCTGGTCCCAACACTCCCTGCCTTGAGTGTGGGCTGCGGTGAGTGACTTGCTTCCCGGGAGTAGAGTACAGAAGGGAGAGGATGGGGAGTAACTTTTCAGTGGCGAGCCCTGGCAGTTACTACTTGGCCTGGCAATGAGCATTCATCCACAACCAGTCATGCTGACAGCATGTACCCTTGATGCGATGTGATGACGTGGACACTTCACCTCTGTAGTGCTCTCACCCGTAACCCCAGAATGACAGTAAGAGAAATGTCAGACCCAAATTGAAGATGTTTCATAAAAATATCTCAACTGTACTCCTCAAAACTGTCAAAGTCATCGACAAACAAAAAAAGTCTGATAAACTGTTACAGGCTAGAGGAGACAGAAGAGACTCAATGACTAAATGAATTGTGATATCCTGGATGAGATTCTGAAACGGAAGCAGTATATTAGTGGAAAAACAAATGAAATCAGAATAAAGTGTAAAGTTTAATTAAGAGTTATTTTCTTCTTCATGACAAAGGTCCTATGATAACAATAGGAGAAACTGAATGAGGAATATGTAGGGCCTTTCTGTATTACCCCTGCAACTTTGTGTGTGTGTGTGTGTGTGTGTGTGTGTGTGTGTGAATCTAAGCTATCTTAATAGAAAACATCTATTTAAAAACATTAAATAAATAAATAAAAAAGATGAACGGGACCAGCAGTCAACCCATGTAGTCAACTGTGGTTAGAGTCCTGGACCCGGTGGCTTAAACTCACGCCGGGTGCATGTGTGTGCGCGTGCCCAAGATCCCGAGAGGAGAATGGAGGAGAAGGAATTGCGGCGTGGCCATTCCCCGGGGGGTGGGGGGGTGATTTTTTGCTTTCTGTCTCTTTGTCTCTTTCTGTCTTTCTGGCGAGCGCATGTGCCCTATAGCAAAAACAAAACAAAACAAAACAAAAACCCCTCAAAAAAAAAAAAAGTTGAATGAATGTTACAAAGTTTACTGTAGGTGGTCCAGCAGGAACACAATACTGCAAGACCAACCTACATTTGCACTGGAGACCTTCCTGCATACACAGAGCATTACGTGTGTCCATGATCCAGGGCTGGGTAAGGCTGGGAGTGGATTGTGGGAGGAAGGACCCTATTGGGATGCCTGTCTCTCTTGATCTTGGAAAAAAAAGAAATGAAAAACTTAAAAAAAAATTATTGTAGAAGGTGATGACAAATTTTGTGGTGAATCAGATGACAAGCACTCTCTGGGGACAGGGTAAGGAATGAGCTGCCTAGATAGAACCAATTTCTCCTTCCTTCCTTTCTTCCTTCCTTCCTCCCTCCCTCTCTTCCTTCCTCTTCCTTTCTTCCTTCCTTGTTTCTTTCTTTC
>NW_006159814.1:1223458-1231315 GCF_000334495.1 Tupaia belangeri chinensis | reverse complement strand
AGAGAGAGAAATATAAGTACCCTCAATAAAGTCACATGCCATGATCCTTCCCCAAGACTGCTCAGGCTGATCTGGGAAATGAAACCTGATCTTCCATAGGCGTCCAGTGTCACAGTGGCACAATGCTGTTATGTCACCATAGCTGGACCTGGAGAGAAAGTCTACACTGAGCCACCCAGCCATTTGACGTAAAAAGAAATTATTTTTATATTTGAAGTTTACCCATCTCCCTTTGTTACTAAAGGATATATATATATATATTATTCCTGGACCTTAGAAATTTAACCTGGAATCACACACAGAGACATACACAATGTCTTAGAGAATCCCTCCTGAAATTTCTATTAATTTTTCCTTGTAACATTTGAAGAATACTTTGATGATCACTAGAAGTAAATAAGCCAAAATTTCTTGGACCCTCATTTATTTTTTAACCATCTTTACCTACGTTTTTGCTCATGCACAACAGGCATGTTTTTCAACCCTACAGGGTGAGAGTCAAACCACAGTTGGCTATATGGGATCTTACTCTCTTAACAATTAGGCTATGGGACCAGTCCTCTTTTTCTGTTTAAAGACATTATTTTTTTAATGAAAAAAAAATATTACCAGAGAGAGAAAGAGAGAGAGAGAAAGAACACCCCCCCCATGGGACATGATCATGCTACAATTATTTTTCCTTCATTTCTCCATTCATCAGGATTTGGAGCATATGTGCACATCCACCTGAAGTTATTTTCAAGCTACTGTACCTGAGATTTGAACTATGGTCAGGCATCTGGGATTTGGTTCCACTTCATAGCACTTATCCACTGTGCCATAGGGTTAGCCCTCAAAGAGGTATTTTATAAGCATCTTTGATTTTGCCCTTTTGTTGTCTTGAGCCTTAAATACAGGACCAGCTACATAATTTCAGGACTTAGTGTAAAAAAAAAACACCAGGCCCCTTGATCAAAAATGATTAAGAATTGTAAGAGAATGACCACAGAATGTGATCCAAGTGTGGGGGCTCTCTAAGTAATGGTTCGGCCCAAGTCCCATGCTGAAGAAGGGGACTTGGTTATGGAGCTTCTCAGTGTGCCCCCTCCACCTAACTCTGGAAGAAAAGGAAGAAAGCACTTCAGACTCCACTGTCCATCATTCAAAGGGGCTTGCAGGAGTTGGAGAACCAGGTGTCTATTTTCCAGAGGCTCAGCCTAGTCCTCGTGGTTAGGGAGCCGCAGGGATGTAAGGAAGGGACCAGGATGGCCTAGAGCCAAGTTTCTACAGCCAGGTAACAGTATCTTCTTCAGAACACCAGTGAGGGGAGGATGAATCTCAGTGGGACACCAAGGCCTCCATTTTCTCCTTTATAAGGAAGTGGTGGCAGGTACCCATCTGAATGTTTGCTGAGACCATCTGACCCTGGGCCTCCCAAGATGTGGACGTCAGTTCAGTTCAGCAGTTTTTAAGCAGCTCCAAAATGCCTGATATGAGCTAGAAGCTCTGTATTAAAGTCTCAGCTATTAAGAAAAAGAAGAAGGAAAAAACCCTGGGCCAGCAGATGATGTTGTGGTTATGTTGCTAGACTCTCATATGGCCAAAGATGGTTCAAGTCCCAGACCTGACAGCTTGAAAATCACACTGGGTGTGTGTGCCCAAGATCCCAGGAAGAGAATGGAGAAGGAAGGATTATGGTGTGGTCATCCTCTCTGGGGTGTGAATTCTCTCTCTCTCTGGCAAGTGCATGCCACTCTAAGGCAAAAACCTCTAAAAAAAGTTCTATCATGATTTGCAAAAACATTTTTCATGGGTCCTTTACAACTTTAAATCATCTTTTATAGTGTTTTCTTAAAATCAAATACTTCTCTAAAGCTTATAGTTTGACATTTCATATCATGTGGTAGGTTGGGATTATCAAAAGGAATTGATAGATTAGTCCACATCAATTTTTATAGATTCTGTTCGCTTGCAGAGGCCCCTGGATCCACAATAGATCAGAACAGCCATCTCACAGGTCATAGTACCCACATTTTCCCAGTCTAAAATTGATAATGATGCTTTTTAAGACTTTCCTAATCAGTTGACAATGATGAGCACACTCACAGTGTCAACAATTTAGAGGGTTTTAAACTAGGACCATTGCTCACTGGCAAATTTCTCCTGCCTTCGTAGCTGAGGTCACCTGACATATTCGCCTCTCTCCTCCACTGTAGCTGTCCCTGTGCATTTTTATTTTATTCTTTTAGGTTTTTTGCTATAGGGTGTGTGTGCTCACCAGAAAGAGAGAAACAGAGAAAGAAAAAGTGGGAAAGCATTCCCTCAGGAATGGCCATACTGCAATCTCTTCTCCTCTAGTCTCCTCTTGGGACTTTTTATGCATGCACATATATACACCCAGGGTGATTTTAAAGCAGCCAGGTCTAGGACTGGAACCGTATATGTGAGATTCAGCACCTAAACCTCCAAGCAACCTGCTGGGTCCCTGTGCGTTTTTCTGACCTGATTGAAGCCCATTTGATGACCAGCAGGTCTGTCTAGGGCTCCAAGCCCCTTCCATCTCCTTATTCCTATGGCAGGTTAGGTGCCCAACACACACTTAGGTCTACATGCAATACTGATTGGACGAGTGAATTAATGATGTTCATTTCTTCTTGCAAGCAGCTTTGCAAACCCTCTTCTACTGATTTTTTAATGGTCTTGAGTTGTGGATAGGCAGAAAGAAGGCCCATTTGTGCATGATAAAACCGAGATCTGGGGCCAGCCTGAAGTCCAGTGTTTTAAGGAAGCTAGATCCCACATAGCTGACCCTGATTGAGTCCCAGCCCCAGTGGCTTGAAAAACACATCAGGTACTTGTGTAAACCTAGTCAAAATCCCCACAGGCTGAACAAATGAAAGGATTGCAGTGTGACCAAGCTCCACTGGGGGTGATTTCTCCCTTCCAGTCTCTCTGGTGAGCATCCGTACCCTCTGGCAACATAAAAGAGAAAAGAAATAGAAACCTTACTAAGCTAAATGAATTACCCACAGTGACTTGGCAAATTGAGATAGAGCTGCAGATTCAATCTCCTGCTGCTTTTTACTACTCTCATCTATAGACCCCTGTTAAATAAGCAAGGGCACAAATGTGGGCTCAAAACTCTCCTGTTATAGTTGGTTAGCTGTGGGACTTCCTACCTAAGAGTACCATCAAAAATATTTGACAGTTTGCTACTAACCTCTCTGGAGAACTTATTTTTGGAAACAAGATGTTAAAACCCTCAATGAACTGGAGAATAAAAACACCAGCTGACACCCAATCTGTGCTTAGGTATTTGACCTTCTCTTACTACCTGCCTCCTTCCCACTTCTCTTCCTTTGTAAACAACACATAAATAATTGTAATGGGATGTCTGGGATCAGTAACTCAATTTTCTATGATTTAAGAAGCATTAAAAGGGGTTGGTAGGTGGCATGGTGGTTAAGATATTAGACTCTCATATGGTTGGCTGTGGTTTGAGTCCCACACCTAGCAGCTTGCTTTCTCATTTTCTCTCTCTGGTCAAGTTAAATAATAATAATAATAATTTAAAAATAAATAAACAAATAAATAAAATAAAATGAAATAATTCTTTTGTAAAAAGCATTAAGAAACAAAACAAAACCTGGAATACAGTTTAAGGAAATAAAAGTGTTAACCACATGATGAAAGAGGTCAGGGGTAGTTCTAGGTGCTATAAAAAGGGAACTAATAGATCTTTCTTAAAAGGAAAAACTAAAGGAGAACTAAGTTGTGACTGTGCTCTGAGGGCAGCAGAAAGGCCAGAGCTTAAACAGAGCAATTAACAGAATTTTTTTAAAAGAGTTTTTTGCTATAGGGCGCATGCACTAGCCAGACAGAGAGAGAGACAGAGAGACAGAAAGAGAGAAATCACCCCCCAGGGGGGATGGCCACGCCGCAATCCCTTCTCCTCCATTCTCCTCTCGGGAACTTGGGCACACACGCACACACGCCCGGCGTGAGTTTTAAGCCACCGGGTCCGGGACGTGAACTGCGGTCGACTATGTGGGAGTCCAGTGACAGCCATTACGCTAACTGCTGGTCCCGAACAGAGAAATTAACACAATTAACCTGTCATGATGGAAAGAAAAAGAGATGTCGGGAGAAAAAGAGAGAGAAAGGAAAAGGATAAAAATCTGATGCTTTAGGTTTTTTTCTGAAATGAAATTTTAAGTAATATCACTTTATATACATGCACACATACTCAGTCATCAAAAATTTCATAAAAATACATATTATGAAAAAACTATGCATGGATTTCTTGGGGCTGGCGGTTGGCGCAGTGGTTAAGGTGCTGGACTCCCACATGGTTGACCACGGTGTGAGTCTGGACTCGATGGCTTGCTTTCTCACTTTCCCTTTCTCTCTCTGTTTCTCTATGGCCAAATAAAAATAATAACAAATAAAATAAAATAAATGCATGGATTTCAAAAAAATTTTTTTCACCAAAATAAACTTCTATTTCATTTTCTGTGAACATTTTAAAACTATTGTTAGAGGTTTACATGTGCTCACCAGAGAAAGGAAGAGAGAGAGAAAGCAGCCCTCAATGGGGTTCTGTCAAGTTGCAACCCACCTCCTCCATTTCTACATCCCATCAGGAACTTTAGACATGCATGTACAACCCTGGTGTCAAGCCAGTAGGGTTGGGATTCAAACTGTGGTCAGTCATGTGTGACCTGCCTTTTCTTTTATTTTAAGAGAGATTTTTGCTACAGGGTGTGTACAACTCACTGGAGAGAGAGACAGAGAGACAGAAAGTGAGAAATCACTCCCCAAGGGGGATGGCCATGCCACAATCCCTTCTCCTCCATTCTCTTCTCAGGATTTTGGGCATGCACACACATGCATCCAGTGTGAGTTTTAAGTTGCCGGGTCCAGAACTTGAACTGTGGTTGACTACGTAGGAGTCCAGCAACATAATCATTACGCCCGGGACCTGGCTTTCCTATGTGCAGCATTTAACTTGCTATAGGACTAGCTCTTCTGTGAACTTTTTAAAAGTTTCCTTGTGTGTGTGTACATTTACACAAGGATATTTAAAAAGTGTTTGGAAAATATATACTATGAGAACACTGTGTAGATTTAGGAACTTTTTGCACAAAAATGAACTTGTCTCTTAATTGTTTCCCAATGAACTCTTTGAAGTCTTCTCAGATATGTGTGTGTGTGTGTGTGTGTGTGTATAAAATATTTTGTTTGTGCTGGGAAAAAAAAACAAACTGGCAATAGAAAGATAGATACATATGAATGACTAAATTTTAGAAAGCGGCCCAGGGCATCCGCACCTCTGGCAGGTACTGGTTGATCAGTTGCCTGGAATGGCTGAGTGTTCATTTGCTCCAGAGCAAAAGCAGACTGTTCTGCACCAGCCTGGGAGTGGGCAGCCTGATTCCAAGGGGAAGCCAGCAGCTAGCTGGGAGGTCATCACCGTTTACCTTTTTATTATCAGGTAACACTGTGGTCCCCATTTTACAACTGAGTTTGGCTCTCAGATTTAATAGTTACAATTTGTTTTGGGTTATTTTTGAAAAATAGCGTCTTTACGTGGGTGGGGCTATGAAATGAACTTTCAAAATGAGAGTGGAAATACAGGAAGGCCTAGAAATTCTGCTGTGTGGTTTTAAAGGTAAATTTTTTACTTCTGTCCCTAAGTCTGCTTTTTTTCCACTCAGCAGTTCTGCTGCCTGAGAAGAACTGACCTCCCCACCTCTTCCCACAGGTGGTTAGGTCACTGCCTGGCCCTCTGGGCATGAGAGGGCTGCAGAGGGCTATGGTGATGGTAAAAGAAGAGGACTCATGCTTTCCTCTTCCCTTTCAACTTGGAACTGCGTCTAGTATGAATGCGAACACTTTTCTCAGTGGGGTTGGGTTCAGGGAGAAATTAGCCTCTTCCCACCTTCCTGTCTCCTTCTCCACACTCCAGTTTGCAACAGGAGAAGTCAGCGGGCAACCAGGTACTCATTAAATAAAGCTCTGCTTCCTGCCTATATTTTACAACTAATGCTGATTTTTAAACATTTTATTTGTGGAGACCAGCAGATTTACGTCAGTGGACTCCCAAGTAGTCAACTGTTCAAGGCAGCTGTTCAAGTCCTGGACCCAGCAGCTTAAAACTCACGCTGGTGGGACCAGCAGTTGGAGTAATGGCTATGTCACTGGACTCCCATGTAGTTGATTGTGGTTCAAGTCCTGGACCCGGTGGCTTCAACTCATGCCAGGTGCATGTGCATGCATGCCCAAGATCCCAAGAGGAGAATGAAGGAGAAGGGATTGTGGTGTGGCCATCCCCTTGGAGAGTGATTTCTTGCTTTGTGTCTCTCTGTCCTGTCTTGCTGGCAAGCCCACACTCCCTATAGCAAAAACCCTCTCCAAAAGATTAAAAAAAAAAAAAAATCCTGAGAAGAGAATGGAGGAGAAAGGATTGGGGTGTGGCCACCCCTACCAGAGCATGATTTCTTGTGTTCTGTCTCTCTCTGTCTCCCCAGTGAACTCATGCACCCTAAAGATTTCTAAATAATAATAATAAATTAATAAATAATAAATTGCTAGAAGGTGCATATGCTTGCCGGAGAGGAAGAAGTAAAAACACACCCCTCATGGTCACATCACAATTCCTTTATTCCATTTCTCCTTTTGTGATTTTGGGCACACACACACATGTGCGCTGTGTGTTTTTCACGCTGCTGCATCTGGAACTTGAACCACATAGTCAGCCACATGGGAATCCACCTCCATACCACCAGCTGGCCCCACACCAATTTTCATTTTAATGCCGTATCTCTTCTCAGAAGGGGTAGTTGATTATTCTGTGCATGTGCATGCTTGCACATGCGCATTGAAATGTAAATGAAGACAAGACTGAAGGAGAGTAGCCTCTTTAGACTGAGTTATTCTTGATTCAGGGCACTTCATAGAATGAAGTCACCATTCCTCTGCTTTCAGAGCTTCTCATACAGACTGAAAAAGGCATCAAAGGACGAGGCTTCTTCTGCAATCAGAAGTCTGCCAGTTTTGGTAGACACAACCCTATACAATCTTTCTTTGACTGACTTGAGCTTGTACAATAATCCCTTTAGACCAAACCACCTGCAAGGTGGTAAGCTGGAACACAGGTAGACACCACTGATGTTACCCTGAGAAGTTTATGCTGTAACCTCATGTTCCAGAATTAAAACTTAACAATAAAGCTTCATCATAGTCTTTCAATCAAATGAGGAAAATTGACTTCTTTTCTGAGTTCTCTATTTTCTTTTACTTTGCTTTATATCTAGGGGTATGAAGTTTCTTATGTGAAACTTGATTCTCCAATGGAAAAAAAATGGAAGATAATGTTAGAACTCTCCTCTATCTCTTCTACAGGTGTTATTGACTAAATCATTTTGAATTTTTCAGACTTCTAAAAAGCATATACCACGAGAGGAAAACATCTATGAACCTCTTATTTCCTGATATTTAAGCCTGCCATCTTTTTGAGGTAATTCATGTTGAGATTTAACAGTCTGATTCAGAGGTCTGGTCTTTCTCTGAGTTCCATGACACACCTGGGATGTTGAAGCAGACATGCCAAACACAGTCATACACAAGGCACATTGGGAACCAGCAGTTAGCGTAATGGCTATGTTGCTGGACTCCCACATAGTTGACCACGGTTCATGTCCCGGACCCAGTGGCTTAAAACTCACGCCAGTCACGTGTACATGCGTGCCCAAGATCCCAAGAGGAGAATGGAGGAGAAGGGGTTGCAGCATGACCATGGGGGGTGATTTCTCACTTTCTGTCTCTATGTCTCTCTCTGTCTGGCGAGCACACTCGCCCTATAGCAAAAATCTCTCC
>NW_006159814.1:1219988-1222763 GCF_000334495.1 Tupaia belangeri chinensis | reverse complement strand
GGGCGAGCACACCCGCCCTATAGAAAAAACCCCCCCAAAAAAAAAAAAAAGGACAAGGCACATTGGAGACACTCTGGAGGAGAAAGTCCTGGTGAGAAATCCTAGAGATTTCAGTCTTGTAAGAGAAGATGGGTAGATGGGTAAGGTAGAGGTAAAGTGGTAGGAGGTGAGCAGTGATCTGAGTAGGTTTAACTTGACCTTGTGGAATTTATTGCCTTATTGTTGGGTTGAAGTTCTAACCCGAGATCTAAGGATTTTCTTCACTAATATGCATAATTTGGGGATGGGCAGTGTGGGAGGTACATTAGTCATGAGATTTAGTTATCAGCGAAGCTCAGAACTGGGCAGGGAACAAAATGTGGCTCTGTATGTGTCATTTACTATCTATCCATTTGATACTAGGACTTCCCATTGTTCTCTTTGTGAGATTACAGCTTGTCACCCACCCTCTGATCACTTTTTAAGTTTCTCTGTTCTCAAAGTCCTCTGGAAATAAGGCTCCCAGAGGGGTGGGCAGGCAGGAAGCTCTGAAGTCTGGACCACTTGCCTCCATGTTCTCTTAGCCAGAAAGTGGTAGAGATAAGCACAGTGGCCACCCGCCCAGCCCTGCTCTGGTGGAGCTGACCCAACTTTGTTGGCTGAAGGGACAGCTGGCTGGTGTCTGGCAAGAACAATAAGGAAGACGGACCGCAGAGGTAGATCAATCAGGTCATGTGAGCTCTGGCCAGCAGGACCCTGCTATTGCTCAACTCTTCCCTTTCTTTCACTTCAAGGTACAAAAAGGTCAGGCTCTTTATTACAAAGTCTCCTCCAGTGAGTCCTCACCCCTTGGTCCCCACATTGCAACTGCAGACTCTCAGTGAGAGTTTTCAAATTCTATGACTTTTCTAGGGACTAGAAGGGCCAAATCCTTTGTAGACCAGTCTAGTACCCACATTGTGTAGAGGTGAGGGGATGGACTGAAGAGAGGACCCAGAGCCCAGGAAACAGCAAGCTCACAAGCTCATTGTAGAAGGTATTGTAGTTTCTGGGCAAAAGCAAGAATTGTTTTCTCCCGAGCCTTGTGAAGGGCCTGGGCATTTGCCAGATGAAAGGTGCAATGTTTAAAAGGGGTTTCCTCTTTAGCAGAAAGTGTTTAGCAGACGTCTGACCGACCATTTGGAGGAGGGGAGATATTATGCCAATTAAGTCAAGACAATAGCATCTTGTTCCCCTTGCAGTGAGCCCTGATAAAATTGCCTGTACAGGGGAAGGAAAGTATTTCATTATTGTACCTTTGAAAAAGGATAATCCTTTCTGTATTTCCTCTCTGGGGGAGGGTGCCCTTTGTTCTTGTGCCTCTGACCCATAGCTACTCCTCACGTTTGGTTTCGGGGAAAGAACTTAGTAGTTTTTTAAAAAAGAGAGAGGGTGATTAAATGACTGAGTTGTTAGACAAGGAAGGACCGATTTCAGGGATTCTGTAATCAATAAACTGAGGGTGATACTATGGTAATCCTACAGGATTCTCTTTACAGTCTGGGGCTGCTAATACTCTGGAGGCTCCCCTTTATCCCTGAGAGTCCCAGTGGGCCCTTAAGCACTGACTCGTGCCAGCGGGCTTACTGAGTATGGGATGTGCAAGTCTGGAGAGGACCTTGTAGATTCAGAGGCCATCAGTTACAACGCTGATGATCTCACCATGGAATAGAAAGTGTAGGGACCAGTAGTTGGCATAATGGTTATCTCGCTGAACTCCCTTGTAGTCAACTGCGGTTTGAGTCCTGGACCCAGTGGCTTAAACTCATGCCAGTGCGTGTGCGTGCGTGCCCGAGATCCCAAGAGGAGAATGGAGGAGAAGGGATTGCGACGTGACCATCTCCCCTGGGGGGTGATTTCTTGCTTTCTGTCTCTTTTCTTTCTGGTGAGCACACGTGCCCTATAGCAAACAAACAAACAAACAAACAAACCAAACCAAAACAAAACAAAAAAACCCTCCTACCCCCCAAGAAAGAATAGAAAGTGTAACAGGGAAAGGGAAAGTAAATGCTTTCAAGAACCACAAAATATGTAAGTTAAAGCTCCTCAAGTCTGAGGTCTCCGTGCTACAGTTGAGGGCACTTAGGTTGGGGCTGCATGAGAGATTTTCCCAGGGTGGAACTAGAAGTAGGTTGGATGAGTCCAGCATGCTTTACAGCACACTGTGGCTCAGTGGTACGGATAGGCCCCGGAGCATTACAAACCCTGTTTAATGCAGCTCAAGTCATTGTGGTCTTAGTGTGGTCAGGAAGTTTCAAGTATCCTTTTACCAGCTTTCAAAGTTGTTTCAATCATGAAGTATAACCATGAAGAAAGGAGTGTTTTCATAAGTATTAGTGAGAAATGTTTATTTCTTAATGTCCTCCTTTTTTGGGGTGACCTTTGCTTTCAAGTGAAATACTAAGACCTCATCTTTAGCTTTTTTTTTTTTTTTTTAATTTATTTATGCCACAATCTACCTCTAGCCTCAGCCAGCCTGGATTATAGGCATGCTTGTGCCTGGCATGTACAGGGAGGCCTTGGGTTGTGAATTAGGAATATTCTCAAGTGGATCCAGTTCTGTTACTGCTACACCATCTGGCCCTCCTCATCTTTTCTTAGGAGAGTCAATGACTGACTTTTTTTTTTTTGGAGAGATTTTCACTGTAGGGCGCGTGCGCTCACCAGACAGACAGAGAGAGACATCAGAAAGCGAAGCAAGAAATCACCCCCCCACGGGGGATGGCCACGCTGCAATCCCTTCTCCTCCATTCTCCT
>NW_006159814.1:1212858-1219975 GCF_000334495.1 Tupaia belangeri chinensis | reverse complement strand
CTGGCGTGAGTTTTTTAAGCCACCGGGTCCGGGACACGAACCGCAGTCGGCTACGTGGGAGTCCAGCGACATAGCCATTACGCTAACTGCTGGTTCCCTCAATGACTGACTTTGATCATTGCCTTATTCTGGCCCTAAATTCAAAGGAGTGAAGGCAGTCAGAACTCAGGACTCTGCTGGCTATATCAACTCTGGCCATTGGCACAGGTGACCTAAAGGGATCAACAGGTGGGAACAACAGAGTCTACCCAGGTTTGCAAGAATGAGCAGGACTTGACTCAAGAAAGCTGACCTTCGGGCCAGCAAGTGGCATGGTAGTTAAGGTGCTGGAATTCCCATGTGGCCGGCCATGGTTTGAGTCCCGAATCTGGCGGCTTGCTTTCTCACTCTCCCTCTCTGTCTCTCTCTGGCAAAACTCATGTGAAAAATAATATTAACAATAATATCAATCAATAAATAATTTTTTTAAATAAAAAAATAAAAATAATAATAAAAAAAGAAAGCTGATCTTCATCCCACTACAGAAGGGAACCCTTTCCGGGAACAGATTATCTTTTGGGATATTGACTAATTGATATTTTGTTAAGAGCCGTGGCTTTCCTGGGGTACCTGATCATAGGCATTGGTTTCAGCCTTCCCTGTGGTATAAATGTCCATAAAGCTCAATTTTTGAATAAATAGCAAATTGGTGAGGCTTAATAATGTAAGTGAGGATTGATACCGGCCTGCTGCTAGACTCAATCTTTTGGGAAGGACATTTACTGAAAATGAGAGCGGACTGGGGTAGAACTTTCAGGATCCCCTAACAAACAGCCCAAGTTCTTTGAACAGGCAAAGCGCAGTCATCTCCAAGTCCCCAGGGCTATCCTTATAAATCCTCAGTAATGTAGTTAGGGCATGCCTACTGCCCAAGATTTGAAGATTATGCTGTATCCTCATAAAGAATTTATTCCTGAGCCTTTCTCTTTTTCTTTAAGAGAGATTTTTGTATAGGACACATGTGCTTGCTGGAGAGACAGAGACAAACAGAGAGACAGAAAGTGAGAAATCACCCTGAGGGGATGGCCATGTCACAGTCTCTTCCATTTTCCTCTTTGGAGTTTGGGCACACATTCACACACACCCAGCGTGAGTTTCAAGCCATGGGGTCTGGCGCTTGAACCGCGGTCAACTACATGGGAATCCAGTGATGTAACCATTTTGCCATCTGCTGGTCCCATTCCTGAGCCTTTCTCATCAAAAGTCCTACTGACTTGTCTTCTTAAATTAAATTTTAGGGACCAGCAGTTGGCGTAATGGCTATGTCGTTGGACTCCCATGTAGTCGACTATGGTTTGAGTACCAGACCCAGTGGCTTAACCTCACGCCAGGCGAGTGTGCGTGCGTGTCCAAGATTCCGAGAGGAGAATGGAGGAGAAGAGATTGCAGCATGGCCATCCCCCCTGGGGGGTGATTTCTCGCTTTCTGTCTCTCTGTCTCTCGCTGTCTTTCTCGCGAGCACGCGCGCCCTATAGCAAAAACCTCTCCAAAACAAAAATAAATAAATAAAAATATAATTTTAAAAAAAAACTAAACTATCCAAGATCTCAATTTTACTTTTATTTAGAGTTTAAAGTAATCTTAATATTCTTGATAGTAGAGAATAGTAAAGAGTAACATATTAAGAAACCCTCACTGCTTGCAATTTTATGATGTCCCTTTCATCCCAGAAATAGAGCAGAGGGACCCCAAGAACCAGAAATGAGTGTGTGTTAGCACTGTTGGATGGAATCCCAGGGCTGGTAAGGAACATGTGTGACTCTCTTCCATTGTCCTAGCCATGACCTCTTCATTACTTAGCCTTTCCCAGAATGAAAGACAGCAGTACTGAGAGTGGCTGGGGGGAGGTCAAGGGGCAGCCTGGGAAGGGGTTATTAGGGTTATTTCTTGGTCATTCTTAGCACAGACGGTGGCAAGAGCACCAAACTACTCTGAATTATGGCTTTAAATAGCCCGGCCAGAACTCATCGCTCCTCCTGGCACATAGAAACATCCCCATTTTCTGAATCTTATACAACTTCAGATTGCCTGAAAGCACCAGAAAAAGTTGTTTTAAACACCAACATATCATTGCGGTGCACCACAACCCTAACCATCTTAAACCCTCCGCCCTCTGGCATGTGACTAGCGTGCATTTCAAGAGGTAGAAGCCAGGCCTTCTATTATTTGTTAAAGCACTCAGCAAACCAGAAATAAACATGGATGCTGATGCTGATTTGAGAACTAAAGGCTATCTTTCAAGTCTAATAAATGTGATAAAAATAAACAACATCCTTTCATAAATTTAATGGAGCATGGCTCTGTGTTTATCTTATGTCATGTACTTGAGATTACCCCATTGAAAGAAGAAAACACTTGATTAATGCAGTGAGGCTATTTTGTAATCTGCAGTGGTTGGAAAATGTTTTTTTTACTTCCTCCCATGTCCCTTTTTTGCTTCTCCAAGGAGGTTATTGCTTGTGTACTTTACAATAGAGAACGCTGCAACTTCTAATGAGAAATGCTAGACTCTCAAGTTGCAGTCACTCTCCCACTTGGTAGTTGATTATGAAAGTATTCCATGTCCTTTTTCTTCTACCCTCTGGCTGAAGAATTTTACTCTGGGTCCTAAAAGACCTGAGAATGATAATAACACCAACAGTAATAGTAATAATAATGTCAGCAAATCTATCTAGCATGTATTAAAGTATAGGCAAAACACTTCCTTTTTCTTTTCTCTTTTTAATTATCATAAAGTATGTACACTTGCCACAGAGAGAGAGGGAGAAGGAGAAGGAGAAGGAGAAAGCATGCCCCCAGTGGGGCAAGGTCATGAGCTGCAATCTCTTGTCCTCCATTTCTCTATAAACTATCAGGATTGGGGGCATACATTCTCACATGCCCAGAGTGTTTTTCAAAGCCACCAGGCCAGGACTCAGCCTGTGGTTGCCCATGTAGGATCTAGCTCCCTTAACCACTAAGTTACAAGATATTAGAGACAATACAGGAGGTGGGTAAAAGAGGGTAACAGGAGATAGGAGGGAGGAGAAGGGAAAAACAAACAAACAAACAAAAAACATTTAATAGATACAAAATGAACTTGTCTGTTGATGATAATGCACTGGGTTGTCAGAAAAGACATGATATATTTTTCTGTTTTCTTTCTTTTTGGAGAGATTTTTGCTATTGGGCATGTGTGCTTGCCAGAGAGACAGAGAGAGAGAGAGAAAAAAAGAGAAATCACTCTCCAGGGGTGATGCCCATGCCACAATCCCCTCTCGTCCATTCTCCTCTTGGGATTTTGGGCATACATATACATGTGCCTGGCATGTTTTAAGCCAGGTCCAGGACTCGAACTGCAGTTGATTACATGGGAGTCCACAATGTAACAACTACACCATGCACTATGCCATCACCATTGGATGACTCAATATATGGTAATGTCTTTGATTTGACTAATATGCACTGTACTCATGCTGGGAAAAACCATGGAATACACTGTGAAGATGCACAATGATTAAATGTAAATAAAAATAAATTTTAAAAATAGAAAAAATATAGTTAAATGGTGACATATGATATGGAGAAAAGTAAAGTGGAAAATGAATATAGAGGGTATGAGAGGAGGATTGCAATTTTAAACAGGGCTGTCAGGGAAGGCTTCATTAGGAAGGTGAAATAGATTTCAGGGTCTGCAGGTGACCTGGTAGTTAAAGTGCTTAACTATCACATTGCTCACCATAGTTCAAGTCCCAGACTGGGCAGCTTGAAAATGAAGCTGGGCATATGCATGTGCATGCCCCAAATCCCAGGAGAAGAATAGAGGAGAAGGGATTGAGGTATGACCATCCTCCCTGGGGATGATTTCTTACTTTCCCTCTCACTGTCTCTCTCCTGTAAGCACATACACCCTAATAGCAAAAACCTAAAAAAAGAAAAAAGAAAAAAAAAAGAAGAATGTGAGATTTTAAGGAGCTGAAGGAGATAAGAGATTGAGCCATATGGCTATCTGAGGGAAGAACCATCTAGGCAGATGGGACATACAAAGTCCCTGAGGTAGGCTATGCTTGTTGGCATGTTTGAAGAACTACAGGGATGGGACCAGCAGTTGGAGTAATGGCTGTCACTGGACTCCCATGTAGTCGACTGCGGGTTGATTCCCAGATCCGGTGACTTAAATTCATGCCTGGTGTGTGCATGCATGCCCAAGATCCCAAGAGAAGAATGGAGAAGGGATTGCAGCGTGGCCATCCTTCCTGGGGGAGGGGGGCCAATTTCTTGCCTTCTATCTCTCTGTCTCTCTCTGTCTTTCTGGTGAGCACACACGCCCTATAGCAAAAACCTTCCACCTCCCCCCCCAAAAAAAAAAAAAAAACTGCAGGGAGACTAGTGTAGCTGCAGAAGTACTGAAAAAGTGGGAGAATAATAGATGATGATATGATTAGAGGAGAGGAGATGAGATGAGAGAGGTACATACAGGCTGGTGGTGTAGAGCTTTGAGACTATTTAGGATTTTATCTTTTACTCAACAAGCTGTTGCAGGATTTTGAGCAGAGAACTGATGTTATCTGACAAGTATTAAGAGCATCTTTTTGGCTGCTGTGGGGAGATAGATAGATTCCAGAGGGACAGGTCAGAAGCTGGGAGCCCAGTTAGGAGATGCTTGCCGTAAACCAGGCAGAAGATGGTGGTGGCTTGGACCAGAGCTATCACAATGGAAGGGATGAGGAGTGGACAGCTTCTGAAAATAAATGAAGGCAAACTAGAATTTACTGATGGAGTGCAGGATGTACCATGAAGAGAAGCTTACAATGCCTCAGAGGTTTTCATTTTGGGTGAATCCATGACAGGAGTTAAGGGGCCTTAAAATCAAACTACGAATGTATTTTACTGTGGGAGAGATCAGAGAGAGAGAGGCTTGAGAAGGGAGAAGATAAGGGACTTAAAAACATTCCTGGAAAGATGGAAGTAAGGTATGAATTTGTCTGAATGCCAAAAAAAATTGAAATCCATGTGTAGTTTCTTCATAATATGCATTTTCCATAAGCTTTCTGGAGACCCTTTGTATTTCTAATTGGTTTGAAAAGTGGGCTTTTAGGAAACCCATGGGTTCTATGACCAGCTTATACCATGCTGTCAGCTCCCGACAAGCTGGAGACCTGAAAAGGGACTTCCAAGCATGTGCTTAGTGAGTGCAAATTGAGAGGAGTTTATCCTGGGTGACAGGAAATTCTGTGAAGATAAGTCCTCTCTCCAATCTATTTTATTCTAGAGAAAACCTTTTTTAATCCAGCCTGAGGGAAGAATATCTGTCACAAACCATCACTGCATAGGAACCAACAGTTAAAACTGAATGGGGACAGGTTGGATAGTGGATGATAGAGGTGAATATTCTGAGGGTCAGGGTGGGTCCTGAGATATGCAAAGTCTGACTTCTAATGGGATGTGCTTATCAGACCGGAATCTTGCAGGTTCCCAGAGGAAGTAGGGAATAAGAGATAGGGAAAGGTTTAGCTGGAGTGGGGCAGAAATGGGGAGGACCTTGGTTTATCTGGGAGGTCTAATCTAGGAGCCTTTGGTGACATCAAAGATGAAGACTCTAAAACCAAGATGTGGGGTTTGGGAGGGGTGGATGCAGATCATCCCCATGGACCAAGGTAGTTTAGAGATTAGGAAACTAAAACATGGTGGAACTCCCAGGCAATCTTCTATTTTACCTCACCTTCATCTATCAAATTGCTCTACACTGTGATATTGATTTTAAAGTCAAAGTGGTTTTTTAGGGTATTAGAAGAATTCTTTGGCACTTAGTTGAGATAATTACAAAAGTCTGAGGTTTAGAAGACTCTGGGAAAACCAGTGGTATAGGGAATAATAATAGTAACACTTCGCTAAAAGTGTGCTTGTTATAGGTCAGGTGCTAGGGCAGGCAAATAAACTACCTTTCTCATTTAATTCTCACACAATTGGTCTGGCCCCCGTAGCCTAATGGTGAAGGAAGCAGGATCCCATATGGTTCACTATGGTTGGCGTCCTGCCCTCGTTGACTTGAGAAACGTGCCAGACATGTGTGTGAGTACCCCAAATCCCGATGGGATGGAGTAAAGGAAAAGAAAGAACCGTACCCCATTGAGAGTGCTTTCTCCTTCTTCTCCTTCACCCTCTCTCTCTCTCCATCTCTCTCTGGAGGGCATAGTCACCTTCTGGCAATTAAAAAAAATATTCCTCACACAATCTTAGGAGATATGTACTATTATTATCCATGTAAGAGGGGCTTCAAAACATTCATGGAAAATGCATGTTGTGAAAAAAAACTACCCATGGGTTTTAATTTTTCTTGCAGCAGAATAAACTCATGCTTTAATTCCATTTTTACGCAAACTTCTATAAGTGCCGCTATTTTGCAAGTAAAGAAACAGAGACTTGGACAATCAAGTAATTTGTCCAATCTCACTAAGGCAGTAAGAGGCAGCTCTGAGAGCTTGACCTCTATTCACTTGTCTTGGAAACATGCCCTCTCAATAGGTTTGTGTGCAGAGGCCAGGCAGAGGCACCCCCAAAGAGGACAAAAAGCCTTTTTGGGGGGAGAAGGAATTCTTTTGTTTTACATTCTCAGAACTGAGGTGCAAAAGGCTGAAAATCAGTTACCTGTGATTTCAAATTAGACAGTCATTCATATTTTCAAGATTTGACTCAGAAACACCTACATTTTTCCTTCTTGAAGTAATTTGATTTTCACATTATACTTCAAGGGATATCCTCTATTTACCTAATGCTTTCCTGTTCAGTCTTTTCAGACTATGAATCTCGTATATTTTATATACACAAAGGTGACTTTTCCTTCCTTTAATGACCAACGCTTATCAGCACGAGCACCCGATACTAAGCTCATAAATATGTCACTCCGAGTTCAGTCTCGGCCCTTCTCTTTTCTAAGAGGATTTCTCGTATGACAGTTTTCCCCCCTTTCTTTTCCTGACCCTGTGCAAACTGCACTTGTGCCCCAGAAGCACCCTCAGACTATGTTTTGGTTTCACTCCCCCTTGGCAAATATAAAGAAATGAGCTACTGATGCTTACACACCACAATCATTTCAGCA
>NW_006159814.1:1185025-1212819 GCF_000334495.1 Tupaia belangeri chinensis | reverse complement strand
ATTCTTTCAAGCAGGAGTCTGCAGACAATATAAAACAAGGCCCGTGGAGCCAGCGCCTTCCGATTCCAATTAAATATTTCCTGTAAGTCGGTGCCAATTGTGCATCTTGTAAGAACGTTTGAAAGCAGAAGTTTGAACTCACAGGGACCCTGTTGCCTTAAAAACCTGCTTCCTGTTTGACAAGACTTGACTAGTAGGAGCAAAGTAGCACATTCAGCAACAAAAGTCATTGTTAGTGGCTCACATGTGCAAAGGTGGTGGTTTCCTCTCTGGAGTGCCACCATCACAGCCTTTGAGTTGTAGATTTCTCTCTTCTAGATAAAGTGTCTCTGAACATTAGAACCCTATTCCTAAGGGCCCTAATGACATTTCTAGGTTTACAGGAAATATTTGCTTATCTCCCTATCAGTAGATCCTACTGTGTACTGTCTTGTAAAGTTGCAAAAGCTCTTTGAGACAACCCTCTAGATGCTACTATCTTCCTCTTACGGATGAGGAAACTGAGGCTCAGGGTTCATATCCTTTTTTTTCTTTTTAAAAAAATTTTCAGATAAATTTCACATTTTACATAAAATCCCTACCATGATGTATAATGTATATGTATATATATATGTGTATATATACATATATACACATATATATATACATATCTATATGCCTTTTTTTCCAACAGAGAACTGTGTGCATATCTTTTTATATTTTGTCTAGAGAACAATAGATTGTCTGGGACTGGACATTCAAGGATCTACTCTGCCTCTTGTGGCATGACTTTGCAAAATGCTTGCTTGTTTCCTGATCCATACAATGGGGTGAATGCCAGTAAATGTCAGAAGGAATGTGACATCACAGATATGAAATATCTTTAAGTTGGTCATCAGAAAGGCACTATATTGCAACAACAATGGTGAATCTGAAGGGCAGTATGCTAAGTAAAATAAATAAACCACAGAAAAACAAACACTATATGATCAAAATTGACTATAGTTGGGACCAGCAGTTAGCGCAATGGCTATGTCGCTGGACTCCCATGTAGTCGACCGCAGTTCGCGTCCCGGACCCGGTGGCTTAAAACTCACGCCGGGCGCGTGTGCGTGCGTGCCCAAGATCCTGAGAGGAGGACGGAGGAGAAGGGATTGTGGCGTGGCCATCTCCCCTGGGGGGGGATTTCTCGCTTTCTGTCTCTCTGTCTCTCTCTGCCTGTCTGGCGAGCGCACACGTCCCATGGCAAAAACCTCTCCAAAAAAAAAAAAAAATGACTATAGTTAATGATACTGTATTGTATACTTGAAATCTCCTGAGAATCTTCTGAAGCTTATAAATGTTCTCACCATAAAACAAAAACTATGTGAGGGATGGGCATGTATTAATAACTTATCGCGATTGTAACGGTCATTTCATATATACATTAAATGTGCACATATATCAAAACATCATATTTAAATATATATATTTATTTGCCAATTATAAATCTGAAAAATGCAATATAATTACAAATTATTATTATTATTATAATATCATTTAAAAACATTTTCTTGCATGTGCACCAGAGAGAGAGAGAGAAACTGAGAAAGCACTCCTCAGGGGGAATGGCCATGCTGCAATCCCTTTTCCTTCATTCTCTTCTCCAGATCTTGGGATGTGTACTCAACATGTGCCTGGCATATTTTTCAAGCTGCTAGGTCTGAGACTTGAACCTCCCAGTCAGCCATTTAGAATCCAGTCACCTTAACCACCATGCCACTGGCTGGCCCAATATTATTATTATTATTATTAAGAAAATAATAACATTATCTTAGGAAACTTCAAGTAGTCCATGATTTGGTTCTAACCTGCTAATTATTATTTTTTTTTTCAGTCATGGTACCTTCCTCTTACTCCTCTCTCTATGTGTGTGTCTCTCTGTCTTACACACATGCACACACACGCACGCACACACACCCCATCCTCCCTTTGAACTTTTCCCTCTAGATCTTTGTCCATGTAGTCCCTTTTACCTGGGACACTCAGCCCTCCCTACTTGTTCTCACTACCTGTAGGAGGCCATCCCAGCTCTCATGGATCAAGCTGGTATAATAAAGAGCGCGGGCATTCGAGCAAGAAAGGCCTGCATTTGAAACCTAGTTACTTCAGAGTGATCTAGCCAAGCGTTTTATCCTCTCTGAGCCTTAGTGTGCTCATCTCTGAGAGGGATTAACTTTTTTTTAAACGATAGAGAGCATGAGCATGTGCATGAGAAGCAGAGAGACAGAGACAGAGAGAGAAGTGTCCTGACAGGGTTTTGTCATGGTGTAATTACCCCCCCTCCCCCCTACTCCAGCTCCTCAGAATCTTGGGCACCTGTGCACATGTGTATACCATGCATGTTTTCAGGCCAACCCCAGGATTTGAAACTGTGGCCTGTCATGTGGCTTCCAGCACTGCAATGCAGTAAGCGATGGACTGTGCCACCAGGGTGGGCCAGGCTAACACTGTTTACCACACAGTATTTGAGGACAAAATGAGATAACACATGTAATATACATGACCCAAGATGGTCCCAGAATGTTCCTGAGCCCCTATTCCCTCGTTCCCTCAGATAAATTGAACGAGCTTTGCTCGTACCTCTATTACAACATCCACCTGGTTCTACCTTATGTTATTGTCCCTTGTGTAAGCCTGTGTAGCCTACGTGAAATTGTGAACTCTCTGAGAGCCAGGGAAATGCCTGATTCCTTTTCCTGTCTACCATTGTCCCAGCCTCAGTAAGTCCTCAGTGTTTTGATAGAACTCCAGGAATGTTATCAGCTGGCTCTCTTGGACCTGATTGCTTTGTGGGCTGGGCTGGTGATTAACACTCACTGACTAATGTGTGGAGTCTTGGAAGTTGACCCATAGACTGGCTAAGTGAGTCAGCGACGAGGCCCGAGCTTTGCAGAACTCATCCCGTAGCTCTGTCTCCAAACTGTCTTCACTTACCTCATCAAATTTGTACCAATTTTATCAAGTGAAATTTTGCATGACCTTGTGAGTATAATTGGACAAGGTGAGATTCAAACATTTATCTAACTAACATAGTACTTCTAATGGATAGGTATCGCATTCTAGTTAGTGTGCTAGGCCGTTTACTCATACGATATTAATCTCTTGAAAATCCTGAGAGGTGTTTTTTTTTTCCCCCATTTTACAGCAAAATGGTGCTTACACAGTACTTGCGATATCCTGTACTAGGTTCTAGAGGTACCCATGAGCAAACACAGAGCTCCTGGTTGTTAAGATTACAATGTAGTGGCAGAGACAAATAAGCAAACACATCATTAAAGGCCTCATGAGGCACATACACTAAGTTAAAATGCGGTTGTAGGGGGAAGAATCATTTACATTATTGGGAATGAGGAATAATTATCAGGAAAAGAGGTGTTATTTGAATAGCATCCTAAAGGATGAGCATCCGGAGGACAGATAAGAGACAAAGGGCAATTCTGGAAATAGGGAAGAGTGTGTTCAAGGTTATGGAAGAACAGGGCCTGTTTCCGTTGTATTAGAAAGAGGAGGCAAAACTTAGGCTGGGGCAGGACTATGCGCCGTGCCAAAGAGCTTAGGTATTTTTTTCTGTATACAATGAGGAACTAATGCGAGCTTTACCGTGAGAGGGGATTTACTTCAGTGTTTTCAAACAATCACTTTGGTGACCTTGGGGTGGTGTAAAACAAGAGATACCCGGAGCATGTGAGCTATAAAGTTGTATTAATATTAAAAGTTATTTCAGGGCCAGGCCAAGGCCTATGGTTAAGGGAGCTGGACCCACATGGTTACTGTGATTTGGGTTCTGGCCCTGCTGGGGCCTGAGTACATGCTTGCTTCAAATCTTGACAGGATGGAAAAATCAAAGAGCAAAGATTGTGAAATGGCCATACCCTCTCGGGAGTGCTTTCTCCCTTTCTCTGTTTCTCTCTGGTGAGAACAGGAGTCTGCCGACAACATAAAAAAAATTTTTTTTCAAGTGAACATGTGACTGAGTCATTATTATCATCCTTGGATATTGGCAAATAAAGCTTCTTCCATTTCAATGCTTACTTCTTCCGTGGATAAAATTAGGAGGAAATGTGCTGTGTATCCGAAGACTTCCTTTCAGGGGCAAAGGAGCTCAGAGAAAGTTCAGTTTGTGGAATGTTTTGGCCCATAGTATGGTAATTGTTAATCTTTTAAATGACTGTATTTTTTTGTTGTTGCTGTGAGCGAAAATACAGTTTGTCTGAGGTGGAATGACTCAGGTGATAGCTGTCAGGGCAATTTCTTCAGCATTCTTCTGCCAGCCCTGACCATCCCCAGTAATGCTGTGGGTAGAGTGCTTTGTAGCATCCACCCAAGCCCAGTCCCAATTTTCCCCCCCAACACACACACACACACAAAGAATCTTCAGACACACTTGAGGGGACTTCAAAAATTCATGGAAAAATATAATTAAAGTACAAATTTATTTTGATGCAAAAAATTTAGTTTTTTTCATGATGCGCATTTTCCATGAACTTTGTATACAGTGTGTATTCCATGTGTATGTATTTATACATAATTTTAAGTTAGGGTGAAAAGAATATATAGAGTACTGGGGATAATCCAGGACCTTTAACTAAGCCCAAAGTTTCCAAGATTTCCCTCGTGCTGGCCAGTCTAACTCCTGCCCTAGTAAAACTCTGGCTGCAGAAGCCTCATGTTTGCAGCTCGTGTTCCTCCCTGCTCCACCTCATGAAGGGAAAGTGAGAGGGTGGGGACTCTGCCCCTATAATCCCCTGTGGCTGTCTCATATGATAAACTCTGTAAGGCAGGAGAGGATGTCTTTAAACAGCTTTTCTTTTCTGTTCTTTTTCTTTCTTTCTTTCTTTTTTTAACAAACACCCGATCAATTACATGTGAAATATCCTTAATGAGGTGAGCTCACCAACAGATGGTGCCACTGGGGCCCATCCCTGCACAAACAACCTCCTGCCTCTTGGAAGTGCTGGCTCCTCCCAGCTAGCCATACCAGGCTAATAATGTTCCTTCAAGTTGTAAGCTACTGAGTTGTTGATCATTTGTGTTTCTTACAGCTGTCCTACCAGGAAGCCATTAACTCTGTTAGGAGCTCCCTGGGAGCAGGACTTTCCCAGGGTCACATGGGTGGGCTCATCACCCCGACTCCTGTCTCTAACCCCGCTTTGCCCATGAGCAGCCTGAACAGACTATCATACTGTTCTTTTTTTTTTTTTTAACTTTCATATATATGTATATATTTGACCCTCTGTCTTTTCCCACTCTCTTATTACACTATCTCTGCTATATACAGTGGTCTTCAATTCCTTCTCCCGCAACATTTTGTTGATCACACAATATCATAAGTAATCTAACTACTTTCAATAGCAGGTTCAGCTGGTAATTTCAAGAAAAGCAGTTTTGAACTGGTAATGATTTTTCCTTGAAACTTAAAGCCTAGTAACAGGTTAGTATTCTGTTCAAATAGTAGGTATATGAACCTATTGACAGCTCAGGACAGGACAAAAATCCTTTAAAACCGGACAACAAAGCTTAGAAGAAAAGTAGCAATATTTTAGCCAAGTCACAGAATGTTGTTTCATCAGTTCAGTCTCATGTACTTAATCTTTCTTCTGTTGTGGTTCGATCTTTCAGATTGAATTCTGGGATATAATATTCATCTCCAGACATTGTCCCTACAATTATGTTGTCCATTTTCTTAGATTTTGAAATTATTTCTGTGTGTCTGCATTTAATTTACTGTTCTAGAGGCTTCTTCTAAGCACATCAGGTATTGGCTCCGGGTCTGTGATGGTTCCAGAAACTTGGAATTCTATCCTCAGGCCCATTTTGTGGTCAGATCTGATGCAGGCCTAATATGGTCGTCACACAGTGAGGGTGGCCTTTGGATAGAGCTCCTGGTGAGCTCTTCATAGTTCTGGGTAGTGGTGGCTGGGAGCGATGATGAGGGTGGCTAGAGGCCAGTCCCTCTCATCCAGTGCCTTCACGTCTAACACTCGCCATCAGCATTGTAAAAATCCCCAGCTCAGGGCCAGGGGGAGGCCCAGCAATAATACAATTAGGACCACAAGGCAAAGGTCTAGAGTTTGTGTCCTGGGACCTCCCTAAACATACTGAGTCCTCTGTGTCTGAGAACTGAGGCTGGCTGAGACTGGGGGTGGAGCAGGCCATGAAGATCTTTTGGGGAGTGCCTGTCTCTTTCTCTCTCTGTTATTCCCTCTCTCATGGAGAAATAAGCAAGTAAACTTAAAGAAAAAATTACCTGTTATTTTTATCAGGAACATATCACAAAGGTATTGATGAGGTGGTTAAAAGACCTATTGGGTCAAAAATCCAAAGGTAATGAAATTTAAAAAGTAAACTAAGCCATAGTGGCACATACTACAATACTAAGGCACCGTGTTCCTTAGACAGGACCACATGGGAGACCCTGGTTTGACTTCTGGTCCAACCTGAAGGCCAGACACAGAGACACAGGCCTGTAATCCTAGTGACACAGGGAGGCTGAGGCAGGAGGACAGCAGAACCTGACTTTTTAAAAAAATGAGAAAGTAACTAAAAGAAGATAGTAAGAAACTTTTTTTTCCAAAATAAAAATTTATTTAATTTTATTTATTCATTCATTATTTTGATTTGACCAGAGAGAGACACACAAAGAGAGAGAGAGAGAGTGAAAGTGAGAAAGCAAGCCACCAGGTCTGGGACTTGAACCGTAGTTGGCCATGTGGGAGTGTCTAGGGACTTAACCACCATGCCACCCACTGGCCCCAGAGGTAAGGAACTTCTATGGGTTGAGCATTTACTATTAGCACTTACCATGTGTCAAGCACTTTAAATGATCTTATTTGAGCCTCTTCAAAACCCTGAAATGTAGACTTTTTCCTATCCATGTCACAGATGAGGAATGTAGGGGGCTAAAGTGATTTGTGTGAATAAGGTGAGCAGTAAGGAAGGATTTGAATTCAGGCCTGCTTAACTCTGAGACTGATTCTCCTTCATGTCAACCGGAGACCAGGTAAAAGGTGGACAAGAAGTCGCAGGTTGGGTGGGATGTGTTATGGGGAAACAAACACTTCTCTAGCCCTCAGTGTCCTCAAACAGGATTAAATCGAATACCCCTTAAACAGCTTTTAAGGCGTAAAAGCATTGCTAGGCCAGCCCATAGCCTAGGGTTAGGGAACAAGATCCTATGTAGCTGACCATGGTTCAAATCCCAGCCCAGCAGCTCGAAAACACTCCAGGTTCATGTGTTTGCATCCCCCAAATCCTGACAGGAGGGATACATGGAGGAGAAGGATTGTTACATGACTCTGCCCCATTGGGAAGTACTTTCTTCCTCTCTCTCTCTCTCTCTTGCAAGATTACGTACCCTCTAGCAAAAGAAAAAAAAAATGATAAAAATACATTTTTACAAAAGTAGATTTTGTGCATATTTTTCTAAAACCAAATATATCTGGCTTCTCTGTTACACTTTTAAGTATATATCTGTGATTGACATTAAAAATCCAGTTGAGCTGGCCTTTTGGGAACCAGCAGTTAGCATAATGGCTATGTCGCTGGACTCGCACGTCTTTTTGGTAGCAGTTTCTCTCAGGACTTCAAAAGACCATGACATATGCTCACAGACCTCTCATAACCCCTTAAGAAGTGGTAGTGGACTATAAAATTACAGTTAAGAAGTTCCCTTTTATGGAATGGGGAATATGTTCTTATAGATAGCAAGGCAAAACTAACAGAAGGTCATTAAGTGAAACTGTTGTTCAAAAAAAAAAAAAAAATCCAGTTGATCTCCCCTCAGGTGTATATTTCAATGGTTTCTATTACCGTTGAGGATCACAAGGTCCCTAGACTGGTGTTACCTGATGTTCGGCATCGGCCCTGCGCAGGCACTGTTTATAAGCATACTGGGAATTTCTCCATATGTCTGATATACATGACTGCTCAGTGGGGAGCACTCCCTACACCAAGCTACCACTGACCTCATATGAACCGCTGCCACACTTATTTTATCTACACTCATCTGGGACATTTGGGCCTCCTTGATTTATGTGAGTGATTGAAAGAACATTATCTCTGTATCTAAACAATTAAAAGATAGCAGGTGAGAAAGTTAAGTCCAGTAGTGAGACGACCAGGTTCCTGCCTGTCATGGACACCCTGCAGGGGGCCCTGCGCCAGGGTGACTTGCATCACCCTTGGGTCATCAGTCCAGAGCATTCTTGCTGTGCAACCTTAGGGTAGGAAACTTGCTTTCAGAAGAGACACACTGAGCAGGCAGGCGGTTTCCTGTGACATGGCAACTCACTCTCCCTTACAGAGATAGGTGACTTCCCTGGAGGTCTAAAGATCTTATAACTTTGTGGACTTTCATCATGAAGCTCAAGGAAAAAAAAAAAAAGGCCAAAATGGTAGGAGTGAGGGGAGACTCTGTAGCGTAGTGGTTAAGCGCTATACATAGGTGGATCCCATTGACTGACCACTGTTGAAATCCTGGCCTCAGCAGCTTGAAAACATGCTGAGATATCTGCGTGTGTGCTCAAAATCCTTATGGAAGGGAACATTGGAGGAGAAAGGATTGAAGCCTGACCCTGCACATTGGAGAGGGCTTCCTCTCGCTTTCTTCCTCTGAAGAGTGCGTGCGCACTCTGGCAATTTAAAAAACAAATGGCAGGACCAGCAGATGGCATAATGGTTATGTCACTGGACCCCCACATAGTGGACTGTAGTTTGAGTCCCAGACAAGGTGGCTTAAAACTCATGTTGAATATGTGTGTTTTCATGCCCAAAATCCTGAAAGAAGAGATTGCAGTATGGCCATCCCCGTAGGGGGTGATTTTTCACTTTCTGTCTCTCTATCTCTCTGGCGAGCACATGTGCCTTATAACAAAAATCTCTCTTAAAAAGAAAGAAAGAAAGAAAGAAAGAAAGAAAGAAAGAAAGAAAGAAAGAAAGAAAGAAAGAAAAGAAAATGCATGTAATGAAGAGTATGCATGAATTTCAAAGTGTTTTGCACCAAAATAAATACATACTTTAACACCATTTTTCCACAAACCTTTGAAGTCCCCCATATTCAAAGGAAGGAGGGAGGTGGGTGCTCAGTACTCCACAAGGGACAGCTGTCTCTCCAACATCCAGGCTCCAGGGTTGAGTAATTTTCCAGGTAGTAGTTATTTGAGCAAATCAAAGAATATGAACTTAATGCTCCTTTGCCAAGTATCTTTAAAAGCCTATTAATAAATGGAGTGATTCCGATCTGATAAGCATAAACCAGTGGTTCTCAACTCTGGTTAAAACCACTAGAAGAGGGAACCAGCAGTTAGCGTAATGGCTATGTCGCTGGACTCCCACGTAGTCGACCGCGGTTCGTGTCCCGGACCCGGTGGCTTAAAACTCACGCCGGGCGCGTGTGCGTGCGTGCCCAAGATCCCGAGAGGAGAATGGAGGAGAAGGGATTGCGGCGTGACCATGCCCCCTGGGGGGTGATTTCTCGCTTTCTGTCTCTATGTCTCTCTCTGTCTGTCTGGCGAGCGCACGCGCCCTACAGTGAAAATCTCTCCAAAAAAAAAAAAAAACCACTAGAAGAGCTCAAAATCTTAGTGATTTTATAGATCCGTAGATGAACCAGAAGCAGGAAAAGGTGCTTCCATCAGACTTTCTCTTTCTGAAACCAACCCAATACTGTATTAAAAAAAATAAATTTGTTTTCAATTTTTGCCACAGGGTATGTGTGCTTATCAGAAAGAGAAAGAGAGGGAAAGTAAGAAATCAACCCTCCAAGGGGGATGGTCATGCCACAATCCCTTCTCCATTCTCCTCATGGGATTTTGGGCACGCATGCATACACACCTAATGTGTTTTTTGAGCCACCAGGTCTGGGATTCAAACTACAGAATCGGCCATATGGGATCTAGTGCCTCAACCACCACATCATCTGCCGACACCACGATACCTTAATTTTGCTCTTCATTAATTTTATTAGAGTTGACACAAACAAAATATACATCTCATTTCATCCACCTCCCTTATCTGCCACCTACTTAGCAAGGAAAATAAAGATGTTGAGGAGTGGAACTGGGTGTCCTGCGTACCGTACGGTGGCACCTCAGCCAATGTGAGATGCTCTGGTGAGCCAGGAGCTGGCCGTCCCCAGTGTGGAGATTCTTACTGCACGATTCACAGCAGCAGCACTTCCAGCTCACCCCTCCCAATTCCCGTACCAGTTTCCAGGCGCGTCAACGGGTGGAGGTCAAGAGCGGAGAAACAGTGTCTTTCTCTTTCACAGGGCATTTTGGTGGCAGAAGCGGGGTTGCCTAAATCCAATTATGTTACTTAAAGAAAAAACAATAACAATGAAACTCTTGACTTCTGTAGAAGAGGGGCACATTTCTTTCGGTGATGAAAATGACAGCATCCACGCGGAGAAGGAATCTCTAGGGATGAGGGACTAGAGAATAACAGAAACAGGTAGAGTTTGACTTTAATGTGTAATGTTTTTCTTGACAGCTTGTGTTTCTGTAGAGTAAGACACGACAAAAAAAGGAGGGGAAGGACATTGGGTCTTAAGAAAACTAGAAGCTCAAGGAATTTGTTGTTGATGTTCCAGGTTGTTCATAAAAGAAGAGAATGTAAACCCTTACACCTGGGGTTTTCTGAATAGCTAGTTTAGGTGGAGCTTTAGCTGCCTGGAAAGGCAGAACTTAAAGAGAAGGAAAGGGATGGCCTTAGGGGGCCTCTGTGTGTGTGTGTGTGTGTGTGTGTGTGTGCGCGCGCGTGCGTGCGCACGCTGTCATCATCCCTCTACGTAACTGCAGTTTGATAGGTGTTCTTGTGGTGATGTAAAGCAAAACCTGAGAGACAGATTGCTCGGCTTACTTGCTGCCAGCATTCATGTTCCTTTAAAGCAGAGTGTCTAGGAGAATCTTAGTTTAAGTCCTGAAGAAGAGAGTTTTATGCCCTCTCCTCCAGCGCTGGCTGAGCTGCATCATTGACATGGTTTGAGTTATAACCAGTCAGCAATGTTGCTAAAAACAAACAAACAAGCAACCCTAACTAACTAATTTTAAAAACGAAACAAACTTCAGAGTGGACTTTAGTAAGAAATACAAACGTACTGCAAAGGCACTCTATGGTCATGTGACTTTTCAGCTTCTGAAGTCCATGCTTTGTGAATATTTAGGTAGGAAGGAAGGGCTTGGTCAGGCTGGTAGGGAGCAGAGAGGAAAGGGGTGGGAAAACTGCTCCTTGTCCTGGGAACGTGAGAGGGGAGCGTGACCAGCACCTCCTAGACTGGGGCTCGGAAGCAGAGACAAGATCCAGGTGCAGGCGCAGGTCTGTACTCCCAAAACACTTGTGCGGCACTCCTAGCAGGGTGATCATGTTGTTTACTGTGTCAAGAAGAACCAGACGGCGTGCTGGATGTTGTGGGAGATGCTGGCCACTTCCAGTTGTAGAAGTATCCTGGATTTGGGGGGCAAAAGCATTTCCACTGGTTCTTTCCCTCTCCCTGTCTGTCCTCCTGGCAAGTGTGTACACCCTTTGGTGAAAAACCAAAGAAAACAAAACAGGAAAATGTATTCCAAGTTCAAACATGAATACTTTCAAAGATGCATTAACATACTTGGAGAGAGACAAAAATTAAACTTCGATGTAGTTTCTTAAACATGGAAATAGGGAGGGGTCACGATGCAACTCTTTTCCCTCCATTTCTCCACCCTATCAGGATTTGGGGCACACATGCACATATGCTTCATATTTTTCAAGTGGCCAGGACCAGAATTTCAACTGTGGTTGGGCATGTGGGAACTGAGTCCCTGTGCAATGCACTTAGCTGCTGTGCTGCAGGGCTAGCCCCTCATCAGGGAAACTTTAAGGAATGTATTACTGTGACCATAGCTGCAAGGGGAACGTGGCTTAAAAATTATCCAAACAGAATTGTCTCTTACTCTCAACTTTGCAGTCGGGAATGTGGGTTTAGATGGTTGGAAGATCTTAAATAAGAAAATCCATGCACATCTCTGAGTGTTTAGGGTAAGGGGGGTGAATGGTGTGATAGAACAGAAAAAAAAAAAAATTACTGTATTTCTTGATAGCAGCATAGTTTCCAAAAACTTCACCATGTCATATTTGTTGTATTTTTCAAAAAGATTTTTCAGGTCAAGAATATGTTCCTGGAGTTATGAAGTAGTGTAAGAAAATAATTGTGTTCCCACCCAAAAAAACAACTCCATTTCAAACAAGAAATAAAAACGCCTTTTAGGAATGGCACAGGAAGGAAACTGTGCCTTGTGTCCCAGCGTGAACAGGAACAATTAACATTATTGAAAATCATTCCTGATGGAACAGTGTGGTGCACCACACATCCAAAGAGTTTGCATTTCCACTGGTTTCCTTCTCAATAATTGAGCCTCCTAATTCCTTTCAGGAAAGAAAACTGAAAGTGGACATCGCACCTAAATTCTTTTCAGCTCACAGTCCCTCGTTCGACCAAGATCTCTAATACCATCAATAGTTGGGATGGTTTGGATCATGGTTCCCCAAAATGTCATTTTTCAGAATTTGATGGTGGGAAGGGGTGAGGCATAGTGGGCGTTGATTGGATCATGATGGTTCCATTGTAGAGGCAACACTCATGAATTGATTAATGATGTCTCTTGAGACCCGGTGAGTTCTAGCTCTCTGAAAAGGGGCTAATTATTGCGAGAGCTGGTTGTTATAAAGGAGAGAGCTTCTTGCTGCTAGTCCTCTCCCTCTACACTCACCGACCTCTGTGCCTCCACCTGTAGTGTTGAAGGCGGGCCTGAGGCCAGGCCTATGCCTTCGGACTTTCTAGCCACAGCATCATGGGTTTTGCAAATACATCTGTTTTCTTTATAAATCATCAGGTCTGAGGTATTTCCGTCAGCGACAGCAATAACAGATGAAGACACTGTGAAGATGACAATGGGCTCACCCTGCATTCCAGCAGGCTACCTCGGGTCTGGCTGGAAAAACCCTTGCTACCAGCTTGCCCCTCTAACTGCCACTTGCCTTAGGTCCCTCTGGTCCTAAGAAGGAAAAAGTGTCTCGCAGGTGTCCTGCAGCACCTGGCTGTCATGTCAGCTGAGCGATACGCAGTATGTGGCTCTCCTTGAGGGAAGGCAGAGGAAGCTGGGAACTCATCCGTCCCCTTACACAGGTGCCATCTGTCCTTCATGGTTCTTTCTTCCAGTTTGTAATATTATATCCTGAGAACTTTCTAGTGGAATTTTAGTGATACTCTTTCTTTTTTTTCCTCTTCCTTTTTTTTTAGTTTGCTATAGGGCGTGTGCACTCAACAGAGACAGTGAGGAGAGAAAATGAGAAATCATCTTCTACTCCCCCAGGTGGGACCAGCCGGTAACATGGTGGTTGGGGTGCTGGACTCCACATGGCTGGCCACAGTTCAAGTCCCAGACCTGGCAGCTTCCTTTCTCACTTTCTCTTTCTAGTGAGCACACATGCCCTACAGCAAATTAAAAATAATAATAAATAAAATTAAATAAATATTTTTTTAGAAAAGAAATAACTCCTCAGAGGGGATGGCCATGCCACAATCCTTCTTTTCTGTTCTCTCAGGATCTTGGGCATGCATGCACCCATGCCTAACATGATTTGCAAGCCACTGAGTTTAGGACTCGAACCATGCAATCATCCATGTGGAATGCAGCTGTCTTAACGACTACACAACCTGCTAGCCCCAGGATACCCTATTTTAAGTCTTCCTTTCCAATAGTAAAAATAGAAACTCCTTCATTTCAAGTGATAAAAATCAAATTTGGGGGTACCGGTGGTGTGGTGATTCAGGTAGCTGGATCCCACATGGCTAACTATGTTGCTCCAGTCTTGAACCTGGCAGCTTGGAAAACACACCAGGTGCATGTGTGTGTACACCCAATATCCTGAGAGGAAAATGGAGGAGAAGGGACTATGGCATCGCCCTCTTCCCTGGGTCATGTTTCTAGCTCCCTCTCCATCACCCACATCTGCCTTGTCTCTCTGCAGCAAGCATATGCACCCTGTAGCAAATTCAAATAATAATAATAAAATAAAATTTGCTTCCCAGATTTTCCCCTCTAATTTACTGTTATCATCAATATTCAATCATTAATGATTTAATATAATTACTTTCAATATAAATTTTATTTATTTATTTATTTATTTTTGGGGGGAGAGATTTTTGCTATAGGGCACATGCGCTTGCCAGAAAGACAGAGAGAGACAGAGAGACAGAAAGGAATAAATCACCCCCCTGGAGGATGGTCACGCTGCAATCCCTTCTCCTCCATTCTCCTCTCGGGATCTTGGGCATGCATGCACACGCTCCTGGCATGAGTTTAAGCCACCGGGTCTGGAACTCAAACCATGGTCGACCACATGGGAATCTAGCGACATAGCCATTATGCCACTTGCTGGTCCCTTAAATATTATTAATTTATAATGAGAAATTAAAACTTAGGAAAACATTAAGAAGTAAAAAGAAGAGACAATCACATATATTTCCATTAATCAAAATATCAAAAATGATGCTTTGAATTCATTGTGCTTCATATAAGGGTTTTTTCTACATAATTATTTTAAAAACTTAATATAAATGTAATATGGAGAGTGAAAAGGCAAGACTTAGACATTCTTGGGAAAAGATTTTGGTAATAATATATCCAGAATATTAAAAAGCTCCTAAAAATGGAAAGAAAGAGGCAAACTAATAGAAAAATGGGCAAAAGACTTGAATGAGCACATTGCTAAAAATGATTTGCAAATTATCAATAAACATATGAAAAATGTTCAACTTCACTAATCATAAAGGAAATACAATTAAAATGACAATAACATACCACTGCACACCTACCAGACTGACAAAAATCAAAGTGACTGAGAGTACCAAGTGTCATTTGGTTGGAATCAACTGGAACTCTCATTTACCTCTCATGAGAGTTCACATTGTCATAGCTCTTTGGAAAACTTTAAGTCAGGATTTACTAAAAATGAACACACATATACGCTACATTCAATAGTTCCTCTCCTAGATATGTATCCAACAGAAATGTGTACATCTGTGCAACAAAAGAGAAATATAAAAATATTCATGGTTGGCCAACAGATATTGTAGCAATTAAGTTGCTGGACTTCCACATGGCTGACTGCGGTTCAAGTTTTAGACATGGTGGCTTGAAAATCACTCTGGCACATGTGTGTGTACGTGCCCAAGATCCCAGGAGAAGAATGGAGAAGGGATTGTGGCACGGCCATCCTCCCAAGGGAGTGACTTCTCACTTTCCCTCTCACTGTCTCTGTTTCTCTCTCACTCTGGCAAGCATACGTGCCCTAAAGCAAAACAGCCTTAAAAAAAAAATGTTCATGGTAGTACTGTTCGTAATATCTCCAAATTAGAAACAAAGATGTCCATCAACAGTAGATAGATAAGTATGGGAAAAGATATTGGTAATAAAAATATCTGACAAGGGACTCTTATCCAGAATATTAAAAAGCTCCTAAAAATTGAAAGAAAAGGGCAAACTTTTGAAATACTATATGACAATAAGAAAGAATTACTGCTAAATGCAGCAGTGTGGATGAATTTCATAAACATAACTTGAAACAAAAGATGACAGATACAAACAAATACATATTGTGAGGCTAGCCCACAGTATAGTATAGTGGTTAAATTGACTGGATCCCACATGGCTGACTTCTTGGTTTGAGTCCCAGACCTAGCAGCTTGAGAAAAAGGCTAAACATGTGTGCATGTGTGTGTGTGTGTGCATGTGTGCACGTGCGCACATGTCCAGAATCCCTTAGGGAGGGAAAAATGAAGTAGAAAGGATTGCAGCATGACCATGCCACCTGAGGGGTACTCTCTCACTTATACTCTGCCTCCTGTGAGTGCACATACCCTCTGGAAAATTCAAAAACAAGCATATGAACAAACAAACAAACAAAAACCCCAAATACATATTGTGTGGTTCTATTTACATACTTCAACATTAAGTGGGCAAGCTTTGTGGTCTGGTGGTTAAGGAGACTGGATCCCACATGGCTAACCACACAGTTGGAGACCTGAACCTGGCAGCTTGAGAAACACACCAGGCACATGTGTGTGTGTGTGTGTGTGTGCCCAAAATCTCCAAAGGAAGGAGAGATGGAGGAGAAGGGATTGCTCTATGACCATTCACCATGGAGGGTGCTTTTTCCTGTCCTTCTCTCTCCATCACTTTCTGGTGAAGCACATGCACCCCGTAGCAAAAAAAAAAAAAAAAAAAAAAGAAAAATCAAAAAACTTATTTCAGATGATGCATGATAGAATAATGGCGACCTTTTGTGGGGTCATGACTAAAGGACATGTTGGGGGCTTTGGAACGTTGGCATTGTTTGGTTTCTTATTCTGAGGAGTGTATACACGGCTGTGTTCACTTAGTGAAGATTTATTGAGCAATAAACCCATGATTTCATACTCTGCTGTATGTATAAATGTTAAGAAAAGTCCACTCTAAAAAATGTCAAAATTGAACAAAGCAGAAAATACTGTTTTCATGGTGCACATAAAGACCTATTTTTGTCCATAAAATGAGTGGGGAAACAAAAGCAACATTTTTAAATTGCCGTATTCTTTAATATATTATGTGATTTTTAAGTTTGGAAAAAAGTTAAAATTAGATATTACAAGTAGAAACACATAGTTATAAACCTTGTAAGAATATTACATTTACTTCAGTTGGCATAAAGAAGGGACCAGCAGTTAGCGTAATGGCTATGTCACTGAACTCCCATGTAGTCGACCACGGTTTGAGTCCCAGACCAGGTGACTTAAACTCACACTGGGCGCATGTATGTGCATGCCCAAGATCCTGAGAAGAGAAGGGATTGCCATCCCCCCTGGGGGGTGATTTCTCACCTTCTGTCTCTCTGTCTCTCTCTGTCTTTCAGGTGAGCGCACGTGCCCAATAGTAAAAACCTCTCAAAAAAAAAAAAAATTGACATAAAGAACATGTCACTAAAATTTATCATAAATATAGTTTCTTTACAAATTTGTTTACATTCCTAATAGAGCATGTGGGTGCATGTGTGCATTTTCCACAGAGTGAGCCCCTTCTTCCATAAATGTAATTTCTGATGTGCTATATAGGATAAAAGTTTGTAAACCCTTCTCTTCCTGCAAGACTGGATAATTTTAAATTTAGGGATATTATTAAAAATGATGCAATGAATATCTTGGTGCATAATTTTTTTTCTATAGTTCAAATTATTTCCAGATGTGGAATTACTGGGTTAAAGAGTTTAGAGAGTTTTAACCCTTACTCTATATTAGCAAACTGCTCTCCTAAAGGGTTGCTCTCCTATATACCCCTACCAACAACGTGTGGTTGTGCTTACTTTCTAAAATTTCACGAACACTATTTTTCCCTATATTTCTTAATCTTTGATAATTTGATTTGTGTAGAGTGGCATTTCATTGTGTAGATCAGCATTTATTTGAAAAACATTATGTCTCCAAAACTGTCACCTTTGCATATGTCTGTAGAATAGATTCATTAGCTACATAAGAATGTCTTCTACCCAGATAATGTTAACAAACTTTCAAATGCCTCTGTTGACCAGATATTTGAAGTCATTTCAAACCTTTTTTTTTCTTGTTATATCTTAGAAACAAAAATTATTTGTAAATATTTTAGTATGCATCCTAAAAGGTAGGAATTATTTTTAAACCATACTTTAAAATGATTAATTTCATTACATAATCAGCGAACATTAATTTTATTTTCTAAATTTTCTTATAAATGTGAGGTTTATTTTATTTTATTTTATTTGTTGTTAAGATTCAGATCTAAATAAATCTAGTTTTATTGTTGTGGACAATTTTGAAGAAAGTGCTTTTAAGTTCTGTAGAAGTTTCTATAGTCTGGTGTACACATTCACCTATGTTCTAATTTTCCCATTAATTGATAAATCTTAAGACTTGATAAAATTCTCAGTTTCTGGGACCAGCAGACGGATTCCCACGTAGTTCACAGCAGTTTGAGTCCCGGACCCGGCAGCTTGAAACATACAACAGGCAGGTACATGTGCATACATGCCTAAGATCCTGAGATAAGACTTCAGGAGAAGAGATTGCTGTGTGGCCATCCCCCTGGGGGGGTGATTTCTCGCTTTCTGTCTCTCTGGAAAGTGCATGTGCCCTATAGCAAAAATCTCTCTAAAAAAAATTCTGAGTTTCTGTAAAAATCAAGATTACATCCTAGGTAGTCACGTGTACTTCCCTCAGGAGATAAATGATGTCTGGCCATCTCTCTTTTTTCAGATGTTTGTAGCCATTGATGACCATTGCCTTGATAATGAACTCCTCAGAGCTTGTGAGCTGGTGACGAAGTCTATCATACTTTGTCCTTTGTTACTTGGAAAACCTCAAGGAAGAGAACCTTCCAGTAAGCCCTACAGTGGGGAAGTCAAGGGACCCTGATCCTATATGGCTGAACAGTCTTGCAGCTTGAAAAGCATGCCAGGTACATGTGCACGTGTGCCTAAAATCTTGAGAGGATAGAGAAATGGGAAGGAAGGGATTGTGGCATATCTCCTTGGGAGATGCTTTTTTCCTGTCTCCCTCCCTTTCCTTCTCTATCTCTGGTAAGCTCATGCACCCTCCGGCAATAAAAAAAAAAAAATCTCCTGCCTCAGCTCTTTTTATTTATTTATTTGCTAGAGGACAAGTGCCAGAGAAAGAGACAGAAAGAAAGAAAGTAAGAGAGGGAGAAAGCACCTCGAGTGGGGCACAGTCACATTGCAATCACTGCTCCGTTTCTCCACCCAGTCAGGATTTGGGGCACGTGCACACACAGGCCTGGTGTGTTTTTCAAGTCACTGGGGCTAGGACTTGAACCATGCAGTCCATGGTCATGTGGGATCTGGCTGCCTAACCATCAGGTCACAGAGCTAGCTCTCCCTCAACCCTGAGATAACATTTCTATGGGAAAGCCAGATTAAGTAGTTAAGGGAGCCAGATCCCACGTGGCAAACTGCGATTCAAATCCCTGCCCCTGCAGCTGAGAGACACGCTAGGTATGTGTACACGCATGCCCCGAATCCCGATGGGATACAGAGATGGAGGAGGTGGGATTGCAGCACGATCGTACCCCACTGGGGAGTGCTTTCTCCCTGTTTCTCTGTTTCTTTCTTTCTCTATAAGAGCACATATCCTCTGGCAAGAAAATAACTAAAAAAGGTTTCCCTATTATTTAAAAATAATAGCCTGAGTCCCCAGGAGAACAAGGAGTTTCACTGGCTTTTGAGTATCATTATGATTTGAAATACTGA
The DNA here is from genome assembly GCF_000334495.1 of Tupaia belangeri chinensis. NCBI lineage: Eukaryota > Metazoa > Chordata > Mammalia > Scandentia > Tupaiidae > Tupaia > Tupaia belangeri. Next base: position 1,193,490 of record NW_006159814.1, on the reverse strand, counting down.
AACACAGTTCACGTGTTTCAATCCAAAGCCATTATTATACTTTTTGGTGTGGAAATGTGGAAATGGTCACATCTTTGTGGGTAGGTACCTCTTAAATTTGTTCCTTTTGAAATAAATCATAATACTATTGTTTGTTTTTTGTTTGTTTGTTTGTTTTTAATAACAAGGTATCCCAGGCTCTTCACATTTCTTTAAAAATTGAATTTACTGGGCCAGTCCTTGGCCTGGTGATTAAGGCAGCCAGATCCCACGTGGCTAACTGTAGGGTTCAAGTCCGAACCTGGCACCTTGAAAAACACACTGGATGCATGTGCATGTGTGCTCAAGGATAAGGGATTTTGCCTAGACCATGCCACAGAGGGAGTGTTTTCTCTCTCTCTCTCTCTCTCTCTGGTGAGAGCATGATGCCTACTGCAAAGTTTATTTAAATTGAATTTTCCATTAAAAAATAAACATTTGAAGCCATTGAAAATATTCAGAAGAAGAACCTTAGAATATGAACACATTTCTCAAATTGGAATGCCCAAAAATATTCTGAGGAAGGGCAGCTTCTTTCAGAATACAGAATAGATATTGATGAGGGACAGTATAATTTTCATTGATTCATAGGTTCCAGCATACATGTTTTAAAAGCCAATGGCATAGCAGTTATGTCACTGGACTCCCGCATGACCGACCATGGTTCGAGTCCCAGACTCAGTGGCTTAAAACTCCTACCAGGTCCATGTGCATGGGTGCCCAAGAGCTCAGAAGGAGAATGGAGAAAAAGGAATTGTGGTGTGGCCATCCCCTCTGGGAGGTGATTTCTCACTTTCCCTCTCACTGTCTCTGTCCTTCCCCCGCCCCCAGCACATTCACCCTAAGAACAAAATCTCTAAGAAAAGATTGGGGCCAGCAGGTGGCATGGTGGTTAAGGGCTCTGAACTCCCACATGGCCTACAGCACTTGAAGTCCCAGACTGGGCAGCTTGCTTTCTCACTTTTCCTCTCTCTCTCTCTCTCACACTCTGTCCCTCTCTGATCAAATTAAAATAAATAAATAAAGTTAAATTAAAAATAATTATTTTTAAAAAAGATTATTTGCTTTCTTTCATAATTATACAATACAGGCAGTTTCTGTGTCTGCCTCTCTTGCTAGCTATTCTGACAGCAAAAATCCTATTTCACTAATTTTGTATTGCTAGTACAGTGTTCGTCACTCAGTAAGTATTAATACTTAAGTGGTATATTTTAAAATATTAATTAAAAATTAATTTAATTAATGTTTATTATACTTTATAATGAATACAAATGAATTGAGAAGCGTGATATAATATGGGTAAGCCAAAGTAAGAGGAACAAATCCTGACATTCCCAAAACCATACGCAATCCTGGTTAGCAGGTCACCTATCTCTTTGGGTGACTTGTTATGTACACATCAACCTAAATTTAGCCGTTGGAGTAATATAACCTGTGATTTATATAATAATGTCTGTACACATATTTAAAGATATATATAATTGCTTTTATTCTTACAATATTTTAATTTTTATTGCTGGCTTTTGATTCTCCAGTTGACTAGCAGCATATATAACACAAGTGTGGCTAAGGCTATTTGTAAACTGGAAGCTAAGGAACAACAAAATAAAATGATTTAACTGAAGTCACAGAGGAAAGTCAAAGCTGAGAAGGGACCTTGAATTATCTTGTTCTCAATCCCATGGCTGAGGCATCCCAGGCATTCTCATTTCCAGAACCCTGGGGGCAAAAATGCTTGGATTACCCTTGGGTTTTGCTCAGAGCATTTGATAGTCCTCCAGGTTTAGGGGACAACATTGCTGGCCTAACCCTTTAGAAAAGTATTAACATAAAAAGAAATAAAATGTGGAGATTTTCTAGAGAATAGAGAACAGAAATGCCACCCTTCTGAGGGCTAAATTTTGCCTACTTTTTTTTTTTTAAAGTGAAGTCTTCTCCTTTTATTTTTATTTTTCAATTAATTTTTAATTTGCTATAGAGCTCATTTGCTCGCCAGAAAGAAAGAGAGGGAAAGTGAGAAAGCACCCTCCAGGGGGCATGGCTATACCACAATTCCTTTTCTTCCATTCTCCTCTTGGGATTTTGGGCACGCAGGCATGTGAGTCCAGTGTGGTTATTGAGAGTTGCTGGGCCCAGGACTCGAACCATGCAGTCAGTCAGATGGTATCCAACTGCCTTAATCATCATGCCGTTGACTGACCCTTTGCTCACTTTTTTTTTTTTTTTATAGGTTTTTGTTACAAGGCGCGAGCGCTCACCAGACAGACAGACAGAGAGACAGAAAGCGAGAAATCACCCCCCAGGGGGGATTGCTATGCCGCAATCCCTTCTCTTCCATTCTCATCTCAGGATCTTGGGCACGCACGCACACGTGCCCGGTGTGAGTTTAAGCCACCGGGTCTGGTACTCGAACCATGGTTGCCTACATGGGAGTTCAGAGACATAGCCATTATGCTAGCTGCTGGTCCTACTCTTTGCTCACTTTTAAATACTATTTGAAAATTCAAGTTACTCACTCCACTTCAAATTAAATTACTTAAGAAAAGAACTGTAGCATAAGGTATAAAGAGTCGAAGTTTTGGAGACAGAGGGCTGATTTCAAATGTTGGTTCTATCCTGTGTTGACTCTTTTGCGGCTCAGTTTCTTATATGTAGAATGGCGGTAACACTCATCAGGAGTACCCTAGATTAGGATTCGGTGAGGAAATCTGGATAGTACTAAACTCATATAGTGCTCAATAAATATCTGCTACTACTGTTATTATTAGTGCTCAGCAGGACGTCAGGCTAGTAGAGTCCAGTAGATGAGAGCTAATGGTTTTATTAGGTAAGAATTTTCCTTTGTGGCTGTTGACATTGACCAAAGATAGGATGCTGTTTGAAGAGGAACTACTTAGGAATGTGCTTGGGGAGGTGGTAAAGGCAGGTCAGCAGGACAAGGTCGCCTGTTGACATTAAGTGAAAGAGAAGAGGTCATTGAGTCCTGGGGCTGAGGATTTCTAAGGTGTGAGCAGAAATATGTTGTAGATTCTTTATTTTTAAAAATTAATTGCCAGAGAGAATGTGCACTCACCAGAGAGAGACAGAGACAGCGACAGAGGGAAAAAGCATTCCCCAATGGGGCATGGTTAAGTTGTAATTCCCTTCTCCTTCATTTCTCCATCCCATCAGGTTCTGGGGTAAGCACACACATTTGCCTTGTGTGTCTTTCAAGCTGCTGGGACCAAAATTTGAACTGACGTTAGTCATGAGGGATCTGGCTTCCTTAACTACTATACTACAAAGCTGGCCCATGCAAATTCCAAATTTTTCAAGAGACCAATAATTCAAGTGCTCCCACATTCCAAAGTGGGGATTTGGTGTTGTGGAGTCAGATCGAAGCCTTGGGTAGAGTAGAAGGAAGGTCTTGATTCACTCTGAGAACTAGGTGCAGTCTAGTGTTCTGAACCTGAGAAAATGATCCCTGGAGACCTATGGAGACCCACCGCTAGAGCCAGGTCCTAGGCTGCTGTATCGCTGCCATTTCCAGTGGCAGGATTTGTGCACAAATAGGTGTATACACACCTGCTGGCGGGTGGACAGATTCTGAGTGGGCAGAGTTCTAGATTTTAGGTCTTTACTCTTCAATGCCCTTTGAAATCTCTTGAGCCAACAAGCTGGCAAATAAAAGTGTAGAGAGTAGACCCAAGGCTTGCAAAGGGACCCTTCCAAGACAGAAATTAGCATACTGTTCTCCGATAGCCATGTCTCGCTTCTCTCTAGCCGATACCCCCTCACAACCAGACATAACCCCTTTCAGTACTTCAACAAACGTTAGATTCTGATAGAATGCTGCCCTTTTGAAAGAATTAAACTCATCAAACTCAACACCCTAGGTATTATGACCTGGAAATCTAGGGACCTCCTTTCAACTATCTTTTTCCCTTAACCTTTTTTCTCTTGAAAAATGTCAACCCTGCTTAAAAGATGACGGATAAGGGCTACGCAGTGGTACAGTGGTAAAGCGCGATCCTGCAAAGCTGACCACATAGGGAGGTTTCAGGTTCACACGGGGAGCTCTCCCTAAGTATAACCTGGCACGTGCATGCCTATGATCCAGGGCCGGCTGAGGCCGAGGGAGTAACATGGCATCAAGAACTTGTTGGTGTGTTTCATGTGAAAATACAAAAACAAACAGACAAACAAAACACACTTAGAAAAATGTTTTAAGAAAAAAACTTGAAAGAATAATACCCTGGACACTGTAATATATCCTTTGCATAAACTCACCCATTCTTTCAGCTGACATTTACTGACTGGGATTCCGAGATGGGGCTTGTATGTGGGGAGTAGTAAGGAGAGCAGCTGGTTTGAGCCTATTCGTGCATTATGTGTATCTCGCTGCGAGCTAGGTGTGGGGGCAGCCTTTGGATATGCAAAAAGGACGAGTGGCAGTTTCTGAGCTCAAGCTGCTCATGGCTTATCAGAAAATGGAGACGATAAAACACAAACTTATATGGCCTGATAATGTTTTATTACGGATGGCATAAAGCTCTGAGGGAACAGAGGGAGAGGAGACACTTTCTGATTGGATATCAGAAAATGCCTCGAGACAGTGAGATTCCAGACAAGCCTGCTTTGGACAAACAGAAAGGCATGGGTGAAGGCTTGGGGATGTGAGGAGTCCTGGTAGATCAGAGGAATTGCAACTCATTGACAAAGTGATTCCGAAAGACCCAGTGCTGATCCCCGTAGGCTTTAGGGACCTGGTGTTGGGCAGAACAATCACAGCTCTGAGTAGGAAGTATAAGATTCATACACAATGTACTGCTGGCTCTAGACGATATGGAAGCTGACCACTTTCAAAGCTTTAAGTAAAAAGTATGTTCTGAAATTTGGGACTAGCAGATGGCGTAATGATTATGTGGCTGGACTCCCACGTAGTTAACTGTAGTTTGAGTTTCGGACTGGGCTTGTGTGTGTGCCCAAAATCCTGAGAGGAGAATGGAAGAGAAGGGACTGGGGCATGGCCATCTCACCTTGGGGGCGATTTCTCACTTTCTGTCTCTCTGTCTTTCCAGTGAGCACAAGTACTCTATAGCAAAAATCTCTCTCTTAAAAATAAAATCTAGGGCCAGCAGGTGGCATGGTGGCTGACGGCACTGGACTCCCACATGGCCAACCACGGTTCAAATCCTGGACCTAGTGGCTTCCTTCCTTACTCTCTCTCTGTCTGATCAAACTGGAAAATAATAATAACAATAAATAAAGTTAAATAAAATATAAAAAATTAGTAAAAATAAAATCTAGATCTATCTATAGATATGTAGATACAGATAGATATCAACATATACATTCTGAAATTAGTAAAGCGTTTATATAGGCTTCTCCAAGATGGAAAAAAAAATGTCCTCTAGAGCTGGTGGCTGTCAGGGTTCTTATTTAAGATCGAGGGTGACTGGGTTACTTAGGGTGACTCAAGAGTGATTCTTACTAAGAATTACTACAGGGACAAGTCTGCCCTGGCACCTGTAATACACATGCTAGGGACTCCTGCTTTAGTGAGCTCTTGGGGTCCCTGTCTTTTGGCTATAAAGAACAAAAAATTGCTTCCCATTTTCTGGAATGATCAAAAATGAGCCTTGAAGTAGAATTATCCAAAATTGTTACAACTAAGGTTTGGATGAAAGGGAATAAACTCTTTTTACTTATTTGAAAAGAAGCAAAGGAAGACACTTGAAATGTAAAGAAATCATTCAAAAGGGCTTATTTCTTTTGCCAACGAGAACAGAATCTCCTGGTTTTCCCAATTGCCTCTGAAGTGATTGGTGGTACGGAGCAGCCATGACACTTAAAAAGGAGTCTGGAGGGCCAATAAGTGGCATAGAAGTTAAGGCACTGGATCCCCCTTGTCCAGCTTTGTGGATCAGTGGGTCAAGTACTGGACCCAGCTTGAGAATCACACTGGGCGCATGTGTGTTCATGCCCAAAAACCCTGAGAGGAGAGTGGAGAAGGGATTGTGGTATCACCATCCTCCCTAGGGGATGATTTCTCACGTTCTCTCTCACTCTCTGGGAAGTACATGAACCTTATAGCAAAAAAATTTTTAAAAATTAGAAATAAAAAAGGATCTGGAATATACGCAGCAAGCTGTTTAGTTCTAGGGAAGAGACTGTGATTTCATATGGAGAATATTAGAGAAGTTGGTTTTGACCCTGTTCATATATTACTTGTATAATTAGTGGTGTGCTGGGTAAATGCTTAAAAAGGAACTCCCTTTCCCCACTCTCACTCAGCCCTTGAAAAAGTCCCTATTGAAGTGTTTTGTCAATTCCAATTTCCAAGCAACCAATGCATGGTCTGAGTATTCAAAATTTCTTGAAAATGTAACAATTTAGGCACTTACTACAATGCCAGGCTCCAAATCAAGTGCTAGAGAAGATCAAGAAAAGATTATGATGCAGTCTTTGTCTACCTGGCAACAAAAACATGGTGGGGAGGTAAAACAGGTACTAGAAGAAGCAGAAATTATTTTTGGCAAGGTATGGGAGAAAGGAGGGGTGGTCAGAGATATCTCTTTGAAAGACGAGATCATAGTCAATTTGGAACTAGAGAATGTGGAAAAGCCCTAAGGCACAGAAGTGATAGATGCCTTTGGGAATTACAAGTTGCTCTCTTTGCTCAAAACTACTGGGACAAAATGAAAGATAAGGCCAGAAAGAAGGGTTGGATCTTTATTATCAAAGGTGTTGTATCTCATTATGCAGTAATGAAAGCTACTGATGATTTTTGAGAAGCATTAGGCAGTAACTCTGGTAGCAGTAGGGGGACTTAACTGAGTCAGAGACATATAAAGGAGACCCCTGAGATGTGTCGAGCAGAATATAATGAAGGCTTCAGTTATGACAATGCAGTGGAGATACATAGAAATGGTGCAGCTCCAAGAAGCATTTAGGGAGGAAGACTAGACAAGACAATGGTTTATGACATGAGCCAGGGATAGGTTATTTGAAGATAATATTCAGGATTCTTGAAAAACAATCACCCTGCCTTCCACGAGAATGAATGGCTTCATCAGAAAAGAAAGGAAGCATTTTTAAGACATTATGGAGTTGGAACCAGCAGTTAGCATAATGGCTATGTTGCTGGACTTCCATGTAGTCGACCGCAGTTCGAGTTCTGGACCTGGTGGCTTAAAATTCACGCCGGGCGTGTATGCGTGCGTGCCCAAGATCCTGAGAGGAGAATAAGGAGAAGGGATTGCTGCGTGGCCGGCCCCCCTGGAGGATGATTTCTCACTTTCCGGCTGTCTGTCTTTCCTGTAAGTGCGCACACCCTATAGCAAAAATCTTTCTAAAAATAAAAGAAAAGAAAAGGAAGACAGAAAAAAAGAAAGACTGTGGAGTTTAGGACTTGGGAGACCATTTGGTTATTGTCTTCACATCGTGCTTGTGACACTTGTAAGTCTGAAAGGAAGGAGGTATGACACACTAGTGGCAGGCCTTGAAGATGGTTTTATTTTACTGAATTTGTATTTATGGATCTTGATTCTAGGTAGTTATATCATTAAAATGATGGACTTTTGGTTTGGTGTTCTCACAGAATTAGGAAATAACAATTAACCCACAAGTTGACTGGATAAATCATAATTTCTTCATGGAGCTTAAAAAGAGAATAAGCAGAGGCTGGCAAGAGGCGTGGTGGGTAAAGGTGCTAGATGCTCACATAGTTGACCACAGCTCCAGTTCTGAATCTGGCGGCTTGCTCTTTTACTTTCCCTTTTTCTCTCTTTCTCTCTATCTCTTTGGTCAAATTAAAAAGTAATAATAACAAATGGAATTAAATCATTCTTTTTTTAAAAGGTCTAAAAAAAAAAAAAGAAGAAGAAGAGAAAGGAAGGAAAGGGAGGAAACAGCCAGGTGAACCTGTGAATCAAACCACTCTGAACAGTAATAGGCAAAGCATGAAAAGAAGAGAGTGGGAGGTGCTTGGTGATTCACATGAGAAAATTGGGAAGGAGGCCCGAGGCAGTGCTCAGGGCCTAAGATATTTATGTACAAACACACAGGGAATAGGTAACAAGCAACGCGCGACGTCGGGATTATAGCAACAAGTGGTAAACATGACGATCTCATTGCAGCCTCACGGAATGGGCCGGAAGACTGACGTCCCGTTATGCAATAGAAGCGATATCCTGCTTAAAAGAAGCATGCCTTCGATGTGGGGGAGGAGATTGGTGTGTGTTGTAGACAAAGTGGAAGCCCGTTGAAGAGCTTAAAGATGAGTATTTAGGGGAAGCAGCAGTTAGCGTAATGGCTATGTCGCTGGACTCCCACGTAGTTGACCGCGGTTCGCGTCCCGGACCCGGTGGCTTAAAACTCACGCCGGGCGCGTGTGCGTGCGTGCCCAAGATCCTGAGAGGAGAATGGAGGAGAAGGGATTGTGGCGTGACCATCCCCCCTGGGGG
>NW_006159814.1:1166024-1184463 GCF_000334495.1 Tupaia belangeri chinensis | reverse complement strand
TTTCTGTCTCTCTGTCTCTCTCTGTCTGTCTGGCGTGCGCACGCGCCCTATAGCGAAAATCTCTCCAAAAAACAAAAAAATGATGAGTATTTAGGAGCAGAGGATCACTAAAACAATCACCATATGCGATTTGTTCAGAGGATTATATGGAAAACATTAAATATCAAATGTGTATAAAACACTCAAATAAAATCACTCTGAAATGATAATGAGAGTGCCAGGTGGTGGCACAGCAGTAACACACTGAATCAACACAGAAAGGGTCCTGGATTTGCCACTCAGGACTGCCCTGAGCATACTGTGTGTGTGTGCACATGATCTGGGCTGGCTGAGAATGGGGGTGGCTTGTGGCATGAAGGCCCTGCTGGGGGTGCCTATCTCTCTCTTGATCTCTGTCTCCCTCTCTCACAGGATAAATGACTAAGTAAACTTTAAAAAATTTTAATAAGAAATGTGAGTTTATTTCATGCACATAACATTTTTATACCCCGTTTTTATGCTTGAAATGACTACATGAAGTTTCTGACCAACGCTTAAAGAAAAAAAAAAAAAAAAAAGATCTCAGGCCAGCCGGTGGCATGGCGGTTAAGATGATCAGCTCCGCTTTCCATCTGATATCTTAGTGAGGACATGGTGGCCACTGCTGTTCTCCCAGCTTTGCCACGCTGCCCAAGGACGATGAGAAGAGGAAAGACACCAGAGAGTCGGTCAAGAAGGAAAAAGGCCCAGTGAACAAATCTGGGGGCAAGGCCAAAGAGAAGTGGTCCAAAGGCAAAGTTCGGGACAAGCTCAACAACCTGGTCTTGTCTGATAAAGCTACATACGACAAACCGTAAGGAAGTGTGGTCTCCAAGAGGCTGAAGATTCGCGGTGCCCTGGCCAGGGCAGCACTTCAGGAGCTCCTTAGTAAAGGAGTTGTCAAACTAGTTTCAAAGCACAGTGTGCAAGTAATTTACACCAGAAACAGTAAGGGTGACGATGTCCCAGCAGCTGGTGAAGATGCATGAACAACCACAGCCAACTGTACATTTGGAAAAAGAAAAATTTATTAAACCAAAAAAAAAAAAAGATCAGATCTCTCATGACCAACCACATGATTTGAGTTCTAGAGCTGGTGGCTTAAAAAATATGCTTAGCTTATGTGTGTGTGTGTGTGTGTGTGTGTGTGTGTGTGCCCAAAATCCAGAAAGGAGGGAAAAATGGAGGAGAGAGGACAATGGCATGCCTATCTCCCATGGGGGGATTGCGTTCTTACTTTCTCTTTCTCTGGCAAGTGTACATACCCTATTGCATACTTAAAAGAAAAAAAAGTCTTGAAATTCTCAAGTCACCATCATTAAAAAATTTTTTTGTATAAATGGACAATTTAAAAAATAAGATTTAAAAATCACTATTTAAAAATGTACGATAGTTGAATATCGAGGATCTAAAAGTATTCCTTTTTCCACTGACAAATGTAACATTGAAATTCATGTGATAAGACAGATTCCTTATAATGGTCAGACATGTTCCTGACTCGTATGTGGAGACTCATCTGGCCAGATCAATAATCCCCTGTAGTTAAGAATTGTGAGTCTGTCCAAGGGAATGTGATAAAAAAAAATTCAACAGTAGGATTCTCTTGGAGGTGTCAGAGGCTTTATTGATTCTCTCGGGTGGTCTATCTCTGAAAGAGATAATACTACATCAGTATCAGGGAATACGAATGTTATAGGTTGCATGCATTGTGGTCTCTCCTCCACCCCCGCAATTCATATGTGTAAGTCCTTACTCCTAGGGTAGACCCTGATGCCATGACTGGTGTCCTTATGAGAAAAGGAAAATTAACACAGATAAGGAAGACAGTGTGAAGAGACATCAGGAGAAGATGGACATCTACATGCTCAGAACAGTCTTGAATGAATCCTTCCCTCATAGTCATCACAAGGAACTAACTCCACTGTTACAGTTTGAATGTCCCAGCCAAAACTCATGTGAAATGTAATTGCCAATGTGACAGTATTGGGAAGTGAGACTTTTTTTTTTTTTTGAGAGGTTTTTGTTATAGGGTGTGGGCACGCGCCAGAAAGACAAAGAGAGACGGAGAGACAGAAAGCGAAATATCACCCCCCAGGGGGGATGGCCATGACACAATACCTTCTCCTCCATTCTCCTCTCGGGATTTTGGGCATGCACACATACACACGCTTAGTGTGAGTTTTAAGCCAGTTCTGGGACTTGAACTGCAGTCAACTACAATGGGAGTCCAGCGACATACCTATTATGCCAACTGCTGGTCCCAGGAAGTGAAACCTTTATCAGATGATTAGATCACTCGAGCTCTGCCCTTGTGAATGGATCAAGGCCATGACCTGAGAGTGGATTAGTGAATGCCGCAGTGGGCTCCTGATGAAAGACTAAGTTCAACCAGCCCCCATTCCCCTCTCTGTTTCAAGCACTCATTTCTACCTTCTACTCTTCTGCTATGGGATGATCCTCACCAGGTGCCAGCACTATGCTCCCTGACTCCCCAGCCTCCGGAAGTCCAAGTCGAATATGTTTCTGATCACTATAAATTACCCAGTCTGTGGTATTTTATTACAGTAGCAGACAATGGGCTAAAATATCTAGTGACTCTTTGAGTTTGGACTTCTAGACTCCAGACTCATGAAACAATTCATTCATGTTGTTTAAGCCATTCAGTCTGTGGTACTTTGTTACAACAGCTCTAGAATACAAATTATAATGGGAATAGAATTCAGCTCCCGAGGATGGGGTGGGGATATGGGAGGTTGCTGGCGGTATGTTAGGGTAACAGACAAACAGAGGAGTAAAACTCAAGCCCCAGGGGAGGTATAAAAGTAAAAAAGAGGAACCAAGAAAATGCTTTGTGAACTTTGGGTGCTCGATGAAGTTCAAAGCTAGAGTTCAGGGGCTTTCCCCATTCCCCAGGACTAACCTCCCCAACATAAAAGGTATTACATCAAATGTAGGGCAGTAAGAACCTCAGAAGCTGGCTGCTTCTGTGGGAAGTGGCCTGGTGGCTGGGTTAGGTGGGTGCGTGTGGAACTCCCCAAGTACCTATGGTTGAAGGGTGTAGTAAGGAGTTATATAAAGTGAAGTTTGGAATTTTGGCTCAGTATCTGGAAAATCTTTAAAAAATAAAAATACTTCAAATTCAAAATATCATAGAAATTTAGAAAACAAGGGAGAAAAGTCTCCCTACAATTCTTTCAGTTAACCAAATTCATCATATATTTCTTTTATCTTTCATCATGCATGCATATTTTACAGTTGATTTAGAAAATGTACATCCTGGGGCCGGCAGATGGAGTGTTGGTTAAGGGCACTGGACTCCCACATGGCTGACTGTGGTTTGAGTCCTGGACCTGGCAGCTTGCTTTCTCGCTTTCTCTATCTTTGTCCCTCTCTAGTCAAATGAAAATAAATAAATAAATATATAAATAAAGTTAAAAATGTGTTTGTAAAAATAGGAAATGTGCATCCTGCTTTTTAAAGAAAACTATGGCATTGACATTTTGCTCCATGATTTCTCTCTCATAACATTTACGAGTTATCTAAGTTTATGAAGAGGGTAAACTATAGTAATTGTTTCCTTATTGTTGGATGTTATTGTTGGCTTCTTTCTTCCTTATCAATATTCTATTTACGATTCTTTCCAGTTTGAGATTCTATGGTTGCCAAAGGAAAATGCACTTTAAAAAATTGCCAAAGGGTGTGTGCACTAGCCAGAAAGAGAAAGAGAAAGAGACAGAGAGACAGAAAGAGATGGAGCAGGAGGAAGCACCCCCTATAGCTAATGGTCACACTGAAATCTCTTCTGCTCCATTTCTCCCAACTTTCAGGATTTGGGGCAGGCACGCACATGTGCCTGGCATGTTTTTTTTAAGCTACCACGGTGGCCATGTGGGATCCAGGTCCATTAGCCACCATGCCATGGGCTGGCCTGTGAATCCTTCTTCAGTTATCTTTTCTGTCTTTAATTCCTCTTTTCTTTTTTGTTTTAATTGCCAGTGTGTGCCTTGCCAGAGAGAGACAGAGATAAACAAAAAGGAGAAAGCACCCCCCAAAGGGATGTGGTCATGCTGTAGTCCCTTCTCCTCCACTTCTACATCTTGTTGGGACTTTGGGCATGCACACACATATGCCTGGTGTATTTTTCAAGCCATTGGGACTGGAATTCAAACTTCATGGCCAGTCATATGGGATCTTGCTCCTTTAACCACCAGGCCACAGGGCTAGTCCAAACTGAATTCTTAATGACAGCCTTAAATTCTTTTATAATGTTTTTATTTTAATTTTTTGTTTGAGAGGTTTTTGCTACAGGGCACGTGAGCTCGCCAGACAGACAGAGAGAGACAGAGAGACAGAAAGCGAGAAATCACCCCCCAGGGGTTATGGCCACGCCGCAATCCCTTCTCCTCCATTCTCCTCTCAGGATCTTGGGCACGCACGCACACGTGCCCGGCGTGAGTTTTAAGCCACCGGGTCCGGGACGCGAACCGTGGTCGACTACGTGGGAGTCCAGTGACATAGCCATTATGCTAACTGCTGGTCCCTCTATGATCCTCTTAACAGCCTCTCAGCCAGCCAGGATCACAAGTACATTCAGGTGTGCCTGCCATGTTCACATTGACCTAGAATTTGAATCCTGGTCTCTCATGTGGTTCCAGTATCATGCAGCAGTGCCCTACTGACTGTGGCATGGGGGGCGGGCCTGATAGCCTTAAATTCCTAATGCAGAACATTCTATTTATCTAGAACGATTCTGAGGTTCTGGTTAATTGAACATTATCATCACTGCACTTCAAAATATTTAAACACCAATCTGAAGGAAAAGTGTTTTGAAAATTGGGCAGTATCTCACATTGGTACGGAAGGCAACTCTCAGTGTATTATAGTTTCACTAAAAAAGGAGGTAGATTGGGCTGGCCCTGTAGCCTAATGGTTAAGGGAGCCAAATCTCACAGGGCCGATTGCAGTTCAATTCCTGGCCCTAGTGGCTTGAAAAGCACCTGGGCACATGTGTATGCATGTCCCAAATCCCCAAAGGATAGAGAAATGGAGGAGAAGGAGGTATGAAATGTCCATTTCCTATTGGAGAAGTGCTTTTTCTCTCTCTCTTTCTCTCTCTCTCATCTCTCTCTGGCTAGCACATGTGCCCTCTGTCAATTGAAAAAAAAGGAGGTAGTTCAGCTTATTTTTTATAGTCATCTCTTATGCTATCTTGTTTTTAATCTTTCTTCCCTACTAAATAGTATGTAGGAGAAAGAAATTTCACTTTATTAGAACTTTCTGGTGAGTGGTATCTTGAGTTTTGTAGTTACTAGTATACCTGTAACTAGCTTCTATTCTGTAGCATACCAGCCTAATGTGGACAGCAAGCATTCGTACCTGTACACACTAGCAACACTCATTTTGAACTCCCGAACACCTCAGTGGATGACTCTCCCTGGTGGACAGCAAGCATTCGTACCTGTACACACTATCAACACTCATTTTGAACTCCTAAACACCTCAGTGGATGACTCTCCCTGATTGTTGTTGTTTTGTTCTAGGTCATTTGCATTCCCAGTGTTTGTCCCCACAGTTGGCACAAAGCAGGCACTGGATAAATATTTGCTTACTGACCCGCTGACTCACTGACAGCCAGACTGACTTCACACCCAGGGTGAGGGCCCAGCCTGGGCCTTCCTGAATTCCTGGAATTCTTTTCTTATTTCACAAAACAATACATGCTCATTATAGGAACTTGTAAAATAGGGAAAATCACAAGTCAGAGAAAATAAAGCTCTCCATAGTTTATTAGCCAGAGAGATGATCATGCCATAAGGATGAGCATTTTCCCCTCCTTTTTTTTTTTTTTTCAATTTGCTGCAGAGTGTGTGCACTTGCCAGAGAGAGACAGAGTCAGAGAGAGTTGGGGGTCGGGGGAGAGAAAGTGAGAAAGCAACCCCCACGAGGTGGCCACACTACAATCTACTCTCCATCCTTCTCTTGAGATTTTGGGCAAGTGCCCCCACACACCTGGAGTGTTTCTCAAGCTGTCGGATCCAAGCTCAAACTCCACAATCAGTCATACGGGATCTGGTTGCCTTAACCACCAGACCACAGTGTTTTTAATGTTTTCAATGACAACAGAATGATCAGTTGTGTGGAGGTGCCATATTTAACCATTCCGTGTTGTGGGACAAATAAATTCTTACAATTTGTCACAGTTGTAAACTAAGTTACAATGTTACACAATAAACTCTGACTATTAAAGGTGATTATCAAGTTACTTTACAAAAAGATTATATCCATTTAAGTACACTTGCGAATGTCCCATGTATTTTAAATGTTGAAAAACTCAGGACTTAGAAACGACCCCTTTCCATGTAAAGAGCCTTCAGTAAGATGAAAGTGAAATAACCTTTTCCTCTAGAAGTAACCCTAGGCCACTGTGAAGAGTAGAGTAAATCCTATGTGAGTAGATCATTTGGAAAACACATCTTGAAATCTCAACCTAAATTGAGGAAAGAGCAGGCTAGCTGGTGGCCTGATGGTTAAGGCAGCTGGATCCCACATGACTGACTGTGCGGTTTGAGTCCTCAATCAGGCAACTTGAAAAACACTCTGGGCCCAGGGCCCATGTATGTGTGCCCAAAACCTCAAAAGAAAGGAGAGATGGTGGAGAAGGGATTGCAGCATGACCCTCTTCGCTTTCTCTCTCTCTCTCTCTCTGCCTCTTTCTCCAGTAAGCACAAGTGACCTGCTTGCAAAATTTAAAAAACAAAAATTTCAGGAGAAGGCATTAGCTAGAAAGCTTCTACCTTTAAAAGAAAAGCTTGTGAGGGGACAGCCCATGGCATGATGGTTAAGGTGGCTGGATCCAACATGGCCAACAATGTAGTTCAAGTCCTGGAGCCAGTGGCTTGAAAAACAAGCAGGGCGTGGGACCGGCAGGTGACATGGTGGTTAAGGGTACTGGACTCCCACATGGCTGACTGCGGTTTGAGCCCCACACTTGGTGCCTCGCTATCTCACTCCCCCCACCGCTCTGTCCCTCTCTGGTCAAATTAAAACAACTAGCAAGTGTGCTCACCACACTTGTACACCTGCCTGCACTAATCTAGCTTTCTTATTCCATCATGCAATGCCTTCCCGCTATGGTGGGTGACATGGTTTAGTGGACATTATTGGTTCTCTATCCATATCTCCCCTTTGCCTACCTCAATAGACCCTCATATTTATTTTAGTTTGCATCATCACCCATATATAAGGGACTTTCACAGTTTGTAATCCCTTCTCCTCCATTCTCCTCTCGGGATCTTGGGCACGCATGCACACGCGCCTGGCGTGAGTTTTAAGCCACCGGGTCCGGGACGTGAACCGCGGTCGACTACGTGGGAGTCCGGCGACATTGCCATTATGCTAACTGCTGGTTCCCTCATTATGTGTATTTTTCATAAACTGTTCGACAACTTTGTATTTTAAAGGGAGAAGATCTGAATATTAACTTTTCCCTTTTTTCATTTTTGTCAGAGGGTTCTTTTTTTTGGAGAGGTTTTTGCTATACGTTGTGTGTGCTTGCCAGAAAGACAGAGAGAGACAGAGAGATAGAAAGCGAGAAATCACCTCCCAGGGGGGATGGCCATGCCTCAGTTCCTTCTCCTCTATTTTCCTCTTGGGGTCTTGGGCATGCATGCATACATGCCCAAGAGTGAGTTTAAGCCACCAGGTCTGGAATTTGAACCTTGGTCGACTACATAGGAGTCCAGCGACATAGCCATTACTCCGACTGCTGGTCCCATCAGAGGGTTCTTGTGCTCACCAGAGAGAGAGAGAGAAAGAGAAAGAAAGAAATGGAAAGAGAGAAAGCAATTCCCGTGGGGGATGGTCACTCCACAATCTTTTCTCCTTCATCTTTTCCTCCTTTTGAGATTTTGGGGATGCATATACATGGCCCCATGTTTTTCAAGCTGCCGAATTCAGGACTTGAACTATGAGGTTGGCCATGTGGGCCCCAGCTCCCTTTCTCAAACTAGCTGGCCCAGAACCTTGACTCTTGGTTGACTTAAACCCTACATCCCATTCCATTCCCAACCTAAGGTCATATTACCTATGGGGTCCTAGCAAGATGAATCTTGGGATTCCTGCCTGGGATCCTGCGACAGGGGTTTCCTTTCTTTCTCTGGGTGCCAGGGTGTGCAGGACCCATCACAGTCCTTTACCACTTCAGAAAAATGACCTATAGATGAAGTCAGAAAAATGGGAAAAAGGCCAGATGGTGGCACAGTGGTAATGCAACTAGACCCTCATGGGAAGGTCCCAGGTTTGCATCTTGGGGCATCCATGTACATGCTGGGCGTGCACATGAGGGCCCATGATCTGGGCTGCCTGAAGCTGGGGGTGGATCATGGCATGGGGACCTTGTTGAGAAGGCCCCCATCTCTCTCCTTCTCTTTCATGAAAGAAATAAATTTTAAAATAAGTAAGAAGTTGGGACCGGCAGGTGGCGTGTTGGTTAAGGGCGCTGAATTCCCACATGGCTGACCTTGGTTCAAGTCTTGGACTTGGCAGCTTGCTTGCTTTCTCTCTCTCTCTCTCTCACTCTGTCTGTCTCTGGTCAAATTAAAATAAATAAATAAAATTTAAATAAAATAATTCTTTAAAAAAAAAAAAATAGGGACCAGCAGTTGGTGTGATGGCTATGTCGCTGGACTCCCATGTAGTCGACTGCGGTTCGAGTCCGGACCTGGTGGCTTAAACTCACGCCGGGCACGTGTACATGTGTGTCCAAGATCCCAAGAGGAGAATGGAGAAGGGATTGCAGTGTAGCCATCCCCCCGGGAGGTGATTTCTCGCTTTCTGTCTCTCTTTGTCTGTCTCTGTCTTTCTGGCGAGCGCACACACCCTATAGCAAAAGAAACTCTCAAAAAATAAAATAATAAATTCAAAAAATAAAATAAATAAATTAAAAGTACATTTTTTAAAATAGGTGAGCTATGCAAGGGAATGAAAGAAAAACAGAGCAGGCACTTCTAGTTGAACTGACTCGCAAGCTCTAAACTTCCAGTTACATGAACACATGAATGTCCTTCTCGTTCAACCAGTTAGAGAAGACTTTCTGTGTCTTGGAACCAAAAGTAATCTAACATCTTACCGAAGGTTAAAGGTGCCTCCATACACCCATCGAGGGGCTGTATCCCCCTCTGATGTGGTTACAAGTGGTAGTCAATTGCGCATATTCCCTAGAGTGTAGATTGAATGTAAGCAGTGATCAATGTAGGCAACAATAGGACCTAAGTCTACAACATTACACAGGGGCAGGAAGGACACTACCGTTGATTCAAACCATCATTTATCACATTATTTCTTTGGGAAAGTCTGTCCCAAGTTCTACATAAGCAACTTACAAATGAACTTTGAGGGACTGTCTGGCTCTCAGGTTTCTCATGAGGGAGTAATAGTTACGTGAAATTTGAAATAGCTTCTAGACTTGACGTTCTATGATTCATTGTTACTGGTTCATTTTAAGTAAGTCAAAGTGAATCCCTGCACTACGGCAGCATTCTTGAATAATATGACATTTGGAGATTGTTCATTCTCTGTTCAACAAGTTATATCTTGTTTATTTTCACAGCAGTTTAAGATTTGCCATCATTATTTTAACTGTTTTTGAAATTCTAGCATAGCACTCACACTCTTGCCACTAACTATACGCAGAACACTTTATTTGCTACAGTGAACACATTTTTTTTTGTCGGTTTTATGGAAACCTGAGAGATCCAAGCAGGCTCACATTTCTAATCAAAAGCAAATAGTCATTTCTTCCTTCCTTCTCCACCCACGAGTTAGCCAAAGCAGGGACTTTTTATAAGAGTAGAGCTGTTGGCCATCTTCAGATGGTTTCAACACAAAAGTACAATGGTTCCTAATTCTTCTGAGACAGTATTTAAGTTACAGATTGAAAACAAGTGATCCGCTAAGCACACAGGGTGACTTGAAATAAAAATATCCATGTTTGAAGTGATAGCGAGACTCCTGCTTTACATAGAGGCATGGCAGGTGATTGCATACCTGATAGGAAGTAAGATTACGAAGACTAGTTCCTAAGGATCATGTCTGTGAGTCCGAATTCCTGCTCAAGAGTCAAGAGCTAACTCCCTGGCCCAGTGGTAATGTGGTGCTCAAGAGAAGTCAGCTCCCACATGGTGACCATGGTTCAAATCCCCAGTCTGGTCAGCCTGAAATATGCTGGGCATGCATGTGGTTACCCAGGAGACATGCGATTACCCAGGAGACATGTGGTTACCCAGGAGACATGCGGTTACCCAGGAGACATGCAATTACCCAGGATATGACTAGCAGGAGGACTGGAGGAAGGGGATTGCAGTATCACTTCTGAAATGTACTTCTTTTTCTCTCTCTGATGTATGTATGTACTCCATCACGAATAAAGAAAAAGAAGAGAAAAGAATAAAGAAAAAGAAAAGAGTCAATGGTGTGCAATGAGACAGAGTCCAGAAGTCATCAAGGATAGCTGGGATGAGGGACTGGCAGGCAGCATGGTGGTGTGTAAGTGCTGGACTCCCGCATGGAAGACTGTGAGCTGTGACTGGATCTGCTGACTTGCTTTCTCACTTTCCCTCTCTCTCTGTGTCTCTCTCTGGTCAAGTTAATATGATAATAATAATATTAATGGGGCTGGCAGATGGCATAGTGGTTCAAATGCTGGATTCTCGCATGGCCAACCACGGTTCGAGTCCCAGGCCTTGCAGCTTGCTTTCTCACTTTCTTTCTCTCTCGCTCTGTCTCTCTCTGGTCAAATTAAAATAAATAAATTAAATTAAATTAAACATTTTTAAAAATAATTATAATAAGTAAAATAAAATAAATAATTCTTAAAAAAGAATAACAGAAATAAGATCTTTTACAAAGAATTATTTATTTATTTAATTCCATTTGCTATTTTTTAAATTTTCCAGAGACAAAGAGAGAGAAAGGGAAAGTGAGAAAGCAAGCTGCCAGATTTGGGACTTGAAGCGCGGTTGGCCATGTGGGAATCCAGCGCCTTTAACTACTACTCCACCTGCTGGCCTCATGAGATTGTTAATAGTTTATAATATGAACCTCTCGGAGCCTTTTCTCCACAGCATCTGTGCCTATGGTTTGAGAAACCCTCTGCTATGCAGTAATGAGCTATTCTTTCTTGTATCAAGGGTTATGATAAGATCTTTCAAGCCCAATCTGGACTGGAAAAATGGCCACATTTGCTGTATGAATTCTGCAGCAGATTGATTTGGATCTGAAGGCCATCCAGGCCTTGGTACTGGCACCCACTCACAAATCAGCTCAGTGGACAGAAGGTGGTCATGGCATGAGACTACATGAGCGCCTCCTGCTGTGCCATGGGGCACCATGATCATCCTGAGGTGCAGAAGTTGCAGGTGGAAACTCCTCATATCACTGCGGGTGCCCTGCCCACGTGTTTAATATGCCTAACTGGAGATACCTGTCTCCCAACTACATTGAGATGTGCTGAATGGACCTAATGAAATGTTGAGCCATTGATTCAAGGATCAGATCTATGATGGTTTCCAGTAACTCAACTGCAACATTGAGGTGGTTTGGCTGTTAGCTGCAATGCTGTCTGATGTGCTTGAGGAGACCAAGAAGTTCATCAGAGACCCTAGTTAGCTTACTTAGAGAAGGAAGAGTTGATCCTGGAGGGCATGCCTCAATTCTTCATCAACATAGAACATGAGGAGTGGAAGCTGCACACACTGTGTGACTTATATGAAACCTTGACCATCAGCCAAGAGGTCATCTTCATTGGCACCCAAAGGAAGATAGGGGGCCGGGACCAAAGACAATTTGACTTATTTCATAGCTTTGCCTTGGGCTTTCCCTGTATGAAGCATCATCAACGAGTTCATGAAAAATGCATATTATGAAAAAACAATATAGAAATTTCAAATTATTTTTGCACCGTAATAAACTTTTGGGGCTAGATGGTGGTGCAGCAGTAAAACACAACGCTCTGTGAGGGGATAGATGGCGGTGCAGTAATAAAACACAACACTCTGTAAGGCTGACCCACATGGGAAGGTTGCAGGTTTGTGTCCAGAGACTTCCCTGAGTACACCAGCACACACGGCCCATGGGCGGAGGCTAGGAGTGGGTGGTGGTGTGAAGACCCTGTCAGAAGTCCTGTATCTTGTCTCTGTCTCTTTCTCAGTGTCACTCTCATTCGTAGAATAAACTTCATAGTGTTCTTTTTGTTTGTTTGTTTTATTGCTATGGGGTGCATATGCTTGCCAGAAAGAGAGGGGGGAGAGAGAAAGCACTCCCAATGATGTGGCTAGACCAATAAGCTTTAAAAAAAACTATTTCAAAAACAGAAGCAGC
This sequence comes from Tupaia belangeri chinensis, assembly GCF_000334495.1. Classification (NCBI taxonomy): domain Eukaryota; kingdom Metazoa; phylum Chordata; class Mammalia; order Scandentia; family Tupaiidae; genus Tupaia; species Tupaia belangeri. The sequence goes on along the minus strand of NW_006159814.1, from coordinate 1,172,070 downwards.
CTTGTAGCGCAGTGGTTAAGCACTATGCTTAACAAATTTTTGCCGGAAAATAGCCTCCATAATTATAGGCACCCTGGGGCTGGCAGGTGGCATGGTGGTTAAGGGCACTGGACTCCTACATGGCCGACTGTATTTTGAGTCCTGAACCTGGCAGCTTGCTTTCTCACTCTCTCTCTTTCTCCTTCCATCCCTCTCTAGTCAAATTAAAATAAATAAAGTTCAATAAAATAATTTTTAAAAAATTAAAAGTATCCAATATGAAGTTCATTAAAAAAAAAATACATCTGTGGAATTGTACTTCTGTTCCACAGGGTCAGGACCAAATTTGGGTCTGGGTCTGTGCTGTCTTCTTTTGAAAGGTCTTCAAAAACTACATGCTGGACTCCCACGTAGTTGACTGCAGTTCGCCTCCTGGACCCGGTGGCTTAAAACTCATGCCGGGCACGTGTGCGTGCGTGCCCAAGATCCCAAGAGGAGAATGGAGGAGAAGGGACTGCAGCATGGCCATCCCCCCTGGGGGGAGATTTCTTGCTTTCTGTCTCTCTGTCTCTCTCTGTCTGTCTGGCGAGCACACGTGCCCTATAGCAAAAACCTCTCCAAAAAAAAAATTACTATTCTGAAATGACTATGTGTAGATTTCAACATTTTTTGCACCAAAATATACTTGTACTTTAATTCAATTTTTCATGATCTTTTTGAAGTACTCTTGTATTGAGGGCCTCTAATTATCATATGTAGGAGATTTTATGATAAAATTTTTTAAAAAATAGTAATTCTAGAGACCAGCCAGTGGCTCGGTGGTTGAGGTGGCTAGATTCCATATGGCCAACTGCATGGTTTGCATCTAGGCCCTAGCAGCTTAAAAAGCATGCCAGGCCCACATGTGTATGTGCCCAAAATCGTGAGAGGAGAATGAAGGAAATGGAACTGCAGCATGGCCATCTCCCCTGAGGGTGACTTCACACTTTCCCTCTCATCTCCCTGTCTGTCTCTCTCTCTCTGGCAAGTGCATGCACCCTGTGGCAAATTTAAAACAAACAAACAAATATTCTGTAAAATGGGAACCCTATCTACAGTATACTTATAAAGGTTTCACTTTTTTAAAAAAATCTAATTTTTTTCCAAGAGTGAGAGAGAGAAAAGGGAGAGAGCACACCCCCAACAGGGTCCTGATGCACCCTCAGCCTCAGCCAGTCCTGAGTCATGAGGGCAAGCGTGTGCCTGGCACACTCAGAGAGGTCTCTGAGCCTGAATCAAAACCCCTCCCACGTGAGGCTGCCTCGCAGAGTGTCTGCTTTTATTGCTGTCACTGTCTGCCTCTGCCTTTCATCTTGTGTGAGAGCATGTTTTAACTTAGTTTCCTTAGCAAGTCTTAGCTCTGTTTCTCTCCAGGAAGGGAGGACCATTGTCGTGAACGATGGCTGGTTTTCCTCACGCAGAGCACCCGTTTTCACACGATGCACAGTCCCTAAGTGAAGAGAAATCTGGTCTGTCCCAAACAAAACAATGGAAAACCGAAGTAAATTGAATTAGGAAAAAGTGGGGTGGGGGAATCACATTTGATTTAAATGAAGACTTCAGAATAATCCTCGTTTCTCTTGTATTCTTTTCTTTCATTTTGGTGTGACCTTATTTTATTTTTGGTAGGTGCCAGTCATGAGGAATCAGTACTTACCCCCCAAAAGAGGAAAAGTTCCTTTTATGTTATAGCTACTGGCAGAAGAAAGTTGCTCTTGAGACTGAAATCTGTTCCACAATGTTAAAATGATGGAGAGAAAAGAGGAGTGTTTATCCAGTGCTGAAAAAAGAAAGTTACACTTACGCTTTGTGTTAATGGTACTGGAGCTGCTGTTGATGCTTAATAAATTCTAACTAACTTGTAGTGTTGTTAATCAATTTTTAAGATGCTCATTCTGGGCCGGTGGGTGGTGTATTGGTTAAGGTGAGCAATCCCAGTTCAAGTCTTGGGCCTGGCAGCTTGAAAATCATGCCAGGTGCGTGGGTGTGAGTGCCCAAAATCCTGAGAGAAGAATGGAGAGGGGATTATAGTGTGGCCATCCCCCTGGGGAGGGTGATTTCTCACATTCCCTCTTTCTATCTCCCTCTGGCAAGTGCATGTACCCTATAGCAAAAACCTAAAAAAAAAAAACAAAACTCATTCTAGTAGGGCTTGATAGATTATTGGCTAATGTAGAATTCTAAATACAGACAATATGTTCATAGGCAGATGAATAAGAGAAAAAAATTGTGGAGCACATTTTGCAGTTGAGGAAGTAGAATGTGGTGCAGTATGAAGTCCATACAAGCTGGGCATGGTGGCATGCACCGGTAGTCTCTGCTACTTAGGAGGCTGAGGCAGGAGAATCATGAGTTTGAGCCCAGCCTGGGCCACATAGTGAGACCTGTCTAAAAACAAAACCAGAAAACCATCAGACAAAGTCTAAGACATAAGGGAACAAGGCCCTGTTGCGACAGTAGCCTAACAATAATAGCCCCTTTAAGGACCAATTATACATATGCTGAGATTAGACATTTTCTACCGGCTACAGTGAGAATTTGTTTGTATCAGGATCATTCAATCAAAGTAACTTATTATGATATCATTTAACGATTGCATTTTATACGAAATCATCCTAAAGGTTGTATCTATATCTTTGGCTTAGGATTCTATTTAGGATGGTATGGGGGGGGGAGTTGAAAATTTTAAAGCCACATTAAAAAAAATCTTTTTCTTCAGTGTGGAATGGTACGTTCTGCCTTGAGCGTGGCACAGTGCCTAACGCCGCGCGCATTACTGTGGCCAAGCAGCACTTGTTCAGTCCTGTGCGCTGGACACTGCGTGTCGATGAGGTGTGATCTGCCCTCGGGTCTCACAGGCTCGGGGAGCTAATGAACACATCATGCAGAGCTGGGTGGTCTTTCAGAACCTGACTTTCTGATTGGTTCTCAGCAGTTGGCCTGTTTCCATGAAATGGAGAGGATTAGCCTCTCAGGCTGGTCAGGCAGCGACCTGGGCGAGAGGACTGGTGTGACCAGCTCAGGGGTCTAGCTCTGGGACTCTTCATCTCACCCTCAGGACATGACAGTACTCCATTCACAGTGCCACTAGGAAAATACCGAGGTCATCTGTGTGATGGTCTTGGCTCATGGGAAGCACTGACAGGTGTGACCTGCTGTCACCACCAATGGTACTATTGTCCCCGAGTATTTAGAAAAACATTTCCATTTTTGAAATTATTGGCACACTTGTTGTGAAGATGACACATTGAAAGGAAGAGCAAATGTCTTTGCCTTTAAAAAAAAAAAGTATTTATTGAGACCAGCAGTTGGCATAATGGCTCTGTCGCTAGACTCCTGTGTGGTCAACCGTGGTTCGAGTCCTGGACGTGGTGGCTTAAACTCACGTTGGGCGCATGTGCGTGTGTGCTCAAAATCCCAAGAGGAGAATGGAGGAGAAGGGATTGCATTGTGGCCATCTCCCCAGGCAGCGATTTCTCGCTTTCTGTCTCTTCATCTCTCTTTCTTTCTCCATCTCTCTGGCGAGTGCACATACCCTATAACAAAAACAAACAAACAAACAAACAAAAAACAAAAAACAAAAAAAAACCTCTCCAAAATAAATAAATAAATAAAAGTATTTATTATTATTATTATTATTATTATTATTATTATAACCTATTATTATAGGCTATAGAGAGAGACAGAGAGAGAGAGGGAAAGTGAGAAAGCAAGCCTCCAGGTCCAGGACTCGAACTGCAGTCAGCCACATGGGAGTCCAGCACCTTTAACCACCACACCACATGCTGGCCCCTGCTTTGCTTTTAAGCCAGGAGCTCTGACATCATGGTGTCACCACTCAATGCTGATGCAACACTTTGGTTAGTATCCATTACTTGAAGATGGCAAAGAGACCATACTCAGGGTCATCAAAAAGTTCTTAGAAATGTGGGTTATAAAAGAACCACACCTGTGCCAGCAGGTGGTGTGGAGTTAGGATATCATGTGGCTGAATATCATATGGCCAGTTGTACTGTTCGAGTCCCCAGTCCGATAGCTTGGAAGTCACACTGAGCATGTGTGTGTGCATATCCAACATCCCAAGAGGAAAATGGAGAGGAAGGGATTGCAGCATGGCCATATACCCTGGGGACTGATTTCTCTCTCTCTCGCTCACTCTCTATCTCACTTTCTCTCAGGTGGGTATACACGCCCTCCAGCAAAAACAAACAAACAAACAAACAAACAAACAAACAAAAACCCCAGAAACACAAAGAAACAAACTAACAAAAAAAAAAAACTATGCATGGATTTCAATATATTTTTTGCATTCAAAATAAACTGGTACTGAACTAATCCCATGACTAGTGCTTAAGGGAGCTGAGTCCCACATAGTTGACACCATGGTTCAAACCTAGCCCTAGAGACTTAAGAAACGCACTTGGTGCGTGCACATGTGCTTGCATGCTTCAAATCCTGGCAGGATAGAGAAGTGGGGGAGAAGGGATTACGATGTGACTATGTCCCACTGGCGGCGGTGGTGGTGGGGATACTTTCTCTCACTCTCCTTGATAAGTGCATGCACCTTCTGCCTTATAAACAATCAATCAATAAAATAAACTTATATTTTAATTCCATTTTTCACAAACTTTTTGAAGTACATATATGAGCTAGCCTCTTTTATTCGAGGATTCTGCATTTGCAGATTCACCCACTCAACTAAAATTTACTTGCTTATATCCCTTAAATCAATACTTGGGGTGTTTTTCTGGTCTTTTTTGGTTGTGCAGGAAAAAACACGGACTTGCTGGGCCAGCCAGGAGCATAGTGGTGAAGGCAACTGGGTCCCACATGGTCTACAGTGCCGTTCGAGTCCAGGATTTGATGTCCTGAAAAACATATTGGGCATGGGTGTCCAAAATCTCGTAAATTGAGAGAAACAGAAGAGAAAGGATTGTGGGGTGGCCATCCCCAATACGGTGTGTTTTCTCACTTTCTCTCTTCTCTTTCTCTGGTGAGCACATGCACCCTCTAGTAAATTAAAAAATAAAAGACTCGCATACTCATTCCCAGGTTGACCAGGGTGATGTTCTTTTTTGTTTTGGCTCTCGTACAAATGTCCTTTTCGGTCTTGTGTAGGGTCATGTTTTTTTGCATTTTTTATGCTTTTTGTTGATGATTTTGCTGTTTGGAATGGCCCCCAAACATAGTATGGAGCTGCTGTCCAGCGCTGGGAGGAAATGCACGTGTTAGAGAAGCTTCACTGAGGCCCAAGTAGTGGTGCTGCTGGCTGTGAGTTCTGTGTTAATGGAGCAACACTATATAGGAAAGAAAGTGTCTTTAAACAGAAACAATTGTAAAACAAGGTTGATGAAATGTAGCCACCAGGGGCTCCCAGAAACTTAACCCTATAGTTCCCCTAGGAGCAACGGTTTAGTGCTCAGGCTGCAGGGACTTCACAGAACACAACTACCATGACTAACCCTGACTAACTGTGCATCTGTATACGTAAATGTACATATGCCTGCATGCGCTTTTTTATTTTTAGAAAACCACTGATAAATTGGTTGAAAAGCAAATGAGTGAGGTTCATTTGAAATATGAGTCAATTTTGAGTTGGACTAGGATATTGGAACAAGATTAATATGTTCAAGGGCAAAAAATCATATTTATAAGAGATCATTTTACATTACACATTACATTTAAAAATGTGAAAGTAGGGGCCAGCAGAGGGCATAGTGGTTAAGGCGCTGGACTCCCACATGGTTGATCACAGTTTGAGTCCTGGACCCAGCAGCTTGAAACTCATGCTGGGCGCATGTGCATGAATACCCCAAATCCCGAGAGGAGACTGCAGGAGAGATTGCACCATGAGCATCTCCCACGGGGAGTGGTTTCTTGCTTTTTGTTTCTGTTTCTCTCTCTCTCAGCGAGTATATGCACTTGATAGCAAAACTTCCTCTTAAAAAAAAAGTGAAACTAGCTCCTTTTTTTTTTTTTTGAGAGATTTTCACTGTAGGGTGCGTGCGCTCGCCAGACAGACAGAGAG
>NW_006159814.1:1162868-1163809 GCF_000334495.1 Tupaia belangeri chinensis | reverse complement strand
TTTTTTTTGGAGAGATTTTCACTGTAGGGCGCGTGCGCTCGCCAGACAGACAGAGAGAGACATAGAGACAGAAAGCGAGAAATCACCCCCCAGGGGGGATGGTCACGCCGCAATCCCTTCTCCTCCATTCTCCTCTCGGGATCTTGGGCACGCACGCACACGCGCCCGGCGTGAGTTTTAAGCCACCGGGTCCGGGACACGAACCGCGGTCGACTATGTGGGAATCCAGCGACATAGCCATTATGCTAACTGCTGGTTCCCCAAAACTAGCTCCTTTTTGAGTGGTTCCAAGAAGAGGAAATTAATCATGTTCTAGTCCTTTTGAGAGATTAGTCTTTATGACCTCTTGTTGCTGCAAGAAAATATTCAGGTTTAACAGACTGGCTGAAGCCTCTCTTATTGATGGGAAGGAAGAGCCACAATAGGACTTTGAAAGTCTTTGACATAAAAGGTGTGATACGGTACCTGGGCGCTAGAACCACCTCACTTATGTGTGAAGTCTATCTCTGTCACTTCACTAGCTGAGTCACCCTGGTCAATTTCTTAACCTCTCTGGGCCTCTGAAAAACGAGGTTAAAAAAAGTGCCTACTGGGACCAGCAGTTAGTGTAATGGCTATGTCGCTAGACTCCCATGTAGTCGACCGCGGTTCAAGTCCCGGACCCGGTGGCTTAAACTCACGTGGGCACGTGTGCGTGCGTGCCCAAGATCCTGGGAGGAGAATGGAGGAGAAGGGATTGCGAAGTGGCCATCCTCCCTGGGGGGTGATTTTTCACTTTCTGTCTCTCTGTCTCTCTCTCTCTGTCTGGTGAGCGCACGAGCCCTATAGTGAAAAACCTCTCGGGAACCAGCAGTTAGCGTAATGGCTATGTCGCTGGACTCCCACGTAGTCGACCGCGGTTCGTGTCCCGGACCCGGTGGCTTAAAACTCACGCCCGGCGC
>NW_006159814.1:1161332-1162719 GCF_000334495.1 Tupaia belangeri chinensis | reverse complement strand
AAAAAAAAAAAAATAAAAAAAAAAAAAAAAAAAAAACTCTCAAAAAAAAAAAAATGTGCCTACTATGAGTTATAAAGTCTCTTCACGGAGTTAGGAAGTCAAGATGTTAAAGTTCTTAGATCAAGGCCTGGCAGGAGGTATGTGCTCGTCAAATATTAACTCTTACTGACATTATTAATCATCAAAGCTTAGGACCACTCATCATTCACTGGACACTGACTGAGCATGCTCTATGTGTTAGCAATTTGGTAAGCTAATAGCTGGCTATAGACGTGAGGTCACAAGCGGTCACTCCAGAAATATTTCAGTCTCACCTTGGGAGTTACTCCAAGGAGGTACTATCCACCACAGAATATGTTTTTTGCTTTGTCAAGGGAGGCAGAAGGTTGTGACATTGGTAGAGGCAGTCATGTCCCCTGCTGTGTGGGTTAAGGAAACCCTCACCCGTCTGGAGCCAGGAGGAGTACAAAGCTCTAGGATTCTGTACAGAAATGGCAAGAGCACTGTCAGGGAAATCCAAAAGGTTCTAGTTCTAGACCAAAGGCAGACTGAGGCCCTGAGAGACCAAAGCAGTAATTCCATCCCCATCATGAAAAACATTTGCTAAATACTGATATGGACCATGCCCTGTGCCAAGCACCGCCCAGCAAATTTCTGAGCTTTCTACCTGGAAACAACAACAACAACAACAAAAACCTCATGGTATTAATTGCTGCTGTAGAGGTAGCAAGAGAAAATTATCAGAGAGCACACAGGAGCTTCAACAATTTTGACACTTGTGTTCTTAAATTGGATGAGGGGCACAATGGTTTTTGTTTCAGCATTATGTCATAGACCATAGGTATATGCGAAATATACTCGTTCCTATATACACTGTTGATTATTTAATAGTATACAGTTTGGGCTGCAAGGATAAAGCCCAAAGTAATGATGACTTAAACAAATTAAAAGTCATTTCTCTTTTTTAACAGTCTGAGCTTAAGTGGTCCTCTTCTAAAGCTCCAAAGCATAACTCTTTACAGCCGTTCTGTGCAAAGTACAGCATTCATCTCAGGGTCCAAGATAGTTGCTCTAGTACCTGCCATCACGTCTAAATTCCAGCCAGCACCCAAGCCCCTGCTTTATGGGAGGCCTGCAATAGTCTAGGTGAGAGATGGCCAGGGCCTGGTCAGAGTGCACAGCAGGCCCGACGAAAGTGGCAATATCATCAGTGAAAGCAAGCAATGGGACCAGCAGATGGTGTGATGGCTATGTCGCTTGGACTCCCATGTAGTCGACCGCAGTTCGAGTCTCGGACCTGGTGGCTTAAACTCACGCCGGGCGTGTGTGTGTGTGTGCCCAAGATCCTGCGAGGAGAATGGAGGCGAAGGGATTGCCGCGTAGCGCT
>NW_006159814.1:1152085-1161262 GCF_000334495.1 Tupaia belangeri chinensis | reverse complement strand
CCCTACCAAAAAAAAAAAAAAAAAAATCATGCCAGGCGCGTGTGCGTGCATGCCCACAATCCTGAGAGGAGAATGGAAAAGAAGGGATTGCGGAATGGCCATCCCCTGGGGAGATGATTTCTCACTTTCTGTCTGTCTCTCTGTCTCTCTGGCAAGCACATGCTCCCTATAGCAAAAAATCTCTCTAAAAAAACAAACAAAAAGAAAGAAAGAAAGAAAAAAATAAAGAAAAGAAAAAAGAAAATAAGCAAACAGCAACACCCTGTGATTTGGCAATAGAGGGAGTATGCAGAGCAAGAGGCACTGCTGAGTGAGAATTTCTATCAGACGGAGTGTCTAGGAGGCTGGCCATATCCTGGCCCCACCGAAGAAGTGAGTGCAAGCTTACAGGGAGGGGCTCTCCTGGTTTCACGTGCCAGTCACTCAGTGAACATGTATCACATTCTTATTATGTGCCACCCTACCCTGGACTCCAGGAGATCAAGAGGGAACAGACAGGTACCAGCAGTTAGCATAATGGCTATGTCGTTGGACTCCCACGTAATCGACCGTGGTTCAAGTCCCGGACCCGGTGACTTAAAACTCATGCTGGGTACGTGTGCGTGCGTGCCCAAGATCCTGAGAGGAGAATGGAGGAGAAGGGATTGCAGTGTGACCATCCCCCTGGGGGGTGATTTCTCGCTTTCTATCTCTCTGTCTCTCTCTGTGTGTCTGGTGAGCACACGCACCCTATAGCAAAAGAAAAGAAAAAAAAAAGAGGGAACAGACAGACAAAAATCCTAGGTTCACTGTGCTCACATTCTAGTCCTCCATTCTAATTTGATTATTGTTATTTTATTTGTCAAAGGACATGTACACTTGCCAGAGAGAAACAGAGATAGAGAGAGAGGGGAAGGGAGAGTGGACCTTCCATAGGGCAGTGCCACACTACAATTCCTCCTCTATTTCTCCATGTTTTCAGGATTTGGGGGCACACACGCACATGAACCTGAAGCATTTTTCTTCCTTTTTATTTATTTTTTATTTATTTTTATTATGGGGTACATGCATTGATCAGAGAGAGAGGGACTGAAAAAAAGAGAAGAAAAATGAGAAATCACCCCCCCCCAGGGGGGCATGGCCACACTGCAATCCCTTCTCCTCCATTCTCCTCTCAGGATTTTGGGCATGCACACACATGCACCCAGCATGATTTTCAGATCACTGGGTTGAGGACTTGAACCGCAAAGTGGGATTCAAGTCACTCTAACCTCCACACTATCTGCTGGCCACCAACCTAGAGCATTTTTCAAGTTACTGCAGCTGGGATTTGAACTGCAGTCAGCCATGTGGGACCTGGTTCCCTTAACCACTAGGCCACAGGGCTGACCAATCTAACTGCATTATTTTTGAGTTTCAACTCTGACTATAATTTCCTTTGAGAGTTTCAGTCATGACCTGGCCCTCATAACACACAACAGTGATCTAGAAAAGAGATTTTCATTCATGAGGGCACTCTTCCAGAAAATGCACTTAAGAATTTGGTCATTTCTTCCTCATTGACATGGCCTGTCTTTATTCTATTCTTTGCATCTATAGTTTTAGTATAACAAATGTTATAAACAACCTCAGAGGCATCATAATCCTGCCAACCTCTCCACTTTCTTATTGACACTTCATACCTGGGCTCCAGTTAGTTCTCATTGCTTCCTCTCATCTCTTAACCCTTGCCTGGTTAAGTTTTAGTAAGGTGACACCTCCTCCAAGAAGCCTTCCCTGGTTGCACTACAACTGTCCTCTGGTTTCCTTCCCTCACAGCCACCTGGCATGGTGATTTGCTGTTACCGTGTCTTCTCTCCTGTTTGCCTGTGAGCAGTTTGAGGACAGGGCTATGTGGCTTACCTTTGCACCTCTGGTTTCCACCATTATGTTGTCTCACTGCAGGCTTTTGACCAAGGACTTTTTAAAAATTATTATTTTATTTAACTTTATTTATTTATCTGAGTTTGACCAGAGAGGGAGAGAGTGAGATTGAGAAAAAGAGAGAGAGAGGGGAAGTGAGAAATCAAGCCACCATGGTCAGGGATTAGAATCGTGGTTGGCCATGTAGGAGTCCAGCACCCTTAACCACCATGCCACCTGGCCAAGGATTTCAAATGGCCAAATGAAAGAACAAACTCAGACTGACTTGCACTGTATGTCATACACAGAGGATGAGGTTATGGTCTCGCTAGTAGGACACGTCTGATACCTTGAGGGCTTGTTCTGTTGTCTTCTTTACGCCTCGATCACCTTCTTGCCTAAGTTCTTTGAGACCTAGTACCTTTATTCCCCTTCATCTCCTTTCCTGTAAAGTTGTCTTTCAACCTATCTCCCAAATACTTCAACTAGCCTCCATATTGAGCCAGGCACTCTTCTCAGCATTTGATAAATATTAATCCTGTTAGTCTCTGTGACAATCCCATGAGGTAGCTACTGTTATGACCACGCCCTTTTTAACAGAGGAGGAAAACAAGAAGTAGGGATTAAAGAATTTACATAAAGACATACAGCTCCGGAATGACAGAGTGCTGAATAGCAGGGATTTGAACACCTGCCTCCTGGTGTTCAACCTCCACAGAGGTGCCTCATCTAGCTCCAAGTGCTGAGGAGCAGCCAGCCTGGTGACCTGTCCACTGGGTGAACGACCCTTTCCACGTCTGCTCAGAACATGCTGCATCCTGGACAGACGATGCCTTTGAAATGCAAAGGCCCACGGCTATATTTGTGGATCCACGCTGTGGTTTTTGGCGAGTTCGCTGGGCATCAGCTATGTGGTAGTTGGTCTCTTAAAATGGTGTAATAGTCACCATTGTTTTTATTGGATGATGGCATGCTTTTAATTTGTGTTATTATAAACAGAGCAGTAATCTGGCTCAGGAGTAGCCAGGAGAAGTTATTTGATATACAGTAAGTCAAGTTTCTCTCTTTTTTGGAGGGAAGAGATTTTTGTTTGTTTGTTTTTGTTTTTGCTATGGGGCACACCCACTGGAGAGACAGATAAAGATGGAGAGAGAGAAAGTTGAGAAATCACTCCCCAGGGGGGATGGCAAGGTCACAATCCCTTCTCCTCTGTTCTCCTTTTGAGATTTTGTGTATGTACACACATGCTCCCGGTGTGAGTTTCAAGCCACCAGGTCCGGAACTCAAACCATGGTCAGGCATTTGAGAGTCCAGTGCCTTAACCTCTATGCCACCTGCTGGCCCCATCAAATTTCTATCTTTATTTACCTCTGCAGAGGTGACTTTTTTAATTTTTAAAATTTAATTCTATTTGTTATTACTTTTAAATTTCCTATAGGGCACATGTGCTCACGAGAGAGAGAGAGAGAGAAAGAGAGAGAGAGCAAGCAAACCCCAAGGTCCAGGACTCAAACTGTAGTCAGCTATGTGGGAGTTCAGCACCCCAACCACCACATTACCTGCTGGCCCATCAGTGAATATTTTTGTGGTCAGAATAAAGCAACATTGGGGACCAGCATGTGGTATAATGGTTATGACACTGGACTCCCACCTAGTCAACTGTGATTCTGGTCCCCAACTGATGGCTTAAAACTCACACCAGGCACATGTGCATGTGTGCCCAAAATCCCGACTGGAGAATGGAGAAGAAGGGATTGCAGCATGGCCATCCCTTCAAGGGGGTAATTTCTTGCTTTCTGTCTCTCTGTTTCCCTGGCTAGAGCATGCGCCCTATAGCAAAATCTCTCTCTTTTAAAAAACAAAAACAAAAACAAAACAAAACAAAACAAAAAAACAACATTGCAATATATTCCCATGGGTGGCTTCTGACTGGGTACAAGAAATGCCTTTTGAAGAAGCTAGGCAACAACTCTGCTTCTTTCTGTAATAGTGAATACAAGCAATCTTTTAAAAGTTCATAAAAATACATATTATGAAAAAACTATGCATGGATTTCAAAATATTTCACACCAAAATAAACTCATACTTTAATTCATTTTTTCCATAAACATATTTTTTAGAGATATTTTTGCTATAGGGCATGCACACTTGCTGGAAAAACAGAAAGAGACAGAGAGAAATCACCCTCTGGGGGGCTGGCTATGCCGATCCCTTCTCTTCCATTCTCATCCTGGGATTTGGGGCATGCATGCACATATAGGAGTCCAGGAAGGTAACCATTATGCCATCTGCTGGTTCCCCTTTTCCATAAACTTTTTGAAGTTCACCCATACAATTTCCCCCTTAGGTATTATGACAATTTAGTTTTCTTTAGGTTATGAATATTCAAAGTGGTGGAGATGCAACAAATCATACCTTTTTTAGTTTATAGACTTGGAACAGTGATTTTAAAAAAGATTACTTAAACTGCTGCTCCTACCAAAGATGTTTATCTTCTTTTTTTTTTCTTTTTAAGAATTATTGAGACTGGCAGGTGGCATGGTGGTTATGGCAGCTGGACTCCCACATGGCTGAGCGTGGTTTGAATTCCAGACATGGCAGCTTGCTTTCTCACTTTCCTTCTCTGTCTCTCTCTGGTCAACTTTATAAAAATAAAATAATGACAATGAATACAATTTTTTTTAAAAGAACTACCCTTTCTTTCTTTCTTTCTTTCTTTTTCTTTTTGACCAGAGAGATACAGAGAGAGAGAGAGAGAGAGAGAGAGAGAGAGAGAGAGAGAGAGAGAGAGAGAGAGAGAGAGAGAGAGAGAGAGAGAGAGAGAGAGAGAGAGAGAGAGAGAGAGAGAGAGAGAGAGATACAGAGAAAGCGAGAAAGCAAGCTGCCAGGTCAGGGCCTTGAACGATGGTTGACCATGTGGGAGTCCAGCGTCCTTAACTACCATGCTACCTGCCAGCCCCCAAAGATGTTTACCTTAATCAGAAAATTCTGATAGTTTAAGATAAATGAAAATATTATCCCAGGCAAAAGCATTACTCATTTAGTAAACACAGAGCCCCCATATAGAAACCATATTGAGAATAAGGCTGTCCACCCTCAGTGACTGCTGTGGATCAGTGTTCTGTGGCATTAGTGGATTTTACATAGAAAAGATGTTTAGATAGTGTCTTCCATCAGAAGATGGTTTGAAAACTCGAGTCTAAGTCCGCTGTTCAGGCGCTGGAGCTGAATCATTCCTTTTGTTTAGCCCACTGGTGTAGTATTTAGATTAATGTGTAAATTTGTATTTAACCTGACAGAAAGGAAAGAACCAGGCCCGACATATGCTAGCAGTCTTCTTGCGGCCCTGACAGCTATGCGCGTGTAGAGAGGAGAACCCCAGTCATTACATAGTGATTAATGTTTGTAGAAAGTAATATTTCTACCATTTTATGGATGGAGCCACTGAGGCACCAGAGGTTAAGTGTTTTGCCCTGGATCACAAGGCTGTTGAGTAGATCTGGGGAAATCCTGCGCTTGTGCACGTGGACCATGATCTTGCTCTCAGTTCTCACCGGCTCTTAAGTTTTGCAAGTTATCATTCCTGTACTTGCCCACCAGCAGGTTACAGACTGGAAGTTGGAACTGAAACCAAAGGATGTGGACCATCGCTTCCTAGAGAAAGGAAGCTGCCAAGGTTTGCTGTGGCTAATGGAGCAGACACGGGGTTAAGGTTCCCGTGGGCCTGACCCTCTGGGACCCGCTGGCTTTCTGCTGATCCCCAATGGCTTCTGTCCATGAGGATTCAATCAGCCTTGGGAAGGCAGGCCGGGGTGGGGGGGCAGGAGGATTGTAAATCTGGGAGAGCTGCAAGTATTCAGGGTCTTGAACTTTATCAGGTTTGAATGTGTGATTGTGAAAGTAAAGAGCAGAGAAATGACAGCACTCAGTAAATCAAATGTAGAGAAGATCAAGACTGTCAAAGACAGAGGAAAACAGACTCTGGGCACAAACTCGGCCGAAAATCTGCATGGAGGGGAAGACTTTCATGTTCCCTCCAGACTCTGCCTTCTAAAAACAAATGTTCCCCTGTCATTTTATCTAGAGAACAGTATTCTTTGTTACGGCCTACAGATTCCTTTCTTTTTCTTTTTTTTTAAGTTTTCATGACTGAAATTTAGATCTTGTTTTAAAAGACAGGGTGCTATAAGAAAAAAAATGAAAAAAAAATGCAGTTGAAAAATGTCTGGAGTGGTTTGAATTTTCCCCTATCAATAATATGTTCCATAACTTCTCAGAGATCTTTCTTTTTTTTTTTTCCTTCCTTCAAAAAAAAGTGTTATTAAAGTAGAATATGTCTCTTGCATCTATAGCAATTCCAAACTGAAAGGGAAAAAGCATAAGAGAAGTATAAAGTTAGATGACCAGGTCAGTGCGATTAGTTCTTTTTTCCCCCAATATCTTAGCCAGTCTTCAAGGTTGCCCTCCTTAATGGCCTGACTGTTAATTCATTCCTACTCACTAGCTGAAAGAAGTTTCCAAGGAGGGGTGCTGCTGAGGGCTGGGATTCTTTTGTTTGAGGAGCCTCAAGATTACTATCTTTGTCCTAGTAGATGTCTGCTTCTAGCATTTGCAAGGGGAATAAGGAATGTTTCCTCTTCAAAGGAACTGAAAGTAAGTAAAAGACCTGTGTTTGTCTCACCCCTCGCCCCCTTTCCTACCATAATGCAATAAATAAAATCCTCACTGCTGGTACAAGGCTTGAAGGCCTCTGGAGAAGGGCAGGTCCCAAAGTTGAAGGGGCCTTCAAAGAAGTTCTTTCTTGGGAATTAATTTAATTTCCAGGAGACAGCTGGGTCACACAAGAGATTGAAATTCGATGTAGTATCTGCGAGTGCCTCGTATTATAGATCTTCGTAATAACAGTTCACACCTTACGTCTTGCTTAAAACATGCCAGGTACTCTGAACACTTCACATACAAGCAGTCTTCATCCTGTCAACAACCCTGTGATGGAAGTGCTTTTATATCTCCATTTTGCAGATGAGGAAACTGGCACAGAAAAGGTAGGCGATTTGCGCTAGTCAAAGAGCTAGGCATCAGGATTCAAACTCAGGCAGGCTGTCCCAGAGGCCTGTAGTGGCCCAGTGCTCCTAGAAATTTCCTCCGTGTTGAAGCTAGAGCAACTGCCTTCTTTTCAAATCCACTGCAAAGCCTGAAGTACAGTCTGAACTCCACCAGAGGAAAAAAAGACTCAGTCATTTCCTACCATCTTGGAAGTTGGGGGTCTTTGCCTAATGGGCTTTACAAGAGGTACCAACCCTCTACACCACGGACACTTCAAAACCAGGAGCTGATGCTTCCGTTTCTTCTTCATGTGGTACATACTCAGTGTGTGTGAGGCAAGTGGCAGGAAACCGGAGGACTGCACATTGGCAGACACTCCTTTGCCTCTAACTGTCTGCATATGTGCAACATAGGTAAATGGCAAGGTCCTATATGTGGGTGGCAAATGCAGTGATTAAAAAAATTTCTGCCCCCCCCAATTGACTCAAAGAGGAATATTGATAATTTAACAAATTTCTGAAAGTGCATTTCCTTCTTTTTTCTGCTTCCTCTCAGCAATTCCTCCCTGACTCTCAAAAAAAAAAAAAAAAGTAAAATCAAAAACTACTCCAAAATCAGGAAGGTCTCTATGCTGAGACAGAGCTGGGACAGTGGTATCTGGACCCTGACCCTAGAATTAGCTTAGCCTGCATGCTTAGGGATTCCAGTAAAATCTAAGAGTCCAGATCCTGCCTGTCTGGTAGGCTGGAAATTTCTGCTTTTCTTTCACCTTCTTGAAAGCAGAAATAATTCCTTTTTCTCTGATGCTCTGGGTTTTCCAGTCCTCAGAGACTGGATTGGGGTAAGGATTAGATAAGGTGATTTTAGAATCTGCCTTATTTGGAGGGGATGATGAGAAAAGAGGAGTATCTTTAACTTCCCAGTCCAGCCAGGGGTGACAGACAGAAGATCCTGGGTTGCCTTTTGGAACTGAGAATCCTGTCTCCAACATCACTCAGAAAACAGACTTAGGAAAGCAGAAGGCGTGAGAAGAAGCCACCCTGCAGGGAAACCAAGGGGGGTTTCATCTGCACTAGGCCCCCTCACCCCCCAGCTTTTTATCTTGGTCCTATTTCAAAAATAATAAGGAAAGGCTTGTGCTGGTCTGGAATATGGGGGAATATTTCATCTTATTAAAGGGTGGAGAAAACATCAAAACATCAGCGTCTGACTCCCCCAGCCCACTTCAGAGTTCTGGATCAGGAAACCAGATAGTTTCTGCTTCACCCTTTGGTGAAAGGGAAGGGCTCACTCCAAGGGCAGGGCCTTGGCCCAGCTGGCAGCCCTAGGCTTTATGTAGTGATGCCAACAGTAATTAATAATGATAATAAATACCACACTTCATAACCAAACCCAATCTGAGGATGACTGAATGACTGGACCTCTGCCTCCCACCTGCACACTGTTAGTCTGTGAATCCACACCCTCCAGGTTGGCCTCAGTCAGCTGTCGGGTTCCACCCACCAGGTTCTTCCTGGGGTTCAAAGGAAGGTCTGCTCAGGGCGATCAGAGACGCGGAGCAACACGCGGCCCCTTAGCAAAACCGCAGGGAGTGCGGGCGGGCAGGTACGGGTGGGTTGGCATCGTCTTTATTATTTAATATCAAGACATCCTCACAATGGGATGGTAAATTTAGGCTCCACTGAGCTGGGCTTAGTTCTGCCAAGTGCAGAGGGGCCATTTTGGGAACCCCACCCCCAATTCCGAACTGAAGGTCTACAGCTCCCGGGATTCTCAGTGTCCGCCCTACCACCAGGGCCTGGCGCTCCCAGACGCCATTCCTGCCGACAGTGGTCCCAGGTCCCACCCGGCCCATCTGAGATCTGTGGCCTGGCCGCTGAAGTCTCGATCTCAAGGTGTCAGGCCGCGGGGAGGCCGGCGCGGATGTGGAATGTCTTTATCCGGACTGGAGCCCACGTTTCTCCTTCGCTGCTTTAAGCGATCTCCGGAAGACACCTTTCGATCTTTTGTCAGGCATCTTGGGCCTTAATAGCTAAATTTATTTGGTTTAAAGCGGCCACGGGAGAAGCTGGGAGGGAAAATCTTTCGTCGGTCATTGGGTGGCCCAGATAACAAGCTTTAAGAGGGGGAAGAAGAAAGTAAAAAGGTTAATGGACGAGGGGAGGGCTAGAGGCGCCCAGCGTGGGGCTTTTACAGCGACTCCCCCCGGCCGGCCCCCTACCGCGGCCCTAACGTACCTGCGGCGTAGGG
>NW_006159814.1:1146301-1151914 GCF_000334495.1 Tupaia belangeri chinensis | reverse complement strand
CTAGAGTATTTTTTTCTAGAATTAAAAATAATTATAACAATAAAGAAAGAAAATGAAAAGCAAAAGCCACTGTCAGGACTCCGGTTGATGGCCTGCGTTGGACTGAAGTCGCTGAGTCGGGAGACATGCCATCTGGACCAGGCTACTGGCCCCGGACCCTGGTGGGGTTAGGGGCCGCCGAGGTGACCTGGTGTCCTTGGGCGAAAGAGTCCCCAGGACCGGAAGAAATACGGCGTAAGCGAGAAGGCCCCATAAATCTGTTTTTTGGGGTTTTTGTTTGTTTGCTTTTATTTTACTCTGAAGTTAAAACTGTTGAAAACGAGACATTGTATTCTGTTTCTGAGACGTCGCTGGAGCAGCCAGGAGCTCTGGGAAATGGCAATATAATAAGCTGGGGATTGCGGGGTAAAGGTGCAGGGCGACTCGGGTCCTGGCCCAGGTCTAGCCGCTGCTCCGGAAGCAGCTCACGACTGGGCCCCCAAACACCTCTCCGCGTTCGGAAGTAAAGCCCCCGCCCCCCGCCCCATTGGCTCTCGTGTCCCAGTCGAATTCAAATCGCGAATGGTAGCGCGGGGCGGCCCAAATAAATCAGCCCTGGGGACAGGCCGCGCCCCGCAACCAGCTCTCTCCCAGGGAAGGGGTAGCTCGCTCCTTGGTCTGAGTAGCCTGGCGAGAAACGGTTTCGTTCGAGATTACCAAGTCTTGAACGAGGAGACAGGCGGAGGTAAAAGAAAAGAACAAGGCAATTTTAGAAAGGAAAAGAAAAAAGAAATAGGAAAAGAAGCGGAATGAAAAAACGCGAAGAAAACAAAAACTTCTAAGAGGCTGTTTGTCTACCTGGGGCACTGTGGGGGGCTTCTCCCGCTATTGAATTTCTCCCTAGTTTGGAGTGCGCCTTTTCCCTCCGCACCCCTTATTCTGCCGGTCTTCCAGACCAGCTGGGGTGAACAGAGCAAGTTCAGCCAGCGCAGCGCGGCCAGGGGCCATAGTTGTGCGGGGTAACTGAAAACCGGCCTCTCGAGCTGGGGGTGTTCTCAGCTCCGAAGCCAGCGCGGAGAAAACGACTACAAATTGGAGGGGTCGGGCAGTTTGGTTCTTTATCTAAATCAAGTCTGAGGGGAAACGGTTTTGTTTTATTTTTAAATGAACTGATCTGAAAAAAATTCACTACCCATTCTGTTGTTTGGCTGGGTGGAAAAACGGTCTAAAAAATAATTTGTGACGCTAAAAGGAGCAACTACCTATTTTTCTCCTTTGTTTTGGGGCACTATTAAAGAGATAGGAAATCTGGAGGGTCACACCCCAGGCCCCTTCTAGAGCCCTTAGAACCCGAACATTGTCCAATCGGTCAATGTCCGTCCTGTCGCTAACCTCTGTCCCAATGGCGCCAGGACCAGCGCGCCTCCCATCGCGGCTGCCAGGCTGCGGGAAAAGCAGGTCCCTGGGGATTAGCTATTGTCCAGGGAAATCCACACCGCCACTCTCGTATTTACTAATATAAAGAAACACACAGAACAAGGATCAGGCTCCTGCTGGGGGTTGGATCTCCCAGCTCAGGGTTGAAGGCCGTTCACAGCCTGGACGTCAACTTAACCAAAGCATTATTATTATTATTATTTTTAGCAAGTAAGAGGTGGAATTTTAAAAAATGCTTTTAATAGCAATCCCGAGAAATAAGTATTTCAAAACAGTTGTACTCAAAGGAAATCAAATGTTCACATTTCTGCGACTGCTTTCAAGTGAGGTTTTGCAAAACCCAGACTACTGAAAAGTTTGGTGGAACTCACGTATCATCCAGCCTAAGGCATTTGAAGCCCTGGTAGGAGCTGAGCGGCTGGAGGACGCAGGGCTCTCTCTTCTGGTAGTCACATGCGATCGAATTCAGGTTAAAATTTAAAGCCCCTGGATCCTGCTCCAGTCGCCAGCCTTTCCATTCTAGAGTTTTCCACCTTCAGCCTGTCGGAAATGCAGCCACGCTGAAACCTGGGAGCCGCGGTAGTGATTGGGGGAGGCAAAGAGGAATGTAATAAAAGTAACTAAATTGGACGAGAACGGTGTGTGGACTTACTTGGTAGCAATTTAAAATTCAGAAGTCTTGAGCAGCAATTTACAACGAAGGATGAAAAAAGAATTCGCACCAACTTCCTGGATTCCTACCCCCCTCCCCCGCAATACCAAACCCTGTCCCCTGCTACCCCTAGGAACACAAGTTCACAACTCAGTTCTGGTGAGAGGAACATACTCTTAGCGACGAGGTGTCATAACCTTTGGGCACCACCGTATTTGACAACGCACCTACCTAACCTGGGTTCAATTCTTCCTCTCCCCTCCCAAACTGGAAGAATGAAAAAGAAAGAAAGAAAAACAAAAACAAAACAAAAAACAGAACGCAAACACTTTCAGGGAAACTGACCTTTAGAAAATAATTTACTTCGATTTACCTGGGGGAGAAAAAAAAAGTGTAAAAATCCATTCTCATAAAACAATTCCTCCTGCCCTAGTTAAATTCTCTCGGCAGCCTTCTGGGGTCACGCCTGTCGGAAGAAATCCCTTTTGTGAGCGAAAGGGAGCGAGACATATATCACGGCTCCTGCGGCGGACGGGCCTGAGGCCGTGCGACTTGCTGCTGACAGATTGGCGCCGATAACCCCACGATGTTCATTTCCAGTCCCTTTGCCCGCTAAGGACCGTATCAGTTTGTACACAGCTGTGATAACCGCTTAGAGGGAGCGAAGGTGTGTGTGGGTGGGGGAGGAGAGGCAGTATTTCGAACTGGGTACAGGGAAGGTGCCCCCGCCTCACCACACATTTCCAAAGACTTATCTGCGACCTACCAGAAGTTCTCCAGGGAAAGCTCAGATCAAACGCGATAGCAAACCTCGGAGGGCGTCCCCTAACGCAGCTGGTGTGGAAGCCCGTCTCCATCCTGTACACCTCATAGACCAACCTTTCCGAACACGACGACCCCGAGTTAAAAATTCCTGAAGGTCAGGCGGGGAATCTCATGAACTCAACTCCCCAAGAATTTGGTATATATTTTAAGAGCGGGGTAGAGCTAGGTAGCTGGGCACCTGGGTTTCTTCTTTCCCAGATCCTGGGAACCTCAATCCCCGACGGCCACCTCTACCTGAACTCAAGCATCTTGAGATAGGGTTAAGGAAAGTTTAAAATGGGTCACACGCAATTACAGAGCACAAAGCTCTTTTAATGTGGGGGGAGGAGAGGGGAAGGGTGGCGGGCAAAAGCACTTTTCTCCTTCATTCTGGGGGCGCGCTGACCCGGGAACTGGCGCGCCACTCCAGCCTCGGCGGCGGCGCGGGACTCTACACAGCCAACTCTCCCGCGCCAAGGTCCTCTCCTCCTCCCCTGTGTGAGTGAGTGTGTGTGTGTGTGTGTATGTGTGTGTAACTGGGGGCGCGGGAGGGTGCTCCGCCGCTGGATGGGTGTGGGTAGCCAGCCAGGTCAAGCGTTCAGTCCCCTCAGCCCCTCCCCCGGCGTGCCTGGGCTCGGCGCCCCCTGGGTGGACTCGCCCCCACACCCAGGCCGGTGCTCGCAGCTCAGCCCACACCCGCAGGCTGTGCGGCGCTTATTGTCTGCCTGGTTCTCCTCCCTCTCGCCGTCTCCTCCCCACTCTCTTTTCTCTCCTCCCCCCGACCCTCCTCCTCCTCCTCCTTCTCCTCCTCCTCTTCTTCACCTCCAGCGCCCAGCTGCTTGCAGAGCGCAGTTCCGACCCACAGCCTGGCACCCTTCGGTTAGCGCTGTTTGTTTAGTGCTCGGTGAGTCCAATCAGGAGCGCAGGCTGCAGTTTTCCGGCAGAGCAGTAAGAGGCGCCTCCTCTCTCCTTTTTATTCACCAGCAGCGCGGCGCAGACCCCGGACTCCCGCTCGCCTGCTGGCGCCCTCGGCCTCTCTCCGCGTCCGGGAGCACCGACCCACAGCCTGGCACCCTTCGGTTAGCGCTGTTTGTTTAGTGCTCGGTGAGTCCAATCAGGAGCGCAGGCTGCAGTTTTCCGGCAGAGCAGTAAGAGGCGCCTCCTCTCTCCTTTTTATTCACCAGCAGCGCGGCGCAGACCCCGGACTCCCGCTCGCCTGCTGGCGCCCTCGGCCTCTCTCCGCGTCCGGGAGCACCCTCCGCTACGGCTGTTCGTTCTCCATGAGGCGCCCGCCCGAGTTTCGGCCGCTTGTTCTCTTGCTTGCTCTTTCCACTCTCCTCCCCTCCACCCCTATCCGTGGCGGGCCGCTCGGCCTCCAGGTCTCCGGCTCTCTACTGGTCGCAGTCGGCTCCGAGCGTGTCTCCCTCCGACCCTCCCGGCCGGCCATAGAGACTCCCAGGTTCCCTGGTCACCGCGAACCAACTTCTGGTGTCTTTTCCTCCCTCCGAAGCGCTTATCTGAGCTCAGCCTTATCTCCGAGTTATCTCGGCGCAAGGGAGCTGGGAGTCAGACTGGCAGAGAAACTTCTTTCTTGCTATCTAGTCCGGGTCTCAGTGTAGGCATTAATTTTAGTGAGATTATCTTCGATCGGCCGAAGCAATTTGGAAAAGCAGCCCAGAGGGGGCCAGCTCGGCTGCGTTTCGCCTCCGTTCCCCACCCCCTCCGAGTCTGCCTGTCATTCTTCCTGCTCTCGGCTTTGGGGTGGCCTCGGCTCCGGGGCGGTCTCACGCCCCCCTCTTGCGTTTCCCCCTCCTTTTCTCAGCGCTCCGCTCCACCCCGCTACGTCCGATTCCGGAACGGTCTGGCCTTTCCTCGGCTGGGGATGATTGCGGTGGGCCGTGGTGGCCTGGTCGGCGCAAACGCGCGCGCTGCTGGCTGCAGACTCAGGCCGCGTCTAAGGTGTGCGGCGCGGCAGGGACATCGGTGGGGCGTGAGAGTCGCACTCCGCGTGCTCCTCGCACTGTCTCTGCCCGGAGGATCCCAGGCTGCGGGTCTCCGCCCCAGCGCCCCTCGTTACCCTGGCTGGTTGTTTTTCTCCTGGTGCTCGCGTACAGTTTGGCAGTTCGGGAAGCTCTGGGCCAGCCAGAGTGGGAGAAAGCTGCGGTTTCGTTTTCGGGGACAGGTTGCTTCCTTGCGATAAGTATTTTCGCGCAGGGAACCTCACGTTGAGGCTCCTGGAGAGGGGCACCGCAGGGAGGCTGGGCATGACAGCATCGACACGCACGACTCTTTTGTGTGCCTTTGGCCCGCAGGGGGCCACTTTGGGGAGGAAGCTCTGCCAGCTTTGCGGGCACCTCTGGGATCTGGCTCGCGCGCGGAGGAAGGATGCTGCGAAGGGAGTGGGCGGGGAGAGCGAGGGACCCAAACGGTGCGGCGAGCGAGGGTAGCATCCTGGCCCTTGCGGGGACCTGTGGGGCTGGGCAGGCTCCAGCCCTCCATTAACCTTCTCCCTGATTCGCGCGCCCTGGCCAGAAAGGCGGTCTTTGAGGAGTCTCAAGAGCTGGGAAAGGGAATGCAGCTGGAATGGTGGACAGTTTGAGCTTTCGGTAACCCTTCTTTATCTCTCCTCCCATCCCTGCTTCCCCACCCCCATCCCCACCCCTCCTCAGGAGCTAGAAGTCAGGTTGGAGCGGCGCCGGACGGTGGATGGCCTTGACTGACGGCGGGCGGGGCCTCCGCGC
>NW_006159814.1:1145913-1146181 GCF_000334495.1 Tupaia belangeri chinensis | reverse complement strand
GAAGCCAGGTTGGGGCGGCGCCGGACGGTGGATGGCCTTGCCTGACGGCGGCTGGGGCCTGCCGAAGCGCTTCGGGGCCGCGGCTACGGACTCCCGCGACTCCGGAAACTTTGCAGCAAGAGAACCCTCTACGCCACCTTCCCCCATCTCTTCCTCGTCCTCCTCCTGCTGCTCCCGAGGCGGGGAACCCGGCCTCGGTGGCGCCAGCAACTGCAGGACTTCTCAGCTCGACACGGAGGCCGCGGGAGGGACCCCCGGCCCCCTCCCC
>NW_006159814.1:1140961-1145508 GCF_000334495.1 Tupaia belangeri chinensis | reverse complement strand
GGCGGCCGGGAGCACCAGTACAGCTCGCTGTCCGCGGCGCGGCCTCTGAACGGGACGTACCACCATCACCACCACCACCCGAGCCCTTACTCCCCCTACGTGGCGCCGCTGACACCTGCCTGGCCCGCAGGACCCTTCGAGACCCCGGTGCTGCACAGCCTGCAGAGCCGCGCGGGAGCACCGCTCCCGGTACCGCGGGGCCCCAGCGCAGGTAAGGAGCGCGCCGCAGTGTCGGGGTGCGGGCTCCGGGCGTGGGAGCGCAGGGGAGGCGCCGGGCGCGGAGCAGCTACTTAACTTGGGGCCTGTGTGTCAGTGCTGTCCTTTGCGGGTGCACAGCGTTCCTCCTTGCCTCAGGAAGGCTCTCCAGGCCCGTGGCAGGATGCTCAGTCTCGCAGCGCTCAGGATTCTGTTCGTTTCCACCAAAGACGGGAATGCGCATTTGTACTTAAGTGCCTTGGGCAAACTAGTGAATGGGGTTTGCGGTTGGCAAAAAGGGAAGTTGGAAGGGAGCTGTCAGCGTCTGAGCCCTGTAGCAGACCCTGGTTTGGGAGCTCGGAAGAGTAAGATTCCACAGTGGGGGTGAGATTGACCCTCTTATCAAACACACAGGGACAAATGTGCACGTGCAGTACTACCCAGTGTAACCTTTCAGAGGTAGTTGAGTATGTTATTCTAAAGGAGGGTATTTTAAAAGAGTTGCACAGCAGTAAATTACCTGGGGACCTAGTGACCTAGTTGGCGTCTTCTTCCAGTAAGAGAGGCAGGAAAAAATTAGGAAGGTCATCAGCCTCCTGCCTTTATCCCAAGAGGAGCTGGATGGGCCGTTGGGCGTGGCATCACCTGGGCCCGGGTCTAGGACTTCAGCTCTAGGCTACCTGGTGTAGCCAGGGGGCGACCTGGGAATCCTGGAACAGCGATAACCTATTCTTCCTTGGGTTTAGCACACCAAGTTTTCAATTTCTGATTCCACTCATACTTTTGCTCCTATATCTGAAGGCCATTTGGAGGCAAACTGGGGAAAACATTATTGTCAAAAAGCAGGGGACTATACCTCATCTTGAAGGTGTTTTGATCTGGTCTAGCTGAGAAGGGTGTGTGTGACCTGTGTGATTTGACTTCTTGTCTCAGCCCCACTATTCAGAGACCTTGGTTCTTTCACTGGCCTCTGTTCTTACTTTATATTTCACCTGTTTGATAATCTCTCCTCTGAGGAAAGTCAACACCTTTTGTTGTTGTTTGTTTGAGTTCATGTGGATGCCCTGGAGTCCCAGGGGTGACAAGGAGGGTGGGACAGCTGTTCTACCCAGTGTCTTATGTGCCCCGGTCCTGGGAGCCTCTCATTATTCTCATTAGGGACAGCAAGCCCTTCTGGGGACCCTGATCACTTAGGATAAAGTGATTGATTTCAAAGGACACAGGAAATACTAGTGGCCCAAGAGCCAAGGAACTGATCTGAAGAGCTCACCTCTAGTAGCATTGGGAGAGGGCAACTGGCTCTTGCTACCAAGCCCTTTATCACTTGTCCAGTAGGCTCCAAGCTTTGGTTTTCTAATTCTTTTTCCTTTCTCCAGAGTTGGCCCTGGAGACCAGCTTTACCTTCTGAAGGACCCTGTTGGGATTTTCCCTGTTGATTTGGGACTTGAGAGTAGAGAGCCCTCCTCGCCCTTCCAGAAGCATAGGGACTCCCAGGAGAAGAGACTAGGATTTGAGGAATCTTCAAAGGATTGGGCATAAGGAAGGGGGATGAGGCATCTATTGTCAGGCAGGGAGTCCTGTAGGGAACCTGGAAGAGAGTGAAATGGATAGGGAGCAGCAGCGGTGTGAGCTCTGCTTGCTTTTTGAGGTACCCTAGGTTGGCTCGAGGAATCTCTGCTACTCTACTCTTCCAGCATTTCACATGACTGAGACAGAGCTAGTCCGAAGTCTTCAGATGTTTACAATAATACCTGGTATGGTACAGTCACAGGAGAGTTCTAAGTTTCTTTTGATCTTAAACGTAGTTCTTCCTTTCTCTCCTTTTTTTTTTTTTAACTTTCTAAGCATATCACCTGCAAAATGAGAAGAATTTTCTGTAGACCCAGAGTATTAAACAACAAACTTGGGAAGGGATTTGGGAACATCCAGCTTTTTCTGTTAAGAAAGCAGGAAGCTACTGGGACTAAGGCAATATGGGGGGAAAACATAATTGTCAAAAAATACTGACTCTGACTTCACTTGTCCGCAGGGTGTTCTGATGCTAGCTACATTTCCTGTTTCTTCATTTTTTTTTAATAAGCCATTTTTGGAGGCAGACTCTTTAATTGATTTGACCAAACACCAGGGCTAAAACCTAACACTGAACTTTATCAACCTGCCCAGTATGGCAGTCTCTGAAACCCCGCTCCATATATCTCTTCCTGGTGGGTGGTGGGTGGCATGGACTCACTCTGGAGGGAGCTCAGCCCTCACAACCCTTCATTTCCTGGGCTTGTGGCCCTCCTGAGCTCCCCCAAACTATGTTCCATTCTCTGTGTCCTGGTCATGCCCTTCTCCCCTGGGTGCATTGTTCTCCAGGGTCACCCCAGTCATGTTAGCAGAGAGAATGATAAGTAAGCGGAAATCGGTGAACAAACTTCCAGCATAATTAGATTTTGTAATTTTTATTTAAAAAAGCATTTTTTCCATCCTAGTGGTTTATAGAGTTGTAGCTGCCGGGTGGGGGATGGTGGAGAGGTGGGGGAGGGAATAGAGATTTTTTTTTTTAAATTAAAAACAAGCAAACTTCTTATATTTTCTTTTTCCTACCTGGACTTTAAATAAAGTTTTATCTCTGGGTAAAGAGGAGTATTCTACCTGGGGAGTTCATACTATCTTTCCCTGGAGGTCTTCATTGTTCCCAGCAGAGGAGAAGGAGACCAGGAATAGGGTTGAGTTTTCCAGGGAATGCCCGCTTCTCTAGGAAGAGGGGCTGTGATAGGTAACATTTTAAAGTCAACAACAAAGACAAATACTTTGTTTAACTTCAGTGTCCTTGAAGTCCTGAGCATTTTACTGATTACCGTAGTCAATAGTGGCTTTTAGGGCGCAGAAGAATAAATCTTTGTGATGTGTTGTAAGTTGCAGTATCCCCATGACAACTTTGAACTCAGGTTGTATAGGATGCTGGTTTCTTTTAAATTTAAGAAATAGCTTAAGAAATGAGGAAGAAGGAGACATACTTGTTTTGCAGGATAAATAGTATTAATAGAATTAAAAGAACTTTTTTTATGCTAAAATTGTATTTAAATATCTTTACAACATAGTTGATAACAGGCACAGCTTTAGCTGCAGCAGAATAGAAAGGTTGGCTAGCACACTTATCTTCAAATAATACTCTCTGTAAGAAATTCAGAAAGGCTCCTTCCAGAATGCCAAATTAGAACATTTAAACTCTTTATGATACGTAGAATCCGAAGCAGCAAGAGACATTTATTTTTGAAAAGTCCTATACTTAATAAATACCTATTTCATTTTAGAGAATTTTTTTATATGTCGTCTTGAGGGGAAGTAACTAATGTTAACAACCATTTATTTTAATTAAGATTCGTTATTAGCAAGGTTAGGTTAATTGTGGATTCCAAAAACAAACCAAATAATGAAATGATGTAAAATAAACATTTTTTCAAGGTTGCATAAATTGACATTTTAGTGCAGGAAAACAGTAGACAATTTATCACTGGGCAGGTCTTAGTAATTTTCTTAATCATTGAGGTATTGCCTTGTGTAAAAAGTTTGCACTAGAAGCACCTAGACCCACTTTGAAATCAGAGTATTTCGATGTCTGGTCCTTGTGTTCTGAAAATAAAATGTAATTTTTGTGCTTGATGTAGTGCTTCTCCCACCCAGAAGACCTGAATAATTTTCTCATTTCTGATTTCTAGGTAATCGATGTAAGTGCCCCCAGATAGTACTTATAATTTCACATGTCTTTTTATTATGAAAAAAAGTCACGTAAGGAAGAATGGCGGAGAGAATACCTTTAAAAATTACTCGAGACAAAAGTAAAAAAGGCTGTGTCCGGGATATCTGTGGGTTGCCGCGGAGGTCGTCGGGCAGTGTTAATCTTGTGGGGCTTGCTCGGGTTTGGCAAGTGGCGTATTTTAATTATGATAGATTTCAGTTTTTGAAAGCTTAGGGAGCATCTGAGAGTAGGGATCAGGGGACACCAGCTGACTTCTAGGCTCGTCTCAGACTCTGAAGTCCTGTCTCTGACTTTCCTGGGGTGCCTGCCGGGGTGAGGGAATAGATGCGAAAGTCCAGGGGCAGATAGATGGTCAGTAGGTGAGTAGCGACAGAATCAGCACCCCGGCTCTGACCTAGAGCTCGGACAGGCAGCGGGCCCCAGCACTGGCCTGAGGGGTGCAGGGGGTGCACCGAATGCCTGTGGGGAGGGGCGGGCCAGGCTCCGGCTCACTAGCCTCCCGTCCCCGGCTCTCGCTGCAGACCTGCTGGAGGACCTGCCCGAGAGCCGCGAGTGCGTGAACTGCGGCTCCATCCAGACGCCGCTGTGGCGGGGCGCGCGCACCGGG
>NW_006159814.1:1127315-1140861 GCF_000334495.1 Tupaia belangeri chinensis | reverse complement strand
CGGCGTCCGGCCCTGCCGTCCCTGCAGGGACAGGTGCGGCGGCCGCGGTCCCAGCCAGCCTGAGGGACCCGCTGAGCTATTCAGTCCCGGGACGTTTCCAGCGCTTGCCGGTTGGCGCCCTGTGGAGGTGACCCCGAAACCGCTTCTGGGAAGCGACTGCCTTTCCCTGTAGCTATGCTTGGGGGACATCATGCTGAAAGATAAAAGGGAAGGTGCAGAGTGCAACCATTTTAAAAATAGTACAAGACTCCATTTTTACACATCTCTAGATGTAATCTGCCAATGCACGAGGTAATTCTGGAGGGGTACACAAGAAAATTAGTAATGGCGGTAACTCAGAAGAAAAGCTGAGTAGACCGAAGAGGCCAGGTACAAAGATTTCTTTTCACCTGTGTTCTTTAGCCTGGTTTGTATTTTGTTCTTGAAACATCCTGCTCACTTGTAACTTCCCCCTTAAATAGGGTATGGCCGAAACCCCCTGCTCGCTGTCTCCTCCTGACAGCCTCACCTGGGTCCCTTTTGTTTCTACCTCTGGGTCTCTCTACCGCTCATCTTCCAAAAGCACAAATTTTGCCCCAAATCCCATGTCTTTTAGATTGCCCTTGATGCTGTTGAAAACTATTTACTCCTAATTTTTGTTATTTTGAAATCTGGCTGTTCAGAGAACTACATAGAACTTGAGAAACCGGGTATTCTCTGTTCTCAAGTGGAGAATTTTCCACCAATTTGAACACATTTTACCATGTTTTAAAGTGTGGGAATTCTAATTTTCTTCACAGATTAATCTTATTGTCATTTTTATGTATGTTTATTAGCAGGAGAGGGTATTTACCCCATAACGATTAGAGAAAATAAATGAAAGCTTTCACAGACCCCCACCATAAGGCTAACATTTGTTTAGCCAAGTACGCATAGTCTAATACCTTTTAAAGTAAAATATTTTACAGTTAGATGCCAGACAGCTTAAGTATCAAAGTAATTTATTTAATTGTTATACTCTAATTAGCAGGAACAAATGCTACCCGTGTTGTTTGTGTTAAATAGATTAGCCTGAAATTGCATCACAATGTAAGTCTGACACCTTAAAGAGAAGCAATTAGTTTTATGGTTGTTTTGTTTTTAATGCATTTAAAATAAAGTGGCCGCGGTTAATTTAGTGAGCGTATGTTCCTTTAACTCTGTTACAACCTCCCACAGCTTAACATTTTTTAAAAGGGCGCCCTTCAGTGTGTGACTCCCTTTCATTTTTCTCACATGCATCATATTTAAAAAGAAAAAGCAGTCACTGGAAAATATTCCAAGGAAGTTCCTTGTTTTCGTGTATTAGACAATGCATGAACAATGTGACTATTATTATTTTTTGGAATGACACATTGAGCTGAGTTCTGTGCAGCTCTGATGTGTAACATTTTTCATGAGATTGGGCAAAAATCTGGTGGAATTGTAGCCATTCATATTGTAGTTGCTTTACAAATTTGACGTAGTAATGTTCATATTTAGATAGTGCCATTTATTTTATGCATTTACCAGAAAAAAACCTCTTACCAGAAAGAACAATGTTTCTTTCTTTTTAAAAAATTTCTAGATCAATTAGTTTTTTTCTGTGTAGCAGGTGTCTTGGCAGTAACCAAGGTCAGCCAATATGCTTTGTAAATGGGTTATAAATGAGACCAATTGAAAGGTGTGTCACTATCAATTAGTTCTCCTTGTGGGTTTCTTATTTATGGTTTTGATGGGTCTAAGTTCTCAGAAGTAAAATGTTGCACCCAAGTTTGTTTAGCCAGCAGTACAGAACCAATCACTTTGAATTTGAACTTGCAATATATTGCAAAATAAGAGATTTATGGTGTAACTTGAATTCCTTGTCAGTGAGGAATATAACCGAGATCACTTGTTACAAGGAACTTTTATAACCCATTCACCTTCATTTCACATACTTTATGAGGATTGGCTTCACTTATGATCTGCAGTTGACAGTCATAAAGTTCTTTGTTATAATGGCAAATTCTGATAACAACTTTGCCTCACATTGGCTCCAAATTCCACTGGAAACTGTCATAAATGGCCTGTTTATAAAATGAACCTTTCTGTCCCTTATGTACTGACTTCACATTTATGGAGAGAAAGGAGTGCTCTCCTATAAAATTATTATCATATAAGCGCAATGAGAGAAAAAAAAAGGAAGGAAAGAAGCCTGGTGTGTAAGGTTTTATTAATACGGTTCGACCATTTAGCAAAGCAGTTCCCCAAATCTGCTGTCAGCCATGCATACTCATTTCCACTAAAAGTCAAATTGATTCTTAGCACTAACTTCTTAGAAATGTTGTAGTGCTAAAAGGCTTATCAGTGTCTCTCTGCTTTTATATCTTGTCTGTGAAGGGCAACGTTAAAGTGTCCTGTATTAGCAGGATGCAAACTGTAAATGCAAAATCCAATTTACTCTTTTTAATTTGCCAACTAAGGATCTGGAAGTTCTGTACTCTAATCTGAATATTCAATACGTGTTCAATTTTTATGTGTGTTCTTCTTTCTTTACATTTTTATTTATTTATTTGCTAACTAGTAAAGCTGACATCCCCAATTCGAAAGTTTCAAATTTCTCCTGAATTTTCCCCATAGTTTTTGCTTTTTCCTGAAGTAATGGCAGAATTTTTATAGTAATTTAAAACAAGTGTAGAAATCAATTTAAATTTGGTCATTTTAAAACAAATTTTACATTTTGCCATTCTGGGGAAGAAATTATACTAGCTTTAATTCTCATTATAAGTCATACATAGCAATATAGAGGAAATAAATTTCCTCTAAGAATATTAAGGCCATAGAGGGAACATGAAAATGAGAACAAATTTGCCAAACAGGTGGCCATTCCTGGTAATACCTATTAACCCTCTGAATGAATAAAAAGTGACTATAATACTACAGAGCAAATTAAATACAGTAGTATCACTGTATACACAATGCCCGCATTAAAACAATGCTGTAAATTTTGCTTCTATCCTTTATAAAACAGCTAAAACAGAAATTCAGGCAGCAGACAATCATGATGATAATTATGGAGTGTATCAAAATAATATTTGTTTCCTTACAAACATTTCATACCTTTTCTAAGATCCATTTTTATCAATGCCTAAAAGTGCTTCCACTTTCTGGTTTATTTCTCTGCGTGTCTGAGAAATAGACCTGATTAACTCCAGCTTTCAGGTGGAGACTGCCCAAAGCCATTTTGCACATTGGCAGGTGGTTTCTGATTGCTTTTCATGACTCTTATTTTTCAGACCTGTGACTATAGTCTTAGCCAAGTGCTGTTCACAGGTGGAGGTGGGGAGGAACTCCAAGATTAATATCCAGTTATATTGCTACTTCTGCCATGTTTTGGAAGAAGACTCTGGGCAATTTAGAAAATCATCTAATCCCCCTTTCAAAAGTACAATAGCATCAGTAACTGGGAAACTAAATTCTTGAAGTAAAAAACCATCAGTGAAACTCTATCTTACGATGCACGTGAAAGCTTTGCATGGAGTTATGGGCCCACACATGACGGCTTCCCTATTCTTTGTATAATCTTCCATAATGTTCTGGAGGAGCAAACCAAATAAATGTATGGGATTGAGCACACGGTGCAAATCTCAGCATTCTTGGTCCAAGAAGGCCAACCCGATTGCACATAAAATCTTTTTCTCAAGTGTCACTTCAGTTTATAATAAACCAGGCACTTGCTTGTTGAGGGCAGGGGCATGCTACATCAATGTATGAATGTAGCATATACATAAAAATCATTTCTGTTTTTCTTGTGCTGTTTTCTAGCCCTCGTCACGGCGGCTCGGATTGTCTTGTGCCAACTGTCATACCACAACTACCACTTTATGGCGCAGAAATGCTGAGGGAGAACCCGTGTGCAATGCTTGTGGACTCTACATGAAACTCCATGGGGTGCGCTGCTTAATCATTTCATGTGTATATGCATGTAGTATCTGCCTTGTGCATGGTTTTAGTTTTAAAAAAATCAAATGAGGGAACCAGCAGTTAGTGTAATGGCAATGTCGCTGGACTCCCACGTAGTCAACCATGGTTCGTGTCCTGGAACTGGTGGCTTAAAACTCACGCCGGGCACGTGTGCGTGCGTGCCCAACGTCCCGAGAGGAGAATGGAGGAGAAGGGATTGCAGCGTGGCCATCCCCCCCGGGCCAAGATTTCTCACTTTCTGTCTCTATGTCTCTCTCTGTCTGTCTGGTGAGCGCATGCGCCCTATAGCAAAAAAAACCTCTCAAAAAAAAAATCAAATGAAAGGGTATGACAGTGAAAAATTCGCATGTGTATATGTACTTTATTGAATCTAAGATGTTACTAGTTATAATTGGAATTTTTATCATATGAGCCAGTAAGAAACAAAAATTGCCTACAATTAAACTCCAATAACAAACATCCATAGTAAGGCACACTCCAATTTTGGAAAGGTGAAAATGTGGGAAAATGCATTTTAGAATTGATAACATGTTAGTAACCATTTTTTGAACTGTGCCATTAAAGAAACCAACTAGAAAAGCTATGACCAATAACTAGTTTGTATCTTAACTTTTAAAACCTTTGAAGGTAATCAAAGACATTTGTACAAAAGAGTGATGCATTTGATAGTTTCAAAGGTTCTGTTTCATTTTAAATGATTGCTCCGAATATAATACGTGTGTCTGTAGGAAAAAGGTTATATGCTCTCCTTACAATAAAAATATTTATCAATAAATATTTACTCTATAATTTGTTTCAAGAAATAAACATTAAGTTGAAGGAATTAAATTCCCTTTGACAAATCACCCCACTTTTTTCTGAAGGAATTTCTGCATTTGATGGGGATAGTATCGTCTTTGTATAATGCAGTCTATTAAGGACTTATAAAAATTGGATTGAAATTTATGCCAAGTTCTTTTAAATGAGGGCTTTCAGTACCAATGTTGGGTCTTTAGTTTGTTTTTTCTTCCATATAGTAGTTATTAAACTTATGGCCTGTGTGAAACTTTTTTAGGTGCCTCGACCACTTGCCATGAAAAAAGAGGGAATCCAAACCAGGAAACGAAAACCTAAGAACATAAATAAGTCAAAAACCTGCTCCGGTAAATATAATAAAATGCCATTTGATTGTGAAGTATTTGCCAACCCTAGAAGTACTGTGTATGTGTATTTATAAGGTTGAATTGACTGTTGCAGGTAATAGCAATAATTCTGTTCCTATGACTCCAACGTCCACCTCTTCTAACTCAGATGATTGCAGCAAAAATACTTCCCCTACAACACAACCGACAGCCTCAGGGGTAAGTGTAAAACAGTAGAAACTTCTAAGTTAGTGGGTTGCTCTCCAGTAAATTATCTCGAATTTTATCTTATCTGGTAATACAATAATCTAAACCAACAGTTCAGTTAGTTGATACCTAAGAATGGTTTTTAAAGGAAATTACATTTAAATGTCAACAAAATGACAAACTTAAGTACTTTACAAACCTCTTAATTAAGATCTATATCATATTTTATTGTTAAATCTACCCAAATAAAAGCAAAAAGTTTTGGTTTGAAGAGCTTTAAATTGTTTTATTTTCCAGGTTTTTATCAGAGTGGGCATATACATGTATTTTAATGCAGGTCAGAAAGACTATCAGGTCTGTGGTTTCACAGTCCAGTGCCTGCGATTTTTCAATTGCTTTGGCTTACCACGTCCACTCCAGCTTTTCTTTTCTTTTTCTTTTCTTTTTTTTTTTTTACTCATCTACACAAAGCACTGCTTATCATAATATGTTATATTCTGCTGTATCATTGAGTTTCCTTTGCTCAACTGTGTTTGCTGGGAGACGTGGCTGTCTTCAAATGCACCTTCATTGTACCCGAGCTTATTTCAGCCACGCCGCTAACCTGGGAGCCATTTGAGCTACCGCAGGATGGGAGATGCCTAGAGACTTTATGAAGATCACAGAATTTGTTTCTGTAAAGCGTTGATTGAAACTCAGTTTTCCTCAAGCAAAGAGCATTTTTCCTTCTAATGTTTCCAAAATTTACCTGAAATGCTCTTTAAGATCATTGGCCCCCACCCCAGACCTCAGTGAGACCCAGGGCAGGGGCCCCAGGCAAGTGAGATTTTACGAAGCTGCTTTGGTGGTTCTTAGGATTCTGTTGAACAGTTTAGGGCTAAACACCAGCATTTAAATCCCCATTTACTTAGTAATTGTTATCTACATTTAGTTTTACCTAGAATTATTTGGGGTGCTTAAAAAATGCTACAGATTCCTGAACTCCACCCTGGATTTTCTGAGTCAGTCTCTGGGGTGGAGCTTGAAAGTTTGTGTTTCCAACAAATGCCCCAGGTGAAATTGAAACTACTGCCCTAGAGGTGTTTAGGAGCAGTTTCTTTCTACTTTTATGGCTTTAACAAACAAAAATTGAGTTTTCCAATCAAAGTATTCTGTGTTTAAAATTGTATTTGATATTTCTTTGTCCCCAACCCAAATTCTTTTTAACTTTTTAACAAGACCTCTGTGTTCAGTTTCACAAGGGGATAAGCCTTTCAATGTTAAAGATTGTTTCTATCTTTATAAAAGTAGCATCTGATGAATGGTATTTTTTCAAGGAGGGTGAGATGTAAGTTTAAGCATCTGAAGTGGTAATAGAACATGCTACTTGTGGAGAATTAAAAAGATAAAATTTAATTTTAAGATATTCTTTTATGCCCTGAGTCCTCTGAAGCATTTATATATGTAGCTAAGTGAGACATGACAATGTTTTGCTTTTCCAAAGCATTGACGACACAGACAGGGTTTTGGCCTCAACGTCTGCCTCTCTTAACTGAAACAAGGCTTGCAGCCAGCTCCAAGTCACTTTTGTTAGTGATAAGATCCCAACAGAAGTGTGGCAAAATCTTAATTTGAATGATAAGTGGTGCAGAAATGGAGATATTTACCCAACAATGGTCTTGGGAGACTTGGAGCCATTGTGGGTGGAGTTAGTTTTGCTCTAGTGGTTGTTTTGTGATGTAAAATTTCAAAACTAACTCTGAAGAATTGACTATTGGTACAGCCAGTTGCTCTCCAGGGAAAGAAGAGTAAAGAGTCACTAAGAAGGGCCCTGGTCTTGCTGGAAAAGGGCCCTTGGGAGGTACATGGCTGATCCCAGGCTTCTTGGTGCCCTGGTATCTTTCACTTGAGAATAAACAAGTGGAGGGGGCTCATGGGCCAGTGCCCTCCAGAGGAAAGATCACTTTCTTACTAGACACCAGAATGCAAACTACCAAGGAATTTAAGGGCGGGGAGCTTGAAAGATGTTTCACACAAGGTCTTCTGAGAGCACCCATCTTTCCTGAGGTCGAATACCCTTCCCGGGAACCTGGAAGCCACGGTAGCAACTGTGAGCCACAGGCAGGAGCCGGCTCTCAGAGAATGCTTCCCAGCAGTATTTCCCAGGGCGGGGTGGAATTGTCTGCCTTCCAGCCCTTCTCCCCTCCCCACCAGTGACCTACACCTGGCCTTGCTCTGAGGGCGCACTGCAGGCACCTGGTCTGGTGGTGTTTTTCCCAGTGGCAGCCCTATCACGTAGGACTCCCTAAGCTCCTGCCAGATGTGGCTGTGGTGGGGAGCTAGGCCTGCTTGTAGAGGCCCATCTGTGGGGCTGTCCCCTCTAAGGATACCTGTGGTAGGCTTAAGAGGTTCCCCCACTGTTGCCAAGGAGTACTGTGTGCACCTGTGGCCCTTGAGCACTTTCCAGTGCCTTCTCTGGGTGGGCTGAGCCTCCATGCATGTGGCAAAGCCGGCTGGCAGCCAAGTAGCTGTGAAGAGCTTGCTGGAGGTGTCATCTGTGGGCAGCTGGCAGAAGCATTTTTAAAAGGTGGCTGTGTTGACAAAGACGTGTCATTTTCCCATTTGGGTCATCGGGTATGCTATTGGAGGGCAGCTGGCTTTGTGACAGGCTGCCCATAGAATTTCGTGCAGCGCTGAGGCAAGGAAAGTGCAGCATCCACAAAGCAAGCCTGTGTGTGGTGTTTAGAAAGTGCATGTGTTATACTCATTGTGGGTTGCTCTGGGTTTCAGCCTCCTAGGGGAGTGGTTCCACCCCACTGATCTCCAGAGTTCCCTGTGACTGACATGGCAGTAATTAGCACAGGGTCACCGTAGTTTTATGGGGCGACTGAGCTACAAAACAAAGGGCAATCTCAGGCACACTCCTAGCAGGGGACAAGGAATGGGGGCCACACGTGTCTGCATTTAGACTTGTGAGTGGCGACTTCACTGCCTTCTTTAATGATTGTGAGTTTTGGGGCTGGCAAGTGGCGTGGTGGTTAAAGGTGCTGGACTCCCACATGGCTGACCACGGTTCAAATCTCAGACCTGGTGGCTTGCTTTCTCACTTCCTCTCTCTCTCTGTCTCTCTCTGATCAAACTGAAAAAAATAATGACATTAATAATAAATAAAGTTAAATAAAAATAATTCTTAAAAAAAATGATTGTGAGTTTTACTGCAGGGAAGTCTAAAACCAGTCCAGAGGTCCTTGTCAAGTTTGCTGTTTTTATTTTTATTATTGTTATTATTATTATTATCTTAAGTTTTAAAAGTTTTTTGGGAGCTGGTCCTGTGGCCTAGTAGGGAGCTAGATCCCACATGTCTGACTGCAGTTTGAGTCTCAGTCCCTGGTAGCTTGAAAACACTCAGGGCACATGTATGCTGTGTGTCCTGAAATTCCTACAGGATAGCAAAATGGAGGAGAATGGATTGTGGTGTGACCAAGTCACAAGGCCCGGGGGGGGGGTGCTTTTCTCCCTCTGTGTCTCTGGCGAAGGCATATGCTTTCTAGCAAAAATTACAGAAATTTTTTCTTCCATGAGTAAGAAAGACAAACAGCCTGGTGGTCTTTACACTGTGGTCTATCCCCAGCCACAGATGATGGTGGATGTATCTGAAGCAGACTTACTGATTTTAATTCCCTATTGGAGCAGTTGATTGTAGATCACCAGGATTCTTTAAGTCTGAAGGCACACAGAAGTAGTGTTCCTGATTTGCCCCGTATGAGGGCTATTTAACGGTGGTGCCAATTTCCTGGGCTCTACTGGTTGGGTAAAAGGGACTGCAGGAGAATAATTCTAGAGGGAGCATGTCCTGGCTGTCTGGCCAGTATGAGTGTGAGCACTGGGACTCCCCTCTCCCGCAGGAATGGATGGTGCCCCCCTTCCCAGCAGGGATTGAGGTGCGAGCAAGATTCTTCACACAGATTTCAAGGGGGTCTTCAAAAAGTTCATAGAAAATGCATATTATGTAAAAACTATGCATAGATTTATTTTTGGCATCAAAATAAATTTGTACTTTAATTCTATTTTCCATTAGCTTTTTGAAGTCTCCTCATAAGTGTCACACAAAAAATTTTTTGTGCTGCTCTGAAGCTTCATCCTTTGACTTAGGTGTGTCTTGTAGCTCTCTGACCTTGTTGCTAATGTGCGCTGGAATGAGACCTCTGGGGGAAAAGGAGACATGCCTTCTTTATGAGTCATCAGGTCAATGACCTGGTTACCTCATGACTCAGTTTCCCTTTGCTGTAGGCTGTGCACATGGTGTGTGTGTGTTGGGGGTGGAGGGAGGGCAGTTTGTATGATGTCTGAGATCAGGAAGACTCAGTGCCAGGCAGTCTAGTGTTAAAATATTCTCTATCTTGTTCCTTTGGCATTCTTTGTATTTATTGAGAAATGTGTTGGAACCAGCAGGTAGCATAATGGTTACGGCACTGGACTCCCACATAGTGGACTGTGGTTCAATTCCCAGACCCAGTGGCTTAAAACTCATGTTGGGCGTGTGTGCATGAGTGCCCCAGATCCTGAGAGAAGACTGAAGGAGAAGGGATGGTGGTGTGGCCATCCTGGGGGTTGATTTCTCACATTCTGTCTCTCTCTGTTTCTCTGGCGAGTACAAAATGCCCTATAGCAAAAATTTCTCTCACTAAATAAATAAATAAATAAGAAATGTGTTAAATTTGGGGCCAGCAGGTGGTATGGTGACTAAGGTACTGGATTTCCACATGGCCAGCCACAGTTCGAGTTCCCAGCCTGATAGCTTGCTTTT
The DNA here is from genome assembly GCF_000334495.1 of Tupaia belangeri chinensis. Taxonomy (NCBI): domain Eukaryota; kingdom Metazoa; phylum Chordata; class Mammalia; order Scandentia; family Tupaiidae; genus Tupaia; species Tupaia belangeri. Next base: position 1,130,784 of record NW_006159814.1, on the reverse strand, counting down.
TCACTTTCTGTCTGTCTGTCTGTCTGTCTGTCTCTCTCGCTCTCTTTCTACCTGGTGAGCTCATGTGCCCTAGAGCAATTTAAAAAAAAAGAAAATAAATAATTCTAGCAAATAAAAAAAGAAATGTGGTAAATTTAATTTTTGATAGATAGTTGGTTAATTTCTGTAACAAAAATGGTCTTTTGTTCTGGCTAAAAAAATGTCTTATGTGTAGATTTCTTGAAAAATATATATTTATTTGACCTAAATACACATTAGATTTTTGGGGCCAGCAGGTGGTGTGGTAGTTAAGGCACTGAACTCCCACATGGTTGTCTGTGGTTCGAGTTCCGTACCTGGTGGCTTGGAAATCACACCAGGCACATGTGTGAGTGTGCCCAAAATCCCAAGAGGGGAATGAAGGAGAAGGAACTGAAGCATGGCCATCCCCTTGAGGGGATGATTTTTCACTTTTCCTCTCTCTTTCTCTCTGTGGCAAGCATTGGTGGCTTATAGCAAAAAACTTAAAAAAAAAAATCAAATTTTCTTTGGCATTTGTTTGCTATAGATTGTAAGATTATCAAAATCTTTTTCCTTGAATTTCATTTATTGACTAAGTTTTATTTTATACTTTTGTCATTGTTATTTAGGAAGGAAACATGGTAGCATCTTGTATTTCAGCAGTTTCCAAATAGATTAAATAAGTGGTCCATAAGTGGTCTCATCTCTCTCCTATTACTTTTTTTAAAATAATTTTTTCATTTAACTTTATTACTATTATTTTAATTCAGTGAGAGAGAGAGAGAGAGAGAGAGAGCGAGAGCGAGAGCGAGAGCGAGAACAAGCTGTTTGGTCTGGGACTCATGTGGGAATACAGTGCCCTTAACCACCACACCACCTGACGGCCCCCTCTCTCCTGTTACTTTTAATTCAAGAGTTGCAAAACTGGAAGATGCTTTATATAAATGTTATATAGCTCAATCTCCAAATTGTATAGATGAAAACTATTTTTCTCAATTTTCTTTGGAATAGGAGAGATTAATTTGGGGATAATAAAATTAGCAATAAGGTAGTGTCTTTTTTTTTTTTTTTTGAGAGGTTTTTCCTATAGGGTGCATGCGTTCACCAGAAAGATAGAGACAGAAAGCGAGAAATTACCCCCCAGGGAGGATGGCCACACCACAATCCCTTCTCCATTCTCCTTGGGATCTTGGGCGCTCAAATGCACATGCGCCCGACGTGAGTTTAAACCACCAGGTCTGGGACTTGAACCGCGGTCGACTACATGGGAGTCCAACAACATAGCAATTACACTAACTGCTGGTCCTGAGCAATAAGGCAGTGTCTGAGATGAGGAATCACGAACATATTTTGCCTGCATAAAAATAATTCCTATAAATAATTTAAGAAGTTAAAATCTACTTTAGTTGATATTAAAACTGCAAATATGCCTATGTAGGTACATGGAGAGGCAATAAGAGCCTTTGGTTTACTGGGCTTGTTCTATTTAAGAAGCTTTGCTGTGGAGGAGAGTCGTTTGTAATGTGGTGGTGGTGTGGGTGGGGTGATATAGACATAAATGTTACTGCTGGTCAGATTTGGAAGCGCTTGCCTTTTTTTTTTTTCTTTGCCTGAGGGTATAAGAACTTGCTGGAGAAAGACTGATAGGGAGATAACACCCCAGTTGGGTGTGGTCATGCTGGAATCCTTTCTCCAACTCTCTATCCTGTTGAGATTTGGGCATGCACATACATGTGCACAGTGTGCTTTTCAAGCTGCTGGGTCTGGGATTTGAACTATGCAGTTGGCCATGTGGAATCCAGCTCCATTAACCATTAGGCCATGGGGCTGGCCCTGGAAGTGCTTTAAATGGGTGATAAACCAGACACTGTAGCAGTCAATGGTAGGAGCAGTGATTTCTGATTGCAGTGTTGGAAATAGCCTCACAGTGGAGAGGAAATATGAACTAGGTAGGTAGGATTTTCTTGCAGGGTAAAAGTTGGAATAGAGGAATCCAGGAGAGAAGGGCATAAGAATCCATGGTACTGGGCCAGTAGGTGGCACAGTGATAAAAGCGCTGGACTCACATGGCTGACAGTGGCTCAAGCCCCAGACCCAGCAGCTTGACTCACGCTTGGTGCATGTGTGTGCATGCTCAGAATCTTGAGAGGAGAATGGAGAGGGAATTGTGGTGTGGTCATCCTCCCCAGGGGGTGATTTCTTGCTTTTAGTCTCTGTCTGTCTCTCTGCAGTGAGCTCACACACCCTATAGCAAAAATATCTAAAAAAAAAAAAAAAATTATGGTACTGAAGAACAGTTTTAGGAATCTAAAAAAAAAAAAAAATTATGGCACTGAAGAACAGTTTTAGGAATTCAGTGTGGCTGAAATGCAGGGTACAAGAATCCAAAGATGGAAAATGAGCCTGGGAAGACAGGTGAAAAGTAACTATTTGAACATATTTCGAGTCAATATCAAGTCAACCATAAACTGGGTCCAGACTACATTCATTCTAAATGAAGAACTTTAACTCCCACTTGGGTGACAAACTTGTTTTCTCTGTGTGTACTGGAGCCCAACAATGAAGACATTCTTAATTGGGAGCATTTTGATAACCAACGTAAACGAATGCTAGCATGCTCCTGCTTGCCCATTTTACAAGCAGGGCTTCCTCCTCACAATTAGTAAGGAAAGACATCTTGGAGCAGATGATGTGCCCTGACCTCACCTGCTGGTGTAGGCCTCCTAGTGGTTTGTCGGTCTCTGGCTCCTAATAGTTTGTATGTCTCCAGGGTTTCTTGGGGCAGGATGGTTCAGGTGGCAGCCTGGTTACCCCCCTTAATGGAGACCTATCTGGCATAGGGTGTTAGTGACAGGAATATCCCTCACCATTGTGGTTCACTGTTGGCAACACATGCCTTCCAGATATTCTTGGGTTAAGAGACAGAGACTCAATCTCAGATTAGATTTATTGTCAGCTGGTTCTTTGCCTTTGTGCATGGGCCTTCACCGCTGTTGGTTGGGTTCTTGCTATGAGAGAGGTGCCATCATTCTTGTCCCAAGTGTGCTGCAGGAAAGCTGTGTGCCTAGCGAGACCCATTTCCCTACTGCAGTCACTCTTGAGCTACTTGGTGGTTTGAAGGAGTTAAAGCATGCCCCTAAGTGCTTGTAGCTTTTTCTGGATCTGACAACTTGTTAGCATTAATATACATGTTTTAAGCTTTCTGAAGAAAGCTTAGACACTTTACAGGCTAATATGTAAAATTGTTTTCTAAAAAAGGGCTTGTGGGACCAGCAGTTACTGTAATGGCTATGTCGCTGGACTCCCACGTAGTCGACCATGGTTCGCGTCCGGACCCGGTGGCTTAAAACTCATGCCGAGCGTGTGCGTGCATGCCCAAGATCCTGAGAGGAGACTGGAGGAGAAGGGATTGCGGCATGGCCATCCCTCTGGGGGGTGATTTCTCGCTTTCTGTCTCTCTCTCTGTCTG
>NW_006159814.1:1124835-1127305 GCF_000334495.1 Tupaia belangeri chinensis | reverse complement strand
GAGCACTGACCCTATAGCAAAACAAAAAAAAAACAAAAAAAAAAACAACCAAAAAAAACCACCTCTCCCCTCCCCCAAAAAGGGGGCTTGTGTGCTTGTCAGAGAGAGACATAGAAGGAAAGAGAGAAAGTACCTTCCCTACAGTGGGGCATTGTTGTGCCACGGTACTTTTTCCCTCCATTTTTCTGTCCTGTTGAGATTTTGGGCAGGCATGCACATGTGTGTTTTTTAAGCTGCTGGACTGGTGTTTGAACTGCAGTCAGCCATGTAGGATCTGGCTCCCTTAACTACTAGGCATAAGGGCCAACTGTTAAAATGATTTTTATAGATTTTACTTTGTACCTGAATATTTGCATCCTATGGCAAAAATGGAAAAACACTACTTTAGTCCTATAATTTACTATGCATTTCTCAGTTGGGGGAGGAACTCTTTCTTAGCAGATTTATACTCCACTGTCTTTTTCTCCAAGTAATGGAATCCCTTTGGATATACATACCATGGCATTATGGTTGTCACAACCATAATGTTCTCCTGTTGAAGAGCTGAAAGGTTCATTCACACAGGGCGTATGCTGAACTTGCCACGTGAGTTGCTTTCACTCGGAGGGCTTGATTATGAAGGAAGCTCTAATGCAGGAGGCTGCTGGGCTGGGGCAGAAAATTAATTCTTTGCTGTTACTTGAATATTCCACAAGAGCCTTTAGCGTCTTGAGAGCCAAACAGTAGTGGAAAATTTTGCATTTTACAATTGTGCTCGTGGTTTGTGGAGGTTTTTTCTTTTTATATTTATAAGACAGTGAACATAGGGGCCAGCAGGTGGCATAGTGGTTAAGGCACTGGACTCTCACCTGCTGACCACAGTTTGAGTCCTGGATCTGGCAGCTTGAGATTCATGCTGGATGTGTGCGTGCATGCCCAGAATCCCCAGAGGAGAATGGAGGAGAAGGGACTGCAGTGTGGCCATCCGCCCTGGGGAGTGATTTCTGTCTTGCTTTCTGTCTCTGTCTCCCTGGTGAGCACATGCTTACTATAGCAAAAATCTCTCCCCAAAGAAAAAACGGTAGACATAAAGAGGCAGGATACTAGCTGCTGTCAAGTTCTTTTTTTTTTTTTTTTTTTTTTTTAAAGCTACCAGATGTAGTAGGTACATTTTCTCTTTTAATCTTCTTCTGAGTGAGACTTAGGGCAAGGAACAGGCCCAAGATCCTGTGTCAAATTAAGAGGCAGGCTTCCTGTTGGATCCAGGTTTGGTGATGCAGAGTCAATGTTGTTGCCATTACAGTTTACTAGATTAAGTGATATTAGTTTAGCTCTTTGAAATCTTTGGCGAGAAGAAATGTTTTCTTGAGAAATTGGACTAATTTTGATCAGTAATTTCAGCATCAAACATCTTCCTACTGAAACAGGTGGGAAAATGGTGCCAGACTAGTGCTGTACTTGTGACTAAGTATGAGGCAGGTAATGCAGATTTTCCTATCAATGTTATAGATAGAAATAAAATGTGTTACAGTACTAAGAATTTGGCAGCTGAGTAGGATTAAGGAGAAATATAATAGCAGGTGGTAAAAATCGCTGTTGTTGGACCAGCTGGTGGTCATGGTGGGTAAGGTGGCAGGATCCTACATGGCTGCATGTTTTTGAGTCCCAAATCTGGCAGAAAAACATGTCAGATGTGTGTATGCACGTGCCCAAAATCCTTACAGGAGAATGGAGAAGAGTTTGTGGTGTGGCCATGTCACCTGGGGAGTGATTTCTCTTTCTCTGTTGAGTGCCTTATAGTTTTTAAACAATATATTGTTGTTGATGTGGTTATAGCAAGGTTCTCTTCAAATATCAAATACAAGATTGCGGTACTAAAATCCATCTACAGGTGTAATTTAAATACATACACACACAGTGAGTGCTGAGTTTTTAAAACTTTTCAGAAGTCCAAATTTTCCTCTATTCATTTTCATGAAATAATTAAAAAATAATTTTCTAATAGGCAAGGGCTTGCTCCCCCCACCCCCACCTCCCGCCCTTGAGTTAATAGTCCAGAACACTCTTTTCTAAATGAAAAGAAAGAGTTAAAAAAATCATTCATCTCTCACCAGCGTCTGTGAGAGTTGTGGTTAGGTATTATTATTGCCTCATTTATAAACCAGACTCCAGAGTGACTCCATAAGGTCACAAAACAAGCCTGTGTTGAAGCCGGGACTGGAACCGACGTCTCCTGCTTCCCAGCCCTGGGCTGTTACCGCTCCCAGGGAGTCAACCAATCATCACAGTTATTAATATCCCACTTGCCACATGCTACAAGCCATGAACATAAATATTTTGCTGGCATTTTATCTTCATGCTCCCTGTGTGCCAGGCTCCCGTTCGCTCTTTGTGCACAGCACCTTCTAATAACTCACGTTCCTGCTCGCGTTCCTGTCTGACCACGTTGGCCTTCTTGTGAAAGTCGCTCGTCACCCTGGCAGGAACGGGT